>NC_132843.1:38816288-39119319 GCF_048164855.1 Canis lupus baileyi | reverse complement strand
CCCATCTGTCCCAGAGTCAGCCATGGATGTTAATTACTCCCGAGAACTCTCTTGCATATGCACCTTTGTGGAGGGTCCCAGGGCCCTGCATCCCAACCCCCTGCCTCTTCTACCTGAACAGCTCTCATGCCTCGTTCCAGTATCTGGGAGGCTTCAGGGCATCTGTGGAGCCTGGCCCCAGAAGCCAAGCCCTCATCCATGCCATGTCTGGTTTCACCCATTCCCCCTGTCTTCAATGCCCTGTTGAATGAGGCCACCCAGGTCTGGATTTTCTTTCTCTGACACCAAAGCTTGCAAAAGCTGATATCCGCCCCCCCACCCCCCCACCCCAAGCAGGAGCAAAGCCATCCATAGAAGTAATTTATCCCAGAAGATGCTAGGTAGGCTGGGAAGGTGAGTGATGATAACTATTCGTTACTAGAGGGACCAATGCCCGCTGCATGCTTACCACGGGCTGCACATTGTTGTAAGCATCGTACCTACATTCTCTCCTTCCATCTCTATGGCAACCTGGGGGGAGGACCAATGACTGGCTCCAGTATTTAGATGGGGAAATTGAGGCTCAGGAAGGTTATGTTATTTGCCCAAGGTCATACAACTAAGGTATAGTAAGAGCAGGGACCGAACCTCGGGATAACAAGGCTCTAAAATACCCCAATTTTTTAAAAAAATATATTTTATTTATTTATTCATGAGAGACAGAGAGAGAGAGAGAGAGAGAGAGGCAGAGACACAGGCAGAGGGAGAAGCAGGCTCCATGCAGGGAGCCCGACGTGGGACTCGATCCCAAGTCTCCAGGATCACATCCTGGGCTGAAGGCAGGTGCTAAACTGCTGAGCCACCCAGGGACCCCCCAAACTTTTTTTTTTAATAGTCTCCACACCCAGCATGGAGCCCAGCTTGGGGCTTGAATTCATGACCCTGAGATCAGGATCTGAACTGAGATCAAGAGTCAGATGCTTAACCGACTGAGCCACCCAGGCGCCCCTAAAATCCCAAACTTTTTAAAAAAAAGATTTTATTGATTTATTCATGAGAGACACAGAGAGAGGCAGAGACAAAGACATAGGGAGAATCAGGCTCTACACAGAGAGCCCAATGTGGGACTCGATCCCTGGACCAGGATCACGCCCTGAGCTGAAGGCAGACGCTCAACTGCTGAGCCACCCAGCCGTCCCTAAAACCCCAAACTTTTAACCCCCAAGCTGTACTGCCTCTCATGCTCTGCTGTAATCACGTGTAGCGTGTCCTGTGGCAGCAGGGGAGTGATGGCCTGCACAAAGACGGAAGAGAAAGGGGTTGGATCATAAGAACCTACTGGCTTTTGCCCAGCCCCATCCAAGGTTGGGGATGCTGTGTCCAGCAGATGAGAGTCTCTGGAGTAGTTCTATTTCATGGGACCAGGAGAGCTGGGTCGGTCTCCCTGAAGAACATCAGAGATTAACTTGTCCTTCCCTCTATCCCTCATTTTACATTTAGGGAAGCCCTGCTGATTTGCCACACTGTCCTTGGTCCTGGAGCTACAATGTCCCTGGGCAGGCCACGCAGGGAAATAAAAACACTGCAGATCATCATGGTTAGTGCTACCTATTAAGATAGTCTGGGAGCTCAGAGGAGCAAGATGGTGGCCATCCCTGCAACTTTGGAGAACATGAAGTTTGAGTGGAACATAGAGAAATATGTACCCACATTTTCTTATGGCATATTTATGGTCTCACTTTTCACATTAAGTTTTCTGGGGTTTTGGGGGGGTTGTGTTTTTTTTGTTTTTGCTTTTTTTTTTAAGATTTTATTTGTTTATTCATGAGAGACACAGGAGAGAGAGGCAGAGACACAGGCAGAGGGAGAAGCAGGCTCCATGCAGGGAACCTGACATGGGACTCCATTCTGGGTCTCCAGGATCACACCCTGGGCCGAAGGCAGCGCTAAACCCCTGAGCCACCCACCCGGGCTTCCCACCTCCCTTTTTTTCCTAAATGCACTGGGGATTTATTTTCGGATAAGGCGTGAGGTTGGAATCTAACTTAATTTACTTTTTCAAATGGTAAGCTAGTTGCAAATGGTTTTTATTTTTTATTTTTAAAAGATTTTATTTATTTATTCATGAGAGACACAGAAGAGAAAGGCAGAGACACAGGCAGAGGGAGAAGCAAGCTCCATGCAGGAAGCCCAAGGTGGGACTTCATCCCCAGACTCCAGGATCATGCCCTGAGCTGAAGGCAGATGCTCAACCACTGAGCCACCCAGGAGTCCCTGCAAATGGTTTTTAAATCATCCATCTTCTCTTATTTGCTTGAGTTGCCATCTCTATCATATGCTAAATTGGTATTTTTTTATTTTTGTTTTATTTTTTAAAAAAATATTTTATTTATTCATTCATGAGAGACACACACAGACAGAGAGAGAGGGAGGCAGAGAAACAGGCAGAGGAAGAAGCAGGCTCCGTGCAGCAAGCCTGATGCTGGACTTGATCCTGGGACTCCAGGATCACACCCTGGGCTGAAGGCAGGCACTTTAACTGTTGAGCCAGTCAGGTGTCCCGGTATTTTTTTTTTTTCTAAAGATTTTATTTATTTATTTATGAGAGACACAGAGAGAGAGGCAGGCAGAGACATGCAGAGGGAGAAGCAGGCTTCATGCAGGGAGCCTGATGTGGGACTCTATCCTGGGTCTCCAGGATCATGCCCCAGGCCAAAGGCAGACGCTCAACTGCTGAGCCACCCAGGCATCCCAAAATTGATATATTTTTAATCTATTTCCTTAGTTTTTATTCTGTTTCATTGATCTAGGGAGAGAAGTGCTATACTGGAGTGGCAGCGTTTGCAAGCTCAGAAGTCACAGTTTGTGAGGTTTGCCTCAGTGCTCTCATTCGTGAAGTGGAGATAATAGTACCCGCATCGTATGGTGGCTGTGGAAGATTGAATGAGATAATGCACAGAAAGTGCTCATTGAATCAGTGAATGTCAGCTGCCATGATGATCCCTCCCTGCCCCGTTCAGGACCAAGTACCAGGATGGGGAGGGTGAAATCATTAAGCACTGAGCTTCAAGTTGGATGGCACAGCTCTGCTGCTCACTATCTGCAGGACCTTGGGCAAGTTACTTACCATTTACCATCTGTTGTAGCTTCCTCATTTATACATGGCAATATAAAAGTACCTACTGCAGCATGCTGTGAAAATTAAACATGACAATGTCCCATAGGGCACGACACATCACAGCCCTTCAATGAAGGGCTGATTATTATTATGTTATAATTTATTATCTTATGTGTTGTAGGACACATAAGATATATAATAATAACAATAAATACATAATTTATTATATTATGTATTATGGGGCACATAAGATATAATAAATACATAATTTATTATATTATGAGCTGTAGGGAAAGTAAAAATAAATATATAATTTATTATATTATGTGTTGTAGGGCAAGCCCCTTCTCATCTTCTTCCCCCAAAACTGTTCTGGGGAGTGGCAATCTTTCAGGGCCTGGTCTTCTTTGGGTGAACAAATAGAATTTCTGGATCTACAAAGCTGATACTGAACCCCTGAACTGTGCTGGAAGTCACTGTGACCAGTGAGGTCTTGCATGAGCAACCAATAGGGTTTTAGACAGAATGGGGAAGTGAGTGGAGTGGGGCTTTGAAGTTCACATAGCAAATTTAAAAAAACTAGTCTCCATGCCAATGTGGGGCTTCAACTCATGATCCTGAAATCAAGACCTGAGCTAAGATGGAGCTGGATGCTCAGGACGGCTGGGTGGCTCAGTGGTTGAGCGTCTGCCTTTGTCTCGGGGTGTGATCCTAGAATCTTGGGATTGAGTCCCACATTGGGCTCTCTGCATGGAGCCTGCTTCTCCTCCCTCTGCCTATGTCTCCGTGTCTCTTGTGAATAAATAAATAAAATCTTAAAAAAAAAAAAAGTTGGATGCTCAACCAAGTGAGCCACCCAGGTGCCCCTCATAGAGCAAATTTCTAAACATGTCTTTAGGGATGCCTGGGTGGCTCAGGGGATTAGCGCCTGCCTTCAGCCCAGGGTGTGGTCCTGGAGTCCTGGGATGGAGTCCCACCACATTGGGCTCCCTACATGGAGCCTGCTTCTCCCTCTGCCTCTCTCTCTCTGTGTCTCTCATGAATAAATAAATAAAATCTTAAAAAAATAAAAATGTTTTTATTTTGTCTTAATTTTTACCTTAACAAAGGAATTTGCATAGTTTAAAAAGCCAATTAGTTTTATAAGGCACTTTATGAAAAATACCAGTCCCCTGTTCTAGTTCTCCTACCTCCATACGTGCTGCTCTAGATGGCACTCCTGGGCTTCTTGGCTTTCTTTGGGACACCTCGTATTTCTTAGTAACATAGTCCTATTGTTTCTTTTCTTCCATTTTATTTTTATTTTTTTTCTTTTCTTCCATTTTAGAAGATGAGGATATGGTTCTTTCAATTCATGACCCTCCTCGTGTCCTCCCCCCCGCCATGCATTCAAGTACATCATAATGTTTACTTAACTCCATACTCAGTGCCTACATTACTAAGGCTGTGAAAATAATCTTCAGAGCTGAGTTATGTCATGTCCCTACTAAGACTCTGTGAATCTATAAAAATTGCTTTTGTTAATTAACATCAAGGACATGAGACTGAGAAACTTCACTCTCTAATATCCTGTAGGTACTGACTTTGCGATTTGAAACTAATGGGTGAGAATGGGACGTCCCACTGTGGCCTAGAGATCTGAACCAGGTGCATTATGTCCACACAGAGAGGCAGCCTCAAATTCCAACCTCCCTGCAAAGCTTCAAAAGGGGGCATCTGGACACAGCACTCTACCTGTATCTTAATTATGTAGTTATCTATTACATAATTCCCTAAAATTAATTATCCTAATGTTGTGGTTACAAAGTGGACCCCAGTCCCCTTCTCAGCCCAGGCTTGCTGATGTCTGCCCTTACACCTGTGCTTGGCTTGAACCTGTCAAGACTCCGCGGCGTGTACGCCCCACCTGCACCTGTCCCCTGAGGCCTGTAAGCCTCACCTGCCTGCACCTGTGCCCTGGCCTTCTCTTTCACGTAGTTTCTTTCCTATGTACCTGACATGAATTCGTCCCTAAACCTCTCAATAGCTCGAACCCATCAGGTAATTCTCGGGCTCCACACTTTTCTTTCCTCCAAGACCTCCTGCTAGAGCCCCTGTTCCTCAGGGCGCCAGGGCAGTGAACTCCTGCGTCTAAGTATTAAAGACAACCTACTACCTCGGATGGAACAGCTCCCGAGGAATACGTGAGTCAAGTTTAGGGAGAACTAGTGACATTCCCATCTTCTTGCAAAGTTTGACAGTGTTCTCAGAAGGACGTCAGCCACCGTGGAGTGGGGTCCTGAGGGACAGAAGCGGCACCGAAGCCCCTGGGGACTCAGGCGGCCGTCAGAGGCCCCCAATTCCCAGAGGACCACCGCGAGGACTACAACTTCCAAAAGGCCAGGCAGAGGCAGAGCGCCGAAAGGACTACAACTCCCAGAATGCCGCGCAGAGGCCTAGCGAGAGGCGACGCCGCGAGAACTACAACTCACAGAAGGCTGCGCGAGCCGAGAGGCCTTCCGGACGCTGACGTAGGAGCCGCGCCGGGCTAGGGAGACGCGGGCGAAGGTGAGTGCGGCTTGAGGGTCCATAGCGGGGGTAGGGTGGGGTGGGGGCGACCTGGGCGAGAACCGCGGCGGAGCGGCCCCGCGGGCAGGTGATTCGGAGGGTGGGTGACGGGGACAGGTGGGGGGGCCGCGGGACGGACGGGACCGCGAGCTCTGCTTCCTCTCCCCGCAGTGCTCATGACGAAGTTAGCGCAGTGGCTTTGGGGACTGGCGCTCCTGGGCTCCACCTGGGCGGCCCTGACCACGGGGGCCCTGGGCCTGGAGCTGCCCTCGCCATGCCGGGAGGTACTGTGGCCACTCCCGGCCTACTTGCTAGTGTCCGCCGGCTGCTATGCCCTGGGCACGGTGGGGTACCGCGTGGCCACTTTTCACGACTGTGAGGACGCCGCCCGCGAGCTGCAGAGCCAGATCCAGGAGGCCCGCGCCGACTTAGCCCGCAGGGGGATGCGCTTCTGACACCCCAGCCCATTCCTACCCGACAGCCCTTCCTCCCGCGGCCCATTAAAGAGAAGTTTATTTTCTAACATTGTTTAGTTGGAGCATAGACAACGGGGACTTGGGGGTTCCGTGTACCAGCTGTGGGTCCCTCCTCCTCTTTGCTCCAAAGGAGGCAAAGACCCCTTCTTAAGATCTCTGATAGAAGTGTCATTTCCCTTTCTTGGTCCTGTTAACCGTGTCTGGAAGTACTTCTCAGCTTCTCTTCTTCCCAACACCCAGGCTCTGTTCTAAGGCCTCCACCGAGTTCGTGGTTCCTTCAGATACCTCTTAGGAGCCAACCTAGCAGGCCAAGACCAGCTGTGGGTGGGACCGTGGGCCTCTGCCCTTCACCAAACCAGGCAGGTTGAGAATCACCAAAAAGAGATTGAGCTTTGATGGGCAGGGGTAGGCAACAATTTATTTTAAGGCACACTCTGAAGATTTCACCCCAACCTCCACAATTAAAAAATATAATCTATAAAAAATAAGTGATTCATTTCCCAAGTCTCAGCCAATCTTCCAAGCAAAACACTTTCTTTGGTCCCTCGAGTCTCAGTGTTAGTTGTTAGTTTTTCTTTCCCACAACCCACTGCACTCATGGAGCTGGTCAGCAGACTGCTGAGACACAGAGCTCTCTTTGGTAGCAGGTTGGCATGAAGATGAGCAGTGGTCAGGTGAACTGTCTCAGGTTTGCAGGAGCTGATAGTTCCTGTCTGGCCCCTGCGAGTACTTCCAGAAAAGCCAGAGGCGAACAAGGCTGGTGAGGATCCCTGGTAGGTTGGGCACCTGAAGTCACAAGGGCTGCTATGAGGAGAGGATTTTCCACCTTTTATACCTATTGCCCATCCTTCTGCTCAGCTTACCATGATGTAGGGATCGCCCAGCTGAAACCCATAGAGGGTCCAGGAGGCAGAGGTGAGGAGGGTGGCAATGGTGAGTGGGAATGAGAGACGCTGGGTTGATTTCATCTGAATGATCTTGGCCTAGGGAAAAGGATGAAAGACCGCTATCCCAGACACATCATAAAGCTCCCATTTGTCTGAGAATTTCCTCAGAAAAAAGATCAAACATCCTCTCCCTCTTGTCTCCCAGTCACCTACTTCTACTGCCTGTCTTCCAGGATCTTCCTTCCTTTGGAATGTAGGCTACAGTCTCAGGCTATGGGATCCTGACCCTTCTTATCTCCCCCACTTCCCTGCACAGCCCCCACTCACCAAGTCAGCCAGTGGTGAGAGGTACATACTGATGGTGAAGCCACTGCAGAAGAGGCCCAGCTGCTGAAGCTGGGTCTCCAGGTTGGGCACCAGGAGCCAAAAGTAGCCAAAGCCTAGGAGAAGGACCCCCACCAGGGTTGCAGTCTGAAGGAGCACCGGCCGCTGCAGGGGAGAGAGGAACCTTTCTTTTAGGTGTCCCAGGAGTCCTCTCTGATGGCCCGGCTGGAATTAGTTCATCCTGCCCTCTCTCCTGCTCCAGTGGGGGAGGTAACCTTCGCTAAGCCTCCAGTATAGCTCTTGCTGCAGCCTCCTCCCCACCAGTAACAAACCCATGTCTGATCCCCCCCCACAGCACTGGAGGTTTCTAGAAGAGAAGGCTTGTATTGGTGTGAACTTGGTATACACAGTAGGAACCTAATAAATGCTGGTGTGATTGGGGAAGCAGAGCTAATCAACTTTTTTCCCAGTCCTGACTCTGAAGGAACTCTCAGAGACAAAAGCCCGCTCCCCTCAGTTTGTTGGGCAACAAGGCACCATGGGGCTGAGCAGAACTACCAGCTTGCCAGAGATAGCGAGGGTGGGGGATTGCTCAGTGTGTGAGTCCCAGAGGCTGGCTTCATGGAGGAAGGACGACTGCAAGACCGCAGACTGGAGGGCCCTTCCAGGAAAGGGTGGCAGTGCCAGCCTGTCATCTTCTAGGAAGCAGTGTTTACTCTGCCAGCAAGGCAGGGAGGGTGTGCAGCACAGAGGTGGGTCCCAGGGAGGGCCGCTACCTTCCGAGGGCAGTAGTGCACATACACCAAGATATACAGGGTCTGAAGCACAGCACCCGTGGCGTTCACGAAGATCAGGATCCCGTCACCCTTCAAGGCCCCGTAACTCAGCCAACTCAGGTTGCTGCAGAGTGGACAAGACGGTCATTCGGGAAGGGGATGGGAGGGGGACCCGGCGTTCCTCCTCCCCCCAATCCCCACCTCCCTCAACTTCTCCCGCCGCAGACGCCCGTCTCACTTGATGTCCGTAGTGAGAAAGGGCAGGAACTGGACATTGTCCACGCTACGGGTCATCCGCATGTGCCTGAGGTCCGAGCTGTAATGGAGCCCCGAAAGTAGAGGTGAGAGATGGGAAGAGAGAAGCGGGCTGCTGGGGAGTCGAAATCCCCGACACCTGTGGTCGTCCCCGGACAACTGCAGGTCTCGGCCCCGCCCCGTCTCTCTGGCCTCTCCTTCAGGTGCCCCGGCTCCCTCGACCCGAATCCACTTTGACCCAGGTTTCGGACGCAGCCTGGGGCTGCGCCCACGTCCATGTCCCCTCTCCCTTCCTGACTTCCAGCGCCTGCCCCCGCCTAGCCCAGCCGCATTCTCACAGGCCGGTGGAGTACATGGCGAGGGTGAAGAGCACGCAAGCCCCGGAAAGGAGTGAGTCAGCCACGCCGCCCGGCTCCATCTCCCCCGGGGTCGGATCCCGAGCTGCCCGCCGGCGTCAACTAGCTGGCCCGGAGCCCGCCCCGACGGAGCTCCGCCCCCGCGCGCCGCCGTCCGCCGGAAATGGGCCCGCAGCCCCGCCCACACGGACGTCCAGCCGGAACCATGCCCCGCCCCTGCAGGTGCTCACGCGCGCTGAAGCCCGGGTCGGATGTTTCCTTCCGGGTCCCAGCTGCTACCTGGTCCCGGCTCCGCGGACCTGCCTGGTCCCCGCCGCCCCTCAACGCTCTGCTTACCCCTTGGCTCACTCGGACCCCAGCCTCCAGTCTTGCCCGTGACCGACGTGGCCGCCCACAAAGCAAAGCTTGCTGAACCTTTGCGGCCAGGAGCCCCGGACCACGGCTCCCCGGCCCAGGCTTTGAGGCTCCCCGGTCTGAAGCCTCTTGCCGGGCTTTCAGCCATGCTGCTGTGTGCCTTGGCCAGTCTGCTGGAGCGCCAGCCTCTGACCCCTAGTCCGCCCGACTAGGCTGCTGGGAACTTCCCCTGCGGCAGCCCACTGCCCCGGTGGCTGGGGCTGTGGGAGCAGGCCGCGCCTCAGCTGCTGTTCCCCGGACCCCTCCAACAGCAGGAGCCCAGTGCGGGAGGGGTGTGGGGGTAGAGGTTTCACAGGAAGGGCTTCCAGGGTGGGCTGCAGCCTAGAGCCCCCAAGACTGCTGCCTGGCGCCAGAGGAGGAAACACCCTGCCCTTTGGCGCTGGGGAGGGGCATGTATTCTTTTCAGAGGGAAGGAACAAAATTTAAACCCAGTTGTTACCTGGTGTCCTCCAGAGCCTAGCACATGGCAAGGACTCAGTGGTCATAAGTGAGGGTGGAGGTGGGGTGAGGGCAGACAAGCAGGTCCAAATAAAGAAACACATGGCTTTATTTATTTATTTATTTATTTTGTATAAAAAAACTCCAGTTGTAGAAATCAGCACAGACACACATCAAGTTTATATACAGATCCTGTACACGTGGGCCCTGCCCTGACAGCTACACTCTAGGCACAGGGTGGCACAGCCCCCCTGCTGGCACAGCTCTGGGTAGTGCAGTCCCCAGATGGGACAGGATGCAGTGCCTGGTTACAAACCTCTCCATGGCAGCTCCAAAGACTTCTAGAAGCCTTGGGAGAGATGCTGGATCAGCCCAAGCATGCTGCCTCTCCTGTCTCTGCCTCCCAAGCATGAAACCGTCTCATGCTTTTCTTTCGGTCAGTTCATCTGGGCATCCTGCCTCTCTTTGGAGGGGCATCTTTGCCAAACTCAGTGTCCATCTGCATGACCCCAGGCCCCTTCTAGCTTGATTCCCACAGTGCTGGTCTTAAGAGGCCACGTCTGCACAGCTTGTTTCTTTGGCTTAAGGGCAGGAATGGTAGGGAAAGGACGGTCTCCACTTCTTTGTCCGTCCCTCAGGGTGGAGGCAGGGTTGGCACTGCCAGGCTCGTTGACCTCCTTTGGGTTGAAACCCTTAATACTGACCCATTTTGAGGCTGCTGAATGGCAGCTTGTGCATGTGGTGGGAATGATTCCCAGGACAGGTGAGGATGCCTCTGCCAGGGCTCCTCAGCCCCATTCCAATCCATAGGCTAGATGTGGCCTCTGCCTTCATGGAGTCTGCAGCAGCAGGAATGGCAGGAGCAGCACCACCCAGGCGAGGGGGAAGAGGCGGGGGGCAGCACTGTGACCGATGCTATGTAGAACCTGTATCTCTGGGTCATCTGCAAGATGAGAGGGCAAAGCCCCCAAGGTGAGTGGCCCTACTGCTGGCACTGGCCCTCAGCTCTATGAGGTCTCCCCAGCCCCTGCCTGTGCAGAAGCCACCTTCTGTACCCAACCTCTTTAAGCAGACTTCAGGCCCAATTTGCTCAGGCTACCTACCTGCCAGAAGTCTCTTCTCTTGTGGATTGGCATGGGCCTGAGGACTGTGAGCTGAAAGGCAAGAGTGGTAGCAGATCAGGTACAGTACTGGGGAGGCAGATGGGCAGGACCTCCCTGCCACCCAAAATCACTTGCACAGGCCCAGCAGCGAGATGGAGGAGGGAGGCCCACAAGACTCTGACACTCACTGATTTTGCCACTGACTGTCACCTTCAACTTCAAGCATCGGTCTTCCTGATGGTGGATGGGTTTGGCTGTAAGATAAACCCGCAGAGTGTCAAGGGAGGAAGAAAATACAGGTGGCAAACACCTCCTGCTCTCCTTTTTCAGGCCTTGTTCATTTGAGGCACTCTCTTCCCACTCATCTGTGATTCTCACCTTCCTTGTTGATGGCCTGCTTTCTTTTTATTTTTTAAAATATTTTACTTATTTACTCAGAGATACAGAGAGGCAGAGACACAGGCAGAGGGAGAAGCAGGCTCCATGCAGGAAGCCTGACACAGGACTCGATCCTGGGACTCTGGGATCACAACCCTGAGCCAAAGGCAGACAGACGCTCTACTGAGCCACCCAGGTGTCCCTGTTGGCCGGCTCTCTGCCTCATGCTCAACCTTTCATTCTTTGCCATGACCCTTGGCTTTGGAGATAGCACTAAGAAACACACAGACCATGTCCTCTTGCTACAGTCCGTCCTTTCCTCCTCACAGCCTGAAGTAGGCTGGGGCCTTCCTACTCTGCTCCCCCTGCCTAGGCTCCACTGACAAGCTGATTTTCCAACCCATGAAGCCACCAGTGCCTCCGCAGTGCCCTCGGGACAAAGTCCTAACTCCTTAGCACTTTCTAGGCCCCCATGAAAGTCTACCTCTCCCCACTTCCAGCGTCACTCCTGCCATAGTTTGAATCCATATGGAGTTCCCTGAAGATATCATGCTCCCCTTTGCATATGTCTCCTTCTGCCTGGCCAACCCTTCTGCTTGTCCTAAGCTCTTGGGCCATATTCCCCAGGAATGCTTCTCTGAGCCTCTGGAGCCTGGCAGGTACCCAAGTCATTTTCCCAAGGCCCCTCGGTCCACATCTTCATATCACAACTGTTCTAATGGTCAGTCTCCTCTGTATGTCACTTTCCAGCTTCCTGGGGGATAGGAACGCTATCATGTTTGTTTATCTCTGTGCCTGTTCTGCCAAGCAGAGTCCCCAGTACGCAGCAGCAGCTGACTCCATGCCTGTACTGTGAATGAATGAAAACAATTCAGGATTGGAAGGGGCTGTGTGCAGCTCTGAGCGCAGGCATCATACTGGCCGTGTCCCTCTATGGCCTGTGTGCGTGCCCTGAGGACTCACAGATATAGTAGTAGCTGTGTCCCTCTTTGAACTCCTTGCCCAGGGTGAAGGGGGTGAAGCGCTGGAATTTCTCAGATAGCTTCTCCGGGCCATGCCTGGCACTGGGCTGGTTGCATTGCCAGCGGACTTGGTCCTTGGATTGGGGTTGGCACAGCTGGTACTGCTCATGCTCCACCAGGTATAGGGTGTACCGCTCCATGGCAGTATCCGCCACAGCATCATCCTCGTAATGTGGACAGATGATGTCCAGGTAGTCATTCAGCCGCACGTGTACCGTGTAGTCCTCATTCCGGAACCTGTGCACGAAGAGCAGGAGAAAGCAAGTGGTCATTTGGAAGCCAGGCCAGGGCTGTAAGCCTCCAAATGTTTAGCTGGCCCCTCACATTTCACATGGGAACCCTACAAAGATTTTTCAAGAAGCCCAACTCCCAATGTTTACTGCTCTTGACCTCTTCGATATCTTTACACCATCATCAAACACACTTCCTACCATCACTACCTCTTGTTCATCCTCTACATAGCATCCACTTTAGGATCCTTCAGGTACCAAAGCACTTCCCAGATATTTACCCAAGGAAGGGCAAATGACTGTCGTAGCTCACTCATCCTGCTCTTCTACAGGAAGTATCTCCCCAAATCTGTTCTCACAGGTGCTCCCTTAAATGCTGTTAGCCCTGGGGCTGAGACCCTCCCATCAGGGCTGAGGAAACCCTTCTCTCTGCGCTCAGCGCCCAGCACACCTGCGGCTCCCCGTCCCTCACTCCTCTTGGCCTCGCCCGGGGAGACCCGAGCGCAGTCCACCAGTCAGCTTCACTCCCGCCCCCAGCACACCAGGCCTACAGACACTTTCGGCCCACTTACAGCAAATCTACGCCCCCCCCCCCCGCCAAGCTTCTGCAGTTGTAGCTCACACCTGTGTCCGCCTCTCAAAGCACCCCAAAACTCCCAGCCCCTTCGCTTCCCAAGCCACACTTTCCCCTCCAAGCGCGGAGCTCCAGCACCGCCCGGCTTCTCTGGGAGGCTGCCTCTCAGCCCCGCCGCCCCGGGCAGCCGGCTCTCTCCCTCAGCCCTGCCCCCGGGGCCCCTAGGGCTCCAGCCCGGCGGCCCCGACACCTGGCTCCAGCCGGGCGCGGCGGGGTCCTGGCGGGGGAGGTGCCTCCCTCCCCGCTGCTCGGCTGCCCTGCTTCTCTGAATTCTCCCAGCTCCGCCCGCGAGACTCTGCAGGGTCGGCTGCCAACCTGCTGCCAACCGGAGCACGAGCAAGGGCACGGGCGGGGGGAGGGCAGGAGTTCGGACGGGAGGCCTCCAGGGTGGGCACCTCCGGCCCCCAGCGGCCAGGCTCCGGGGCCGCGTGCCAGCGCGCGGCAAGCCACCCCTCCCCCTCCCCCTCCCCCACCGGGCGGGGGAGGAGGAGTGGGGGGAGGAGCGCGCGACCGAGGGAGAGGCTTTTAAAATTCCTCTCTGGAGAGATAAACATAGAAGCCATTTCAGAACAGGTATTTCAGCTCTGGGCCTGGCGTCTTTCCCCGGTTCCCGTGACGGGCACTGACTCATTCCTCACCCACCTCTGCCGCCCGCCCCGGCGCTCCGGAGAGCTCGGTCCACTGTGGAGGGGTCCCGGGGCCCCCGGGGCCAGGACTTGCCCCGGGCACTGTCCTCAGGCCTGGGGCTCCCGCAGGTCAGCGCGGGCGGCGGGGATGGGGCGGGGCGTGGAGGCCAGCGCCCACCTCCCGGCAGCCCCCCGCCCCGGGCTGGAGATCCGCGCCGGGGCCCACGGCCTGAGTCACCCTGGCCGGCCTCACCCCTACCCAGCTCATCACCGCCTCTTCGGAGCCTGCAAGCTGGCCCGGCCTGGCCGCCTGTACACTGCCCTCTGGCCGGCTTCTCTCCCGTTCTGGGTGGGGGGAGGGGGGTGCGCACGTGCAGCCAGATGGACAAGGCAGAATTTGTGCTGGGTGGGGGCACCCATTGACCTGGCCCCACCCCCCCAGGACAATCTGTTCCACTTAGCGCTCCTTTGACTCTGGCCCTCCGTCTGGGAAAAGGGGGCAGCGGCGGCGTCAGGGAAGGCGGGGAGGGGGAGCAAGGAAGAGGCTCCTTCCTGAAAGAGAGGAAATCTGGGAGCTTGGGAACGGAAAGGGCTCCCCCCCTCCCTCCTCAGGGCTTCCTGCCCCCCCCCCCCCAGCACCTGGCATGGGCAATAACAGGACTTCGCTCTCTCCCACTAGGAGGTTGGAGCGGGAAGTAAGGAGGGAGGGGGTGCTGCCCGGGCTGCCCCCGTGGCCAGGGGGCAAGAGGGCATTGCCCTCCGGGGTTAGCAGCTGGCTGCTCCCTCTCTCCCAGCCCCAGCCCAGACCCTCACCGGCCGTGTTGCCACTGGGTCAGAGGAAGCTGGTTCAAGGAATTCCTCAAGGGGAGGGGGGTCAGGCGTTCTGGGCTGAGGGTGGCCAAGCGGAGTGAAGTGTTTTTCCTGACCCCACTGCCCAGCCCTTCTCTCCCTGCCCCGCCCTACCACCCCCTACACACCCTTCTCCCATTTTCCCACAAATATTGTTCCCTTAACTTCTGAAAACTCAAGGGCAAGAACAAAGGGTCCGATGGGCTTCTTCCTCCCAGGACCATTTGCCTCCCAGCCCTAAACCTGCCCAGGAGACGTTAACTCCTTCCTGCCCAGAGCCCTCTGTGGCCCTTTTAATCCTTTCCACTCTTTCTGAACTTTTCCCAGGTGCGCCCCCCATCTCAAAACCGGGTGCCTCCCTCAGCCTACCTATACACAGCAGGTACCTCCCTCCTGCCACCTCAAAAGATCTCTTGTGTGTGGAGAGGAGCTTTCCAGGGTCATCTCAAACACAGAGTGCATAGGCTTAAAGCCGGAAGGCCAGGTCCCTCCTGAGGGGGTCCTTCCAGGGTTACAATATGAGCATTCTGCTTACTCCTGATGTCACATTAGGGTACCTGTCCGTGTGGGCAGAAGTCCAGGTGACCCACAAGAAGAGGCACAGAGGGTTTTGTGGTAGAAGGACCTAGAACAAGAGCCCTGAAGTGTTCAGCAAGAGTCCCGCACTTCAGGGTAACAGAGGGATGGGAAGGAGCGGCAGAAATAACCCTGTGCAAGTAGTCCCGGGCAGGTTCCTACCCAGGGGCGGAGTACTCCCAGTTATGGGGAGAAAAGGAGGAAAAAGCCTTAGGAATCCCTCCCGCCTCTGGTCACTGCCACAAGACTCGGGTCAGGGGCTGGCCAGCACAGTTACCGAGGCAGGGGGCCGGGGCGTGGGCAGTGCCAACCGGGCGCCCGGGCTGCGCGCAGGAGACTCGGGGCTTACTTGGGGTTTGAACTGTTCCAGAAGACGGTGTGGCGGTCAGCAGCGGCCAGACTGCAGCACAGACCCAAGAGCGGGGCCCAGAGGAACTCCATAGCGCAGAGCCTGGCCGGGCCGGGCGAGGACGAGGGGCTTCTCGGGGTCGGGTTCCCGCGGGCTGTCTCGGCGGCGCAGGCAGCACCGCGCACTGCTCTGGCCCCTCCTCCCGGCGACTTCGCCTTTGGGGCCAGCGCCGCCCGGCCCGCCCCCGGACCCGCCCCCAGAACCGCCCAGCCAGGAGCGCGGCGGCCCCGGCGCTTGGGGGCTGGGAGGGAGAGGAGGGGGGAGGAGGGAGAGGAGGAGCCGGACGGGAGTGTCTGCGGTGACAGAGGTGCCCTGCGCGGCGAGTTGGCTTGCCCGTCGGTCTGCGCGAGGCCCTGTGGGCCGGTGCGGGGCGCTGGCTCTGCGGCCCCTGGCTCGGGGGCGTGCGGGACAAGGGAGCCAGCTGCACGTGCAGATCTGCGAACGCTCTCGGTGCGGGATCCTGTTGTGCCGCTCCGCGCGCGGGTTGCGCGGGGTGCAAGGTCCTCTACCCGGCCCACACCTTTCCCCAGCCCCGCACACCCGGGCTCCGGCGCCCGCCTTCCCGCCCTCCTCCCACCCGCCTTTCCCGGACTCTGCGCTCGGCTGCCCCTCCCCACACACGCGGCTGTTTGTTTTCGTTGAGATTGTCAATGTTGTCTTTGTTCGGAAGATTGTGTCATCGTCTCGATGCCGGGAATAAAGTGCGACCCTGTGTGATCAGGTGTGAAACGTGTGCGGCTGGGGCGAAGGGCGCCTCTGCCCATTATCGCCTGCGAGAGGGAGGGACACTCGGGCTCCCGGGTCCGAGAAAAGTCTCTCCCGTTTCTAATGCTAATGACGCGTGTATTTGTGTGCGCGCTTGTGTGCCAACACACGTGTGCACCGCGCGAAAGGGTTTTTAATCTGGACTGTGAGAATCTGGGCATTCACCCAGGGTGACAAACTGTAACCACACATGTGCATCTGGCATGTGTAAATACGTGTGCTGGCACGCGAGCGTGAAGGCATGTGTGTGTAGCTTCACAGCCGCGTGTGGGGAAGCGTGTGCAGCTCTGGCGTACGCGTGCTAATGTTAGTGAACGGCGTGTAAAGAGGGGAAAGGTGCACAGGCGAGCGGGGCGTGTGCGGAGGGGCGGGAGTGTGCATGGCGGGGACCGCCGGGCGGCGGCGGCTCCGGGCTGGCGGCCCCTCCCCCTCGCCGGGCACTCGAGCCCCCAGGGCTCGGCCTCCCGGGGCTCCCCCGCCGGGATCTGCAGCCCTCTGGAGAAAGGTTGGCGCGAGGGAGGACAGGTGTTTGCCGAGGCCAGTGTGCGCGTCTGGGGAGGGAGGCCCGATGCTGTGTGTCTGCGTGTCACTGCGTGGCTGTGTGCGCGCCCGGCTGGCCTCGAGAATGTGTGCGCCTCCCCGGCCGGCTCTTCCCCGCCGCTGCGCATCGCGGGAAGCCGCAGACCCGGGGCTCCTGGCCGGCTCAGGCCCAGCTCCCTGCTTCCCAGGACGTTTCATCCTCTTCTTTTACGGCCGGGCCTGACGACAGCGCCTGTAATTACACGCGGCCGCGACGCCACTGCCAGTCGGGCGCAGAGGTCCTGCGGGGGAGGAGCCTGGGGCGGGAAGGCCGGGGCTGGCCTCCGAGGGCCGCGGGCTGCGGTAGGAGAGAGCCACCCCGCGGACTGTAAACACCTCCCGAGCCTAAGCCGATGTCTGGGTTCCCCCTCCCCCGCGCCTCCGCCCCAGGCGGCGCGCCCAGCCCCGCGGTTGCAGACTTGCAGCCCGCCGGCTCCCGCGGGTCCGAAGTCCAGCGGCCCCCCAGCCCCGGGGCGACGCCTCACGCGCGCTTAGCTCACCTGGGAGGACACCTGGGTGTGGGCCTCCTACGTGCCCCTGGAGAGATCACCCGATCCGCGCGCGTGTGTCCCGGAGAATCGCGGCTCGGCCGGCACAGGGTCTGAGCCCACGGCGGCTCCGCTGGACTAGCCCGGCACCGAGGGCGCGCGGCAGATGGTCAATACGTGCTGGTGGAGGGAGTGAAGTCACTGTCGAGTGAAGGGGCCGAGCTTCTGGAGACTTACTGCTCGAAGAGGGCTTTGTAGGGGAGGGTGCTGGTAGCTCTCCGGGGAGGGTGGCCTTGCGTTGCGGATCGGGAGCACATCCCCCGTTTCTCGAGCGCCCGGCCTGGGGGCGGGAACGTGTGGAGTCCCAGGGCTGCGCCATTTGGTCGGGCAGGTTCTGGCGCGCTGGGCCCAGCCCGGCGGGGCCACGTCCGTTCCACTCTGCCTGTGTCTGGGTCTGGGGCAGGGCTGGGGCGAGCCGGATGGGGAAGAGGTGGGGGCCCTCCCTGACTTAGAGCTCTTCCCAGTACTCTCACTTCAGGCTTTGATCCCCTCACTCTTCCATCCATGTATTTGTGCGTGGGGCGTCATTTGTCAGACTTGGGAGGGCACCTCAGGTGTGTTGTTACCGAGGGTAAGGGTGGGTCTGAGATAAAATCCCTGCCCTTGGGAAGCCCCTAGACCAGTAGGGGAACTATTAGACAAGTCACACTTTATACAACATACTGGCCAGGTGCTGCAGCCCAGGCTGCTGTCCACTGGCCACCCTGCTCCCTGGTAGCCCCTTAGAGCTGCACCATGACCTGCCAGACCCAGAGGAGGGCTGCAGGTACTCTGCCACCCAGGAGGAGACAGGGCCAGGACTTCCACTCCCAGATGCGGCTCCTCCTGCCCCCTCCCTGCCCACCCCGCACCCAGCCTGCCCAGGCAGCTGGTGTCTGGCTCTGGCCTTGGACTACCTCTGGCAGCCAGTTGTGTGCTTCTGTTGGCTCCTGCTACTGCCACCCCCAGGCAAACATCTGTGCTCAGTGGTGAGAGCTGAGGTGGCTGCCTGTCTGCCTGTCTGCCTGTCTGGGAAATTCCCCTAGTGAGTCCTTTCTGGAAATTCCTGAGGTGCAGGATTAGCCCTCTGAGGCCCCAGGGGAGGCCCACCCCCAGAGAGAGATGCTGTCCACCTGCGGGTCGGCGCACTACCTTCCTGGAGGCGCTTTTTCCAGGCTGGAACAGGCTGCCACTCCCTTGCTGAGTGCCCTGTGGTTTGAGGTGGGGAAGGCCAGGGCCACAGTGCCCCTGGGCACTGTCTAACCTGGCACAGCTCCAGGGCATCTCTGGGCCATAGGGTAAGGCGGGAAGGGGACTGCCAGGGTAGATCCTGAGCCTGGAGTGGCCTCTGCTCCGCTCTGTCCGTGTCATTTGAAAAATAAAGGATATTTTCCCACTTTACTAGTAATGTGTGTATATTTTTCAAAAGTTGGAAAATAGAGGACAGTAGAATAGGGTGGGGGGGGACACAGCCTCCACTCTTAGCATCTTTGTCCCTTCCCTGCCAGCTTTTGCTTGAGTTTGTTTGCTTTTAGATAGTGTGATAAATGACTCATGTCTATTGTTATATCTTTTTTTCCCTTTTAGCTTTGCAACAGAAGACATTTTTCAGTGTTATAAACTCCCTGTAAACAACATTTTAAAAAAGATTTTATTTATCCATTGTATTTATTTATTCATGAAAGACAGAGAAAGAGACAGAGAGAGAGAGAGAGAGAGGCAGAGATATAGGCAGAGGAAGAAGCAGGCTCCATGTAGGAAGTCCGATGTGGGACTCTATCCCGGGACTCCAGGATTACACCCTGAGCCACCCAGGCATCCCAGACATTTTTCATGGCAGCATAATGTTTCATTAGGTGAGTGAGTGTTTTCCGTCTGCCAGTGTCATGAGGACACATAGAAATAAATTAGAGTGTCCGCACACTCACTCAAGCACTCCTCAGTAGCTGAGCAGAGTTGATTGCTTCTTTGAACTTACAGGTGATCCTGAGGTTGAATTCCATTCACTGGGTATTTATGGTGCACCCACTCTGATCAGGCTCTGGATTGGGGCTGAGGGCTTAACAGAGGACAGTAGGTGAGGGCCCTGCTCTTGTGGAGTTTACATTTTAGATGAAATCTGGACATCTGCTTTCTTAGATTTTGGAGAATTTTACAGATGTGAGAAAATGCTTTTGATATTGCCAAATGGAAGCCAAAATCTTTTGTTTTTTTTTAATTTTTTTTTTGAATTTTATTTATTTATGATAGGCACACAGTGAGAGAGAGAGAGAGAGAGGCAGAGACACAGGCAGAGGGAGAAGCAGGCTCCATGCACCGGGAGTCCAACGTGGGATTCGATCCCGGGTCTCCAGGATCGCGCCCTGGGCCAAAGGCAGGCGCTAAACCGCTGTGCCACCCAGGGATCCCGAAGCCAAATTCTTTTGACTACTGGTCCAATTCTCTTACTGAGGGATAAGGTGACCAGAACCTAATGGATCTGTCCTTCCTGCATATTGCATATCCAACTCCAGATTTGGGAGGGTGGCATTCTTCCCCTGGGAGCCCACTGCTGGGAAGAGGAGGCTGGACAGGATGGGGAGTGGGAGGGAGATGGAACAGGCAGTGCTAAGGAGGATGGACATGACTGTGGTTTCTGCACAAAAAGCACCAGAAGGTGTTTTGTACTACTGCCTCTTCCACCAAAAATTAACTAATCACTCATGTCAAACAATGTATGGGGAAACACTGGGGACTCTGAAGTATATGTTTACCCTAAAGTAATTTAGCCTGCTGGCAAATATATAATTAGAATATAGGTTGAGAATTATAATAGAGTCATAAGTGATACAACAGGCTGTGGGCTGGGGTGGGGGAGGAATGTTTATTTGGGTGAGGAGGGCTTCACAGAGGAGGGGATATTTGGAATGGGTTTTGGAGGATAAGTAGGCATTCATATTCAGAGATGAGGGGAACAAAGAACATAAGTCTCAGGGGTGGCAGTCTGTGCAGGGAACACTCTGGGGTAGCTACAGGTACAGACTGGGCCTGTGGGAGTGGCAGCCCCGGTGGGGAGAGCAGAAGGTGGTTTGCAGGCCACGTACCGAAGGTCTCAAATCCATGCTCAGGATCTCGAACATTGTTCTGTAGCTCATAGATACTTGAGGAGGAAACAGCAGATTTTTTTTTTAATTTTTATTTATTTATGATAGGCACACAGTGAGAGAGAGAGAGGCAGAGACACAGGCAGAGGGAGAAGCAGGCTCCATGCACCGGGAGCCCGACGTGGGATTCGATCCCGGGTCTCCAGGATCGCGCCCTGGGCCAAAGGCAGGCGCCAAACCGCTGTGCCACCCAGGGATCCCTGTTTTTGTTTTGTTTTGTTTTGTTTTTTAATTTATGATAGTCACACAGAGAGAGAGAGAGAGAGAGAGAGAGAGGCAGAGACACAGGCAGAGGGAGAAGCAGGCTCCATGCACCGGGAGTCCGACGTGGGATTCGATCCCGGGTCTCCACGATTGAGCCCTGGGCCAAAGGCAGGCACCAAACTGCTGCGCCACCCAGGGATCCCAGATTTGTATTTTAGATAAATCATTAGGGTAACAGAATGTGGGTGAAGGAGGGAGCCCAGAGGCTAGGGGGCTGGTTAGTTCTGGTGGGGTGTGGAGGGCCAGAGGACAGGCTAAACAGTGGAGTGGAAGCTCCACCATAGGCCTCCGACAGGAGTCTTGGATGGCCTGGGGGGGCAGAAGCACCACTTCCAGGTAGGGAGTGCTGGAGAGAACAGACCTGGCTGGATAACCCAAGGCTAACCGGTTTAAAAACAAGAGGTTTAGGTCTGCGTCTCTCATGAATAAATAAATAAAATTAAAACAAAACAAAACAAAAACAAGAGCTTTTATGTTTCCCCGTGAGGAAGCACTCTTGAAACAGGACAGCCACTCATTAGCATCCTTGAGGAGCCAGTCCCCAGTTCCCTCTGCCTTGCTGCCCTCACTACTGTGGTCTCAAGATGGTGGCCTGAGCCAAGGAGATGCATTCCAGCCGGGCCACAGGAGGAAGGGGTGGAGTGGAAGGTCTTCTTGTAAAGATTTCTTTTCATCTGGTAAGGAAATCTTTTTCTAACAGCTTCCTAGGCAATTTACTCTCAGGGGAAAGAACTAGTCAGTGTCCATGGCTACAGCTGCATCTTCGAAGGAGCAGGGGCTGCTGTGACTGGGCCTGGGGCCTGCCTCCGCCAGCCAAGATCTGCCGTTACCCTGGAAGAGGGGTGGGCACTGAGCAGTGTCCACACTGCAGGCAGGTGGTATTTAAAGGGCCAGTGGGACGTCCAGGGGAAGGGGCTCAGGGGACAGCTGGAGATGGGAGTCTGGAGCTCAGGGTACTTGTCACTTTGGGGTGTCATGGTGAATCTTGGCTCTCTAGGCAGCAGGGAAGAAGAGCGGGCTGGATATAGGGCTGGGGATCCCTTTGAGATGGGGAAACTAAAGAGACCCCATGAAAACCTGCTACACCCCCACCTTACATATACCTGACAGACTGGTAGGGTCATTCTCCTTGTGAAGGTCAAGGACTTAGTGACCTCTTTGGAATCTTTCAGCACAACAGATAACTAAGGAGCACCAGGGCGGGATCATCATGAAGTTTTTCAAGACCACCCACTCATCACGACCCCGGGCTCCAGGGTATCAATGACTTATGGAGGACAGCTAAACACTTGTCTTTGTTCTTGGATTACTGAGAAGATGTGTGCTTGGCAAAGATGAGATGCCCCCTCCTTTCCTTTCTGCATATCTGTCTCCCAGATGCTCTCTTCATCTTTGATGGACTCTGCTCGCACTCCTCTAGGCTTCAGTCTGATTTCTCTCCTGCATGAAGCCAAGGAGCCTCTTGGCAGGTCCTGTGGGACTCCCCCTTGTGTCCTCAGACCCAGTCAGCCTGCATCATCTTCCCTGTGCTCTGGATGGGAGAGGGAGAGGGGGCAATCCCATTCCTTACCAACTCCCAGCTTTGGGTCTCTCAGGGTGGAAAAGCCTGTAAGGTAGGCAGGAGGACATTCACGCTCGGCGCTGCTGAGAGGCCTCTTTTCCAGCCCTGGCTAAGATCTTTCACTATGACATAGTTAGTATAAGAGCAGGAGTCTAGATACTTTATTTCCAAAGTATTTCTTTCATAAAACATTTTTTTTTTCTGATTACAGAGGAAGATATGATCAGTGCAGAAAACCCGGAGAAGCACAGATGAGGGAGAGAAGGTGACTCACAGAAGCGGCAGAAATCTCAGGAGCCTGCAGCCCCCCATCCCTTCCCCAGGGCTCTGTAAGTTTTATGGTGAATGTCTTGGCGAAGCTGTGGTTTAATGCCTGTGTTACGGCCAGCTCGGAACTCCTTACGTTTGTGTAACATTTTACGATCTTCCAGTGTTTTCAGCTGCGTATTTTATCATGTACTATTTCATCTTTATAGACTCCTACACATTGCAGGGTAGGCAAAGGCATAGTGAGCCTCCATTGACTAGGCCAGGACATCAAGGCTGGAGGGTGGTGGTACTGGGAATTCAGACAGCTAAGCTCGCTCCTGCTTCCATACCTAGCTGCCTTTTCTCTTTCTTTCTTCCTTTCTTTCTTTCTTTCTTTCTTTCTTTCTTTCTTTCTTTCTTTCTTTCTTTCTTTCTTTCTTTCTTCTTTCTTTCTTTCTTCTTTCTTCCTTCCTTCCTTTTTCTTTCTTTCTTTCTTTCTTTCTTTCTTTCTTTCTTTCTTTCTTTCTTTCTTCCTTCCTTCCTTTTTCTTTCTTTCTTTCTTTCTTTCTTTCTTTCTTTCTTTCTTTCTTTCTTTCTTTCTTCCTTCCTTCCTTCCTTTTTCTTTCTTTCTTTCTTTCTTTCTTTCTTTCTTTCTTTCTTTCTCTTCTTTCTTTCTTCCTTCCTTCCTTCCTTCCTTCCTTCCTTCCTTCCTTCCTTCCTTTCTTCTTTCTTTCTTTCTTTTCTTTCTTTCTTTCTTTCTTTCTTTCTTTCTTTCTTTCTTTCTTCCTTCCTTCCTTCCTTCCTTCCTTCCTTCCTTCCTTCCTTCCTTCCTTCCTTTTTCTTTCTTTCTTTCTTTCTTTCTTTCTTTCTTTCTTTCTTTCTTTCTCTTCTTTCTTCCTTCCTTCCTTCCTTCCTTCCTTTCTTTCTTTCTTTCTTTCTTTCTTTCTTTCTTTCTTTCTTTCTTTCTTTCTCTTCCTTCCTTCCTTCCTTCCTTTTTCTTTCTTTCTTTCTTTCTTTCTTTCTTTCTTTCTTTCTCTTCTTTCTTTCTTCCTTCCTTCCTTCCTTCCTTCCTTCCTTCCTTCCTTCCTTCCTTCCTTTCTTTCTTCTTTCTTTCTTTCTTTCTTTCTTTCTTTCTTTCTTTCTTTCTTCTTTCTTCCTTCCTTCCTTCCTTCCTTCCTTCCTTCCTTCTTTCTTTCTTTCTTTCTTTCTTTCTTTCTTTCTTTCTTTCTTTCTTTCTTTCTCTCCTTCCTTCCTTCCTTCCTTCCTTCCTTCCTTCCTTCCTTCCTTTCTTTCTTTCTTTCTTTCTTTCTTTCTTTCTTTCAGATTTTATTTATTTATTCATGAGAGAAACAGAGAGAGAGAGAGACAGAGACACAGGCAGAGGCAGAAGCAGGCTCCATGCAGGGAGCCCAACGTCGGACTCAATCCCGGGTCTCCAGGATCAGGCCCTGGGCTGAAGGCGATGCTAAACCGCTGAGCCACCCATGCTGCCCTCTTTCTTTCTTTCTTTCTTTCTTTCTTTCTTTCTTTCTTTCTTTCTTTCTTTCTTCTTCTTTTTCTTCTTTCTCTTTCTTTCTTTCTCTCTCTCTCTCTCTCTCTCTTTCTTTCTTTCTTTCTGATTTTATTTATTTATTCATGGGAGACAGAGAGAGAGAGAGAAGTAGAGACACAAGCAGAGGGAGAAGCAGGCTCCATGCAGGGAGCCTGACGCGGGACTCGAGTCCAGGACCCCGGGATCATACCCTTAGCCAAAGGCAGATGCTCAACCGTGGGGCCACCCAGGAGTCCTCCTTGCTGCCTTTCTGTCCAGGGTGGACAGCGGAGGTCTGGGCCTAAAGTGCTGGTGTGCTTTGGGCGAAGGAGGGGGAGGGAGTGTCTGTAGGGACATGGAAGGAAGGGGACCAGAGGGACAGTGAGCTGGGAAGTCCTAGGAGGGGCCCGAGGGGGTATGTGTGGGAGGCTGATGAGGTGCAGGCCTCCAGGGCCTCGGCCTCAGCCCCCCACCCCGCTGCCCTGGCCTGTCCCGTGGATATTTCTGGAGGTGAGTATGTGTATCCCACACTCTGTTGGACACTGCCTGGGAAGCCAGATAAGATGACCTGTGAGGGGGATCCCTGGGTGGCGCAGCGGTTTGGCGCCTGCCTTTGGCCCAGGGCTCGATCCTGGAGACGAGGGATCAAACCCCATGTCGGGCTCCCGGTGCATGGAGCCTGCTTCTCCCTCTGCCTGTGTCTCTGCCTCTCTCTCTCTCTCTCTCTCTGTGACTATCATAAATAAATAAAAATTAAAATTAAAAAAAAAAAGACCTGTGAGGAAGGATGGAGAAAAAGGTAGCTGGGGTTGAGTCTCAGCTGTGGGAACTCAAGAAAGTTGCTTAACCTCTCTGAGCCTGTAGTAAACATGCTGGGGAAACACCGGGAACATGGCAACCCAGAGCCCCGAGGTTCAGTGGGGTGGAGATAGGGGGGTCCCCGGGTAAGAGTGGGGAGCAGGTGCCTTCCGAACCCAGAGCGATGGGACAGGCCACCCTGCCCGGACCCACAGGTGTGCCAGGAAGGAGTCTGGGGGAGTCTGTCCCTCAGAGCCCATTCTTCCTTCTAGGGTCCTAACACCCCCCAGCACTCCCCCAACCATGGTCCTGGCATCATCTCATTCACAGCAGGGTCCTGACTGAAGAGGGGAATAGTGAAGAGGAGGTAGGGAAGGGCATGCAGCTGTGGCTCTGGGGTGCAGGAGGGGCAGCAGCCTACAGAAAGCTGGGGTGCCAGGCAGGTGTGCTAAGTGCTGTGGGTCCCAGCAGGAGAAGCTTCTCTCTGGGCATGAGTCCCCGAGCCAGGAGGTATGGACATCCTGTGGCTTACTGGGAGACTGGTGTCAAGTGGGCCAAGGTCGTTCAGATTGGGCCTCTGAGATGAGGTAAGTGGCTTGTATTTCACAGGGAAACCACAGACCAGAGGAAGGCAGAGAGCGAGAGGTTTGGAGACTCCAATGTGGACAGTAGGCAGGTGCCCTGGGAATAATACCACCTCACGTTATAGAATCCTCTCCACTCCTGGCCCCCGCTGGCTGTGAAGCACTTTGCATACATTAGCGCACTCCGTCTTCATAACCACCATACGAGACAGGTGGTTTTAGCACCCTCACCTTACAGATGGGCAAACTGAAAGTGCAGAGACGTTAATAAGTTCCCTGAGGTCACACAGCCAGTACGTGGTGAAGCCAGAGTCAGAAACGAGGCAGTGTGGCTATGTCCTGACCTGAGTGCTGTACCGCCACCATTCAACTGTTCTGCCCGGTGTTCCTAGAAAGGGACAACGAGTGCTGGCCTCGGTGCAGGCCACTGGGGACGCAGATGTGTAAGACCATTCTGGAAATGGTCTCTACATGATACGGTGTTGTGCCCAAGATTGCGAATCTGGGAAACCACCAAGGAGCCGACACCGATGCAAGCGCATGAGGGTTTATTAGCCAGCTCGAGCTTGGGTCCAAGTATACCCGACACAGTGGAGCAGGGACTTGGACCTCGAAGTGGGTTACAGCTGGGTTTTTTATAGGCTGGTCTAGGGGATTTTCGGGGTGGAAGAATTTCTCCAAGTTCTGTTTACATTCTGATGTGGGGCTTTCAAGGGCATTGAGCTCTGTTCTCATTCTAATATGAGACTTTCTACCATGGGTGTGGGCTCTGTTGTCTTTCTGATATGGGATTCTCTGCTGAGGGCAATTCTTTTTTTTTTTTTTTTTTTTTATTTATTTATTTATTTATTTATTTATTTATTTATTTATTTATGATAGGCACACAGTGAGAGAGAGAGAGAGGCAGAGACACAGGCAGAGGGAGAAGCAGGCTCCATGCACCGGGAGCCCGGGTCTCCAGGATCGTGTCCTGGGCCAAAGGCTGGCGCCAAACCGCTGCGCCACCCAGGGATCCCTGCTGAGGGCAATTCTGAGCTCTGTTGTCTTTCTGATATGGGATTACCTGCTGAGGACATTGAGGACATTCTGCAGTTTTTCCCATAAAGTTCAGCTCTTATTCACAGGGGCCTAAGATGGCTGTACTTGTGCTAATGCTAAACTTTAGGTGGGATAGCCTTAATTTTTCTCGGCCTCCACAACGGCAGCTGTTCTGGTGTGGCGGGAAGGGAGGGCTGTCCAGTCAGCCTCAGGAGCCTGCAGATCAAATACTCCCTCCCCGCACGCCTTTCCTCCTGAGTCTCAACTAGTCAGGGGCTCCACCTGGGCTCCTAAAGCAGAGGAAGGACTAGGAGATGTGGGGACTGGAAAGTTCATCTCCTACCAGGCTGTTCCTGTGGTCTTGGCTGTAGCTCTGGCTGCCCCATGCACCCTGGTCCCTGCCTGTCACCTAGGACAGCTTCCCAGCCTTTTTCCATCTATTGTTGTTTTTTTTTTTTTAAAGATTTATTTATTTATTTATTTATTTATTTATTTATTTATTTATTCAGAGAGAGCGAGAGAGAGGCAGAGACACAGGCAGAGGGAGAAGCAGGTTCCAAGCAGGAAGCCCGACGTGGGACTCGATCCCAGATCTCCAGGATCACACCCCGGGCTGCAGGCAGCACTAAACCGCTGCGCCACTGGGGCTGCCCCCATCTATTGTATAAAGTACTGAATTTCCTTCCAATAAGCCCTTTTTTGTTTTAAGTGGCCCAGAGTCAGTTTCCATTACTGGAAGCCAGAGGCTGGCCGGCAGAGGGGTCACTGATGGTGGCAAGGTCTGGGCCTGGGAAGCTGGAAGGGTCCATTGCAGACTTGCCCCTGAGGAGGGGCAGGAGCTCCCCTTGAGCAGATTAGCTGTGAAGTGCTTGGTGAATGGGTTGGGGTGTTGCATATTTGGAGCTGGGCCTGGGACTGAGCTCTGAGCTAGCAACATGGAGATGGAGCAGGGAAAGTGGTTTGAGGCCCTGGAACCCATATAAGAGAAGGTGGAGAGCTGGCTTGCAACTAGTGCCTGTGAGGAGCCAGGAGGAAATTGGGAAGAAATCCAGACGGAGAGATGTGTGTCCGTTTGTAGATAAAGAGGAGAGAGTTGGTATAGGGAGCCTGGGGATACATGGGGAGACTGAGAAGCGGGCCTCAGGAGGGACACATGGGGATGGGGTGGGTTGCAGGGCAGAGAGTGGGAGTCCATGCGAGTGAGGGGCACCCTTGTGCTTCAGAGGGGAGGTGGGGGTGGGCCGAGAGCAGGAGGGATTGGCAGGAAGGCCCTGCTCCCAGGTCACCTGCTCCCAGGTCACCTGCTCCCAGGCCTCCCCCAGGCTGGAGCTTGGGCTTTGGAGACAGACTACGGGCCTTCAGATGCCAGCTCTCTGGCTTCATTGGGTCACTCATGGGGATGCAACCCTGGGCAAAGCACATCCCGGCCTCAGTCTCCTCACTTAGGAAATAACCAAAAGGATCATGGTGAGGAGGGAATGAGATAATGGAGACTCAGTACTTAGAAAGCGGGCATGTCCACTGTATGAAAAGACCTTGGGATTAGCTATTATGGTGGGAATTATGACTTTTACTGGACAGTAACCGTCATGGATTCCAGTCCCAGGACTCCGGCTCCTGCCTCCTGAGCTGGGACCTCATTCTCCCTGCAAAGTCCCCCGTGACAGTTCCAGCTGGCATGTCACAGGAACTTCTCACACCTGGGTCTCCAGGATCAGGCCCTGGGCTGAAGGCGGTGCTAAACCGCTGAGCCACCCATGCTGCCCCCTTTCTTTCTTTCTTTCTTTCTTTCTTTCTTTCTTTCTTTCTTTCTTTCTTTCTTTCTTTCTTTCTTTCTTTCTTCTTTCTTTCTTTCTTTCTTTCTTTCTTTCTTTCTTCTTTCTCTTTTTCTTTCTTTCTCTTTCTTTCTTTCTTTCTTTCTTTCTTTCTTTCTTTCTTTCTTTCTTTCTTTCTGATTTTATTTATTTATTCATGGGAGACAGAGAGAGAGAGAGAAGTAGAGACACAAGCAGAGGGAGAAGCAGGCTCCATGCAGGGAGCCTGACGCGGGACTCGATTCCAGGACCCCGGGATCATACCCTTATGGCGCCCCTGTCGGGGGTCCTCCGTGTTCTGCTTTGGTGTGTCAGCGCTCCAGGTGTCCTTTATAGCTGTGCCAGGGCTGGACAGGGTGGATTTGCAGGTTTGCCACCTGGCTGTCCCACAGGGATTCCCAGTCCTCTCTCAGGGTGGGGGCTTTGCCACAGAGCCCTGGGGGGGGTGGTGAGGAGATGAGAGGTGAAGGGATGAGGGGTTGAGAAGGTGAGGGGGTGGGGGGATGAGGGCACTGGGCAGGAGGCTGGGCCCTGAGAGGCTGGCTCCTCCTCGGCCGGGTGCTTCCAGTCTCTGGGAGGGGGAGAGGGGCCTTTGCTCTGCCCCGCCTCTAGACCACCTACCTCTGACCAGGAGGCTCCTGGCTTCAGGTGCTCCCACATGGGTCCGCCTGCCACATGGGTCCATCCTGAGCTGCTTGTGTGGCTGGCAATCCTGCTCCCCTGGCTACTGGAGCACCTGTAAAATAAACATGACTGAGAAGGCCAGTGACCACGGAAGACACAGATGAAATGAAAAAATAAATAAATAAAAATAAACAAAACCCCCTAAACTCACCCCAAGCCTCACACAGAAAAGCCAAGAGCCCCAAGCTGGGTGGGATTGTAGAGCAGGCCTGTTTGGGTGATATTTATATAAGGGGCTTGGTTCTTCCCTCGGGCAAGTAAAGCAAGTTGTAAAATTTGAAGGCACCTTTTAAATTTGTTTAAAATGCTCCAAATGTGTTTCCTGTCTGGCACTGTGAACGGGCAGTGGGTAACTCATGTGCATGTGTGGCCTGGAGTACGGGTTAATGAGGGAGCTTGGAGGCTGCAATGCAGAGGGGCTGGCGGGGACCAGGGGCAGAGAAGGAGCCCCTTGTTGGCCGGGGTGTGTGTTCCTAGCATTGGAATGTGTGTGCAGGGCCTCAGGACGTGGGAGGGGGGTTTAGTCTGGCAAATTAGCATCTTTTTAAAAACTGCTATACTTATAAATCATCAGTTAAAGGCCTATTGGGGTAGTAACACAGGTGTGTGGTTTTTACTTCTGAAGCAAGTGGGTGTGATAAGATTTGACAGCACATCATAATTAGAATACTGCATATACATTTTGATAAGTTAGACAATGATTAGGATTAGGCCCCTGCTTCCTGGTTTCTTTCTACCTCTGCGGGCTCTGTTTCCCCCTCCCTGCCCCAGCTGTCAGGCTCCCCTCAGACCTCCCTATGGTGTGCATCTGGCCGTCCCTCTTCAGGGCCCCCCCACATTTCGTTTTTCACAAACTTCACTTTGTCCCCCTCCCTTCTGATACCCAGCTCAACTTGTGCGAGTTCCCTGTCGCATCTGCTTTGAGGACCAGAGCTGGGCATTGACAGTCTGTGCCCACAGTGGGCTCTTGGTCCAGGTTTGTTAAGTTAAACTGTTGGGCTTTCTAAGATGATGGCTTTGCAGACAAGAGAGCCCCTGCATTGGCGCAGACCTAATTTGATAAAAGTCCTTACACCTTAGGATTTTTTTTTTTTTATTTCATTGTCCTTGAACTCTGCCTCAGTGGACGGGACATAAAGTTGAGCTGAATTTAGAATTAGTGGAACTAGGGATGCCTGGGTGGCTCAGCGGTTGAGCGTCTGCCTCTGGCTCAGGGCGTGATCCCGGGATCTGGGATGGAGTCCCACATTGTGCTTCCTGCATGGAGCCTGCTTCTCCCACTGCCTATGTCTCTGCCTTTCTCTCTCTCTCTCTGTCTCTCAGGAATAAATAAATAAAATCTTAAAAAAAATAGAGTTAGTGGAACTCAAGATATAATTAGAAGAAAATATGGTTTTATTTTATTATACTTCTGACATCTCTAATCCTACTGTCTATCTTGTTGGGAAATCCTTAGTCTGGGGATAGCATTCATTGGGGGACAGGATGACCTGTGGTAAGTCTGTCTTTGTCAGGACTTGTCCTGGCCCCTGAATGATGAAGGATGCTCACACGGAACATGGGGCACTGTCGTTTGTGGTGGTCTTGGGGTTGATATCACGGAACCTGAAACCAAGCATGGGAGGAACATTCACTGATGCTCAAAACGCAGCCTGATAAAATGCCAATGTTGAAGGCATTGGCAATCTAGAAGTCTAGCTGTTCCACCCTCAAGAAGAAATGACAACAGTTATTGGCTCCTTGGTGGCCGGTGGTGAGGCTGCACTGAAGCAGAGCCAGGGCAGAGGCCTGGCATGGGCATTGCAGGAGGTGCTGTTCTTGCCTTCCTGCTTGCTTTTAGGGGGGCAACCGAGGGCTTAGGAGCCAGGAAGGCTGCAGGTTTAAGTACCAACTAGCAGTAGTCTTGAGCCTCACTGTGCTCGTGAAATGTAAGGAACAATAAATACCTCCCAGGGGTGCGTGATGCTCTAGGCAAGTGTCCCGCACAGCAACCGGCAGGTGTAAGTGTGCCTGCGTGCTGTTTTCTCCTCTAAGCCTGGCGGGTCCCCCACTCCCTGCCCACGTGGGCTACACTCGAGTTTAGGCTTACCAGATTTAGCAAATGAAAATAGGGCATACCCAGTTAAATTTGAATTTCAGATAAACAATGAATACTTTTTTAGTATGAGGATGTCCTATGCAGTATTGGGGACATACTTATACTAAAGTATTCATTGTAATCTGAAACTCAGACTCAGTGGAGAGTTCTGTTGTTTAACTGACTATTCTGTTGAGTCCCACTTTCTCCACAGAGCCTTCCTAGTGAACTCAGGACACCTCTGCTCTCTGAACCCTTGTGGCTCCTTCAGGACTTTGACACCTGCCTGACATCCAGGAAGTAGCACCACTTTTCCTTATGATTCGTAACTGACCACTCGTTGAGCTTCTGTCACGTAGGAGCTTTACACACCCTCACCATAACCTTATAAGGCTGGAATGCGTGTCCTCATAGGGACCCAAGGAGGGTCAGTGCCCCCCAGCGGGTAGACGGTAGCATCACACTTCAGGTCCAAGGGAGCAGGATGGGAGTCCAGACCCACCCCCTGCTGCCCAGGGTGGGCAGGGACAGGGTGTAACACCTCAGGGTGTGGCTTTGGTTAAGGAGAGTGAGGTTCTTTTTTTTTTAAGATTTATTTATTTGAGAGAGATGGGGGAGTGGAGGGTAGAGGCAGAGGGAGAGGGAGAGTCTTTTAAGAAGACTCTACAATGAGTGTGAAACTGTCAAGGGGCTCAATCCCAGGACCTTGAGATCATGACCTGAGCTGAAACCGAGAGTTGAATGTTTAACCAACTGAACCACCCAGGTGCCTGAGGACAGTGATATTCTAAAGGAGTAGGGGATTGTTTTGGGGACCATGGGACTGAGTTCTGTTTCCTGAGTCCTAAACAGCATGACAAAGATAGGGGCTTTGGAACAGAAACAAAACAGTTTCTAAACTTCCAGAAACTTCTAAAGTGTTCTTTGCTCTAATATGTGGATAAATCTAGCATTGCTGTTTAATGTGTTGTAAAACTCGTCCTTGAGCAAAGTCCTCTCTGACAGGACCTGGGATAGGGTGTCAGACGCACAGGTGTATGGGGCACGTGACAGGGAGCTGGTGCCCGCCAGGATTTGGGTATTCCTATGGTTTAACTTTGGGAATCTATTGAAGAAACTGGGGTCCTTTTTTGGGGAGGATGTCAGGCATAACTGAGTAACGGTATCTGATACGTTGTGTCTGTGGATGTTTCTCACCTAGACATGAAGTACCTGAGCTGGGGGTGGGGTGGGGTTGGGTGGGGTGAGGAGCGGTGGGGTGCAGTGGGTTTGTGGCCACCAAATAGAAATAGAGCTGCTGCTGTAGTTTGGACCTTAGTTATCAGATTAACATGACTTCCTTGCTTGTGCTGTGAAGTTAGACCAAGCACTGGGATCTGCAGGACAGAGGTGCAGCTCTATGTGCAGGAGCGGATGTGGCCCTCAAGCGTGGGCTGCAGGGTGAGCCTGCTTCCCGAGAGGCTGGCCGCCTCTTTCTCCTCAGCCCCCTTCTGTTTACTTGGATTCCCATCTGAATATATGTGTGTTCTGGGGACTTGGTTCTTTTTTTTTTTTTTTTTTTTTTTTAATTTTTTTATTTATTTATGATAGTCACAGAGAGAGAGAGAGGCAGAGACACAGGCAGAGGGAGAAGCAGGCTCCATGCACCGGGAGCCCGACGTGGGAATCGATCCCAGGTCTCCAGGATCGCGCCCTGGGCCAAAGGCAGGCGCCAAACCGCTGCGCCACCCAGGGATCCCTGGGGACTTGGTTCTATAAGGAGGTAAGAGAGGGAAAGAGAACCAGCCTCTTCTTTCAGTAACTGAGGAGCAGGTGTCACCTCCACTGCCAAGAGGACCTGGGAGGGACTTGGAAGCCTTTCAAGGCCCAAAACCCTGGGACGTGAAGTAGGTCTGTCCAACTTTGACCTTCAGCTCTGTCCGTGGTGATACTCAGAGCCTGTCGTTCAAGGACTTGGGGAAAAAAGAGGTTAATCACACATATCTATTTCTCAAAACCACAACACAAGGAGTGTGAATCGTGTTGTAATGATAGTGTGCTTCCCGGGGATGAGAGAAGGGGCCACATCACAGAGGGGCCTAACACGCTTTGGAAGGTGGAAGCAGCTGGGGAGTGGGGCTCATCTTTGGGGGAGGAGGCAGCTCTAGGGTGGGTGTGCGGCTCCTGCAGAACCCAGGGAGAGCTCAGGATGCAGAAGCAAAGCGCAAGGCACCACCTGGTTGCTTATAGGCTGTGCTGCAAATGGGGCTGGGGTTGGGAGAAGGGAGCCTAGGCGAGAAGCCCTGCAGCTGTTTCCTGTAGCCCCTGCAAACCTTCCCCTCAGAGGAGCCTCCCCACTCCCCTGAGAGCTCCCTGCTGTCAATGCCATTTGTAAACTGAGGAATCACAAATGTTTGTGTAGCCTATACAGCACCCTGGTCTTCATGCTTATGAGACCTGCATCCTGCACTTCTCACCAGCCCGAACTTCTTCTTGGTTTCTACCCTAAGCCTCCACTACTGCCTCCTTCCTCAGAAGATGGCACTGCCTAATTGCCAAAACCCAGGAGTCATCCTTGACCTCCTTTCTCTCACCTGCCACCCCATCCTCTGCACATCTTGTCAGGTCTACTGTCCCACATCTGAACCAGGCCTCGGCTCTGCATTCCATCCTATTCTATATACAACATCCCAGAGACAATTTTTTAATTTTTAAAAAATTTTAAAAAGATTTTATTTACCTATTCATGAGAGACAGATTGAGAGAGAGAGAGGCAGAGACACAGGCAGAGAGAGAAGCAGGTTCCATACAGGGAGCCCAATGTGGGACTCGATCCAGGGTCTCCAGGATCATCCCCTGGGCCAAAGGTGGCACTAAACCTCTGGGCCACCAGGGCTGCCCAATTTTTTAAAAATTTAAAAAATATTTTATTTATTTATTCATGAGAGACACACGCACACACAGAGAAAGAGGCAGAGACACAGGCAGAGGGAGAAGCAGGCTCCCTGCAGGGAGCCCGACTCAGGACTTGATCCCTGGTCTCCAGGATCAGGCCTTGGGCTGAAGGTGACACTAAACCACTGACCCAGGCTGCCCAAGACAGACTTTTTTCCCCACTTTTTTTTTTTTTTTTTTTTTTTTTTATTTATGATAGTCATACAGAGAGAGAGAGAGGCAGAGACACAGGCAGAGGGAGAAGCAGGCTCCATGCACCGGGAGCCCGATGTGGGATTTGATCCCGGGTCTCCAGGATCGCGCCCTGGGCCAAAGGCAGGCACTAAACCACTGCGCCACCCAGGGATCCCCCAAGACAGACTTTTTAAAAAGGTCTTATTTTTAGGAGTACTTGGGTGGCTCAGTGGTTAGGCATCTGCCTTCGGCTCAGGGTGTGATCCTGGGGTCCTAAGATTGAGTCCCACATGGGGCTCCCCGCAGGGAGTCTGCTTCTCCCTCTGCCTGTGTCTCTGCCTCTCTCTCTCTCTGTCTCTCCTGAATAAATAAATAAATAAAATCTTAAAAACAACAACAACAACAACAACAACTAATCTTTACACCCATCATGGGGCGTGAGCTCATGACCCCAGATCGGGAGTCTCCTCTTCATACTGAGCCAGCCAGGCACACCTTTTCCTGCATTCTATATACACTTCTGCACTTTGCTGCCTCCACTTAATGGTATATCCTGGCTGTCCTTCCACGGAGAGCTTCTCTTTCTTTTGTCTAGTGGTCTCATGTTTCACTGTGTGGACATAAAGTAGTTGATTTGACCAACTCTCAATAGAAATCCACTTGGGTTTCTCCCAGGGCTTTGCTATTGTAAGTGAATGCCACAGTGAATAACTGTGTACATCCATCGTTTCCAATGTGTGCAGATACAGCTGCAGGACAAATTCCCCGAGGTAGGGCTGCTGGGCCAGAAAGCACCTGCCTTTGTAATCGTGTCTGATGTCTCCAGGTCCCCTCCATGCCTGTGTGCTGTTTTGCCTTCCTTCTGGCAATATATGAAAGCACCTGTTCCCTGAAACTTCATAACAGACTGTGTTGTAAACTTCTGGATTTTTGCCAAGCTAACAAATGAGAAATGTCATCTGGATGTAGTTTTAATTTTCATTTCTCTTATGTGTGAGACTGAGCATCTTTTAAAAAATTTAAGAGCCATTTGCATTTCTTTTCTGTGAAATGTTTACATTCTTTGGCCATTTCTCTATTGGGTTGTTGGTCTTTCCAGATAATTATTAACTACAAGGGAACTGGAAAAGTGTTTGAAGAAAGAGTGAATCATAGTATATAACATGGCTCAATTATAAATAATTTTTATAGTTTCATAACAATCTAATGCTAAGTATTGATTTAACCAAAATTTTGGATTTAAATGTATTGGGAAGGCAGAGGCAAAGGGTGTGTGTGTTCATTCACTGAAGGGACAGGACACAGAGAGCTAGATCCTAACCTTCATGAGAGGAAGTCCATCAATTTCTCTAGAAAGTCTAAAATTGGAAGAAAAAAAGGAAAAGAAAAGAACAGCAGTATCAGGTAAAATTCGATTATCTAGAAATATGAAGGTAGGGGCGTCTAGGTGACTCAGTGTGTTAAGTGTCTGCCTTCAGCTCAGGGCATGATCCCAGGGTCCTGGGATGGGGCCCCGCATCAGGCTCCCTGCTTAGCGGGGAGCCTGCTTCTCCCTCTCCCTCTGCTTGTGCTTGCTCACGCACTCTCTCTCTCTCTCTCTCTCTCTGTCAAATAAATAAATAAAATCTTAAAAATAAATAAGTAAATAATAAATCATTAAAATAAAAAAATATGAAAGTAAACATCAGAGGACCCAACTAGAAGGTTCGTAGGCTGCCTCTGGGAACTGAGATGGGGAGTGGGGGAGTGGTGTGGCAGGAGCTGTCACTGTTCATCTGAGCTATTTTGTCCCATTGTAGCTGGAGCACAAGGGCACAGGGGCGTGAGGGCACAAATGGACCAGTCCCGCCACTCTTGCTGACAAAATCCAAAGGCAGAGAGACGAGTGGTAGTGACACAGGAAGGGAATTTATTTCGGTGAGGCCAACTTCTGGAGGACAGCGGACTAGTGACTCAAAGACTGGAATACTGGGTTTGTACAAGAAAAATGTGGGACAAATCAGGGGGCACATGCAGGTGGGCAGGAAAGGTCAAGTCAATTGCTGTTTGGGGGTCAGGACAGTCCTTTTTGCTTGACAAGTAGTTCTGGTCCACAGCATGGGATGCTTTGCCCGTGGGGTCTTTGGCCTAATTTAGAGACATGCTGGAAAGGAAAACATTATCAATTAGAAAGTACAGACTGAGGTTGGGATGAAGGTGACTGATGTCCTCTTTCACTATTTGGCTTTTTAAACCATGTGCAGTATTACTGTGATAAAATTAATTAAATACAATTAAAAGAGATGGCATATACGTGGCCATGTAAAGCTCATTTTTCTTTTTCTTTTTTTCTTTTTATTTTTTTTTAAAGATTTTATTTATTTATTCATGACAGACAGAGAAAGAGAGAGAGAGAAAGAGAGAGAGAGAGAGAGAGACAGGCAGAGGGAGAAGCAGGCTCCATGCAGGAACCTTGACTTGGAATTCGATCCTGGGTCTCCAGGATCACACTCCCGGCTGAAGGCCGGTGCTAAACTGCTGGGCCACCTGGGCTGCCCTTTTTCTTTTTTTCTTTTCTTTTTTTTCTTTTTTTTTTTTTTTAAAGATTTATTTATCTAGGGGATCTCTGGGTGGTTCAGCATTTTAGTGCCTGCCTTCGGTTGGGGGTGTGATCCTGGGGTTCTGGGATCGAGTCCCATGTCGGGCTCCCTGCATGGAGCCTGCTTCTCCCCCTGCCTGTGTCTCTGCCTCCTCTCTCTCTCTCTCTCATGGATGAATAAATAAAATCTTAAAAAAAAAAAAGAAGATTGGCAGCCCGGGTGGCTCAGCGGTTTAGCGCTGCCTTCAGCCCAGGGCCTGATCCTGGAGACCCAGGATTGAGTCCCATGTCGGGCTCCCTTCATGGAGCCTGCTTCTCCCTCTGCCTGTCCCTCTCTCTCTCTCTCTCTCTCTCTCTGTGTCTCTCATGGATAAATAAATAAATAAATAAATAAATAAATAAATAAATAAAATCTTAAAAAAAAGAAAGAAAAAGAATATTTATTTATTCATGAGAGACACAGAGAGAGAGGCAGAAGCAGGCAGGCTCCCTACAGGAGCCTGATGCAGGATTTAATTCCAGAACTCCAGGATCATGCCCTGAGCCGAAGGCAGATGCTCAACCGCTCAAGTGCTGAGCCACCCAGGCGTCCCAAGCTCTTGTTTTTCCATTGAGGGATATTACAGACAGGGGTGTTTGTGCTAGTTTTTTGTGCCAAGAAAGGGTTAAAAGATTGAAGAAGCTTCAGCAGGTCTTTTCATTTCCTTTTTTCTTTTTCTTTTCTTTTCTTTTTTTTTTTTTTACAGTAGAGTCCACGACCAATGTGGGGCTTGAGCTCAGGATCCTGAGATTAAGAGTGGCACCCTCTGTGGACTGAGCCAATCAGGCACCCCCTTATGGTTTAATCCAGCGGGTCTTGTCTTTTCTTTTCTTTTCTTTTTCTTTCTTTCTTTCTTTCTTTCTTTCTTTCTTTCTTTCTTTCTTTCTTCATTCACTCATGAGAGAGAGACACACACACACACACAGAGGCAGAGACACAGGCAGAGAGAGAAGCAGGCTCCATGTGGGACTCGATCCCGGAACCCCAGAATCATGTCCTGGATCGAAGGCAGCCGCTCAACTGCTGAGACACCCAGGCATCCCCCAGCAGGTCTTTCTTTTTTTTTTTTTTTAATTTTTTTTTTTAAATTTATTTATGATAGTCACAGAGAGAGAGGCACAGAGACATAGGCAGAGGGAGAAGCAGGCTCCACACACCGGGAACCTGATGTGGGATTCGATCCCGGGTCTCCAGGATCGCGCCCTGGGCCAAAGGCAGGCGCCAAACCGCTGCGCCACCCAGGGATCCCTCAGCAGGTCTTTCTGAAAGAAAAAGTCCTACTTGGAGGAAAGTCTCTTCTGAAATCATAGATGGACTTGATTCTGGCCATGGTGGAGTAACGGGACTACCTGCCTTCTACCCTCTCACATCAAACAACCAAAAACCCAGACAGACCATAACAAACAGTGAGGTTCAGACATTGGACAAAGGGTGGAGCAGGACAGTGATCTCTGAGACAGAAGAAATGAATGAAGTGGGTCCTAAAATTGCCCACACCTACTGAGAATTTCCAAGCTGGCTGAGCCCCAGGATCTCCCAGCTGGAGAGGGGGTGGGAATCCTGGGGGCCACAGTGGGCAGGGTGCAGACAGAGCCCTGGGGAGGAGCAGGCTGCAGAGGGAGGAGCCTCCTCAGGGCCCCAGCCGCCCAGTGCTTGCATGTAGGGAAGAACCAGATGCACGAAAGGGACAATCTTCAGCTTAGACAGGGCCTGGAATGCTTTGTGCTCCCATCAGCCAGAGTGGAAAGACCCTTTTAAAGCAGCTATTATGAGGGCCCTTGGGTGGCTCAGTCAGTGAAACATCTGCCTTCAGCTTGGGGCATGGTCTCGGGGTCCTGGGATCGAGTCCCACATCTGGCTCCCTGCTCAGTGGTGAGTTTGCTTCTCCCTCTCCTTCTGTCCCTCCCCTTCCTTGTGCTGTCTCTCAAATAAATAAGTAAAAAATCTTAAAAAAAAAACTTTATAAAATAGCTATTATTAAATATATTCTATATGTTCAAGAAGATAAAGAAACACATAAACATGATAGGGACAGATGTGCAAGTTGTAAAATTAGATGCCAGCTGAACTTCTGGAGATGGGAATTACAGGGTCTGAGATGAAAAGTATACTGGGTGGAATTAAAAGCAAATTAGATGCTGGAGAAAAAAGACTAGTGAACTTGAAGACTTAGCAATAGAAACTATCTAAAATAAAACAGGAAAAGACAAGAAGGAGGAGGAAAAAAAGGGAGAGAGGAAAAGGAAGGGAGGAAAGGGAGGAGGAGGGGGTAGAAGGAGAAATCTGTGAGCCATAGATGGTGTTTGGAGACCCAGAAATATGGGGAAAGTATTTGAAGAAATAATGGCCAAAAGACTTTCCAATTGTGATGAAAACTATAAAGCCATATATCCAAGAAGCCCCACAGACCTAAGTACAAGAAACCTGAAGACACATCACCATCTGCCACAGGCAGTGCTGAGCAGTGGTGAGAAGGAGAGAATCATTTTTTTTTAGTTTTTATTTATTTGTTTATTTATTCATGAGAGACACACACAGAGAGAGTCAGAGACATAGGCAGAGAGAGGCAGGCTCTATGCAGGGAGCCCGATGTGGGACTCCATCCCAGGACTTCAGGATCACACCCTAGGCCGAAGGCAGGCGCTAAACCGCTGAGCCACCCAGGGATCCCAAGAAAAGTTTTTGAAGTTTAGCTTCATAACCTACTAACGGAGATAAAATACAGTCCGGGTCACAGGCACCCGCAGGGGTCCGTCAGCTGCCCAGCATGCACACAGGGCCTCCAGGTGTGGGGGCAGAATAAACAGCTGGGAGAGAGCTTCCTCTCCTGACACCATCTGACACTCAATCCCGTCTGTCTTTAACTCACGTCTCTGCTTAAGTGCTTTGGCTAAAGGAGAACCTGCCGCTTCTAAGCCTCTGGGCAGCCCTAGTCTCCCTGGCTTCCTGGCTCTCCCCAGCTCCCAAGGCACTCCCTGTTTCCTAGCCACCTGTGTCCCACAGGTGACAGCACCAGCGGGCACCCACCTGGACACGCGCGCACACATGCACCTAGACACGCACCTGGACACACACGCACAGACATGCACGCGCACGCATCCACATCCGCACATTTGCTGCTGTGGGAATGGTGCCCGCAGAGATGCGGGCACCACAAAATCGTGCTCGAAGAGGGTGTGGGCAGAAGGGCGTCTGGTGTGCAGGGTGTGTCCTGCTGCAGGTGGGCTGTATCTGGGGCTGCTCGTGCCCTTATGAACCGTGGACACAGTGGCTTCTACCTTTCGGGCATGTGCCCCTCCACTGGCCATCTTCCCTCCTGGCCCCTCTCGGCCCTCCCCACAGGCCCAGCCACACGGCCCTTTCATTCTGGGTTGGCACAGGCCCCGGGTGGGCTTAGAATGCTCCCGAGGCCGGCTGGTTTTAGGGGTCTTCCTAGGGGCTCTCCGAGCAGCCCTTTCCCACTGCCAGACCAGGTCCTCTTAGACCTGGAACGGCACCCCAGTGGCAGGCCTCAGGACACAGAGGACAATCACCCTCCATGCCCAGAGCTGGGCCCAGGGGTCTGCCCAGACATGGCCCCGGGGAAATGAGGCAGGCTCTGCTGGTCTCTCCCCGAGTCTCTCCCCCAGGCTCCGTGCTGGGTCTGTGTGTGTGCACCCATGTGTGCAAGCATGCTTAGGGCATGGTCATGGAGTCTGTCTGGTCCCGAGCTCACCTCTCCTTTGTGGCCATCATCTACCTCCCCAGCATATGGTGGGGGAGAGGGGTACTGGCTGTCCCTGGGAGGGACTGTGTCTGGCGCAATTATGGACTCGTGTCTCTGTGCGTGTAGATGTGAGTGAGAAGCCCCTGTGTCGCCCTGCGTGTGCATAGCAGGGGGTAAATCCTCAGAGCTCCACTGGTGGTTTGGTGTTCCATGTGGCTGTTGGCCCGACCTGTAGGTTTCCACAGGGTAGGAATGGGGCAGCACCCACAAGCCCACCTCCTCCCTTCCCTGGACCTTCCCAGACTCCAGACCTTGTCCAGTCGGTTTGGCGGATGCTCTTCCCAGCACAAAACCCTGTTTGTGTAGCCAGGACCATCACTGCTGGATGCCAGCCCTCAAGTGCTCCACCCCCTGTGACCCTGGGTGTAGGTGTGGCTCGGGACCTGCAAGCTCCCTGCCTGTGTGTGGGCTCGGGTTTGGAGGCATCAGCATGATGCTCCTCTGCATGCAAAGGCCCCTGACTCTGTCAGTGTGGCTCTGAAGCCTTTGGAGCACACACGCCAGCATGCCTGAGTGTGTGCAGGGGTGTGAAGGAGAGTGTGTCAGTGGCTCTGCTCCTGTGGGGGAGGGGGCCGCTCCCTCTGGCCCAGGGAGGCCCCTTCCACTTCAGCTGTGTAAACAAAGCCCCTGCCTTCCTTTCCAAGGGCCCTTTGGGACCGTAGCCCCAGCCCCCTTCCCAGAGCAGTGAGTTTGACCACGCAGTGGGTGTGGGTTCAAGGGAACAAAAGTGTGTGTGAGCAAGAATGTGAGGCCCCAGCTGTTCTCAGGACCCACGTGGGGGATCTCAGGCCACTTGAGCCTAGCTCAGGTCTCTGGGCTGGTTCATTCTCCCTTGTATAGCCAGGCTTGGTGACAGTCCTATAATTGCCCCAAGCCGGACACTCTGGTGAAAGCCAGGAGCTTGGCACTGACCCTCTGGGGGAGGGGCCCTGTCTGCCTCACCCTGGGGGCCAAGGCACAGGAGTCCAGACCTTCCCAGGGTCCATCCCAGGGTCCATCCCTGGCTGCCCCAGCTGGCCTGACCCTGGTGCTCTGCGCTATTCCCTGTGTCCCATGCTCCCCAGTCCATTCAGGGGCTCAGCTACCCAGCCTGTGTGTCTCTCATGCCAGCTGTGCCCCCTACCTAGCTCATCCCCCATCCCAGCCCTTGTCTCCTGTCCTAACTGACATCCCCTACAGCCCAGCTCAGCCTATGACCCAAGGCTTGCCACCTGGGTGGAACAGGGAGGGTGAGGGAGACCTCGGGAGGCTTTGGGGCCCAGTAGCTCTGGCTGGACAGGACAGGTCTAGCCCCAAGGCCTTAGGACCTAAAATGGGAGGGAAGGAGAGAAGGCTAAATGGGGTAGGAGAAGCGCTGGGATGCCAGGTGGGCTGGTACCTCAGCCCTTCTGCACAAGGGCAGGGCTGAGCCCAGAGCACCCTTCAGTGAGGTCCTCCCTACCCCGCCTTGGGTGCCAGCACCCACCCTTGCAGGTCCCCAACCCCGGGACAAGCCCAGTATGGATTACAAATGGTCCTGCTCCCCTTCTGTCTCCACAGCCCGGATAGACTGACCTGACATCTAGGAGGAGCAGCATGGCCGGTTCTGGACCTCACTTCCCAAACCAGGGTCTGTGTCTGCTCACCCCTGGGGATGATGCTCCGGGCATTCTAGCCTGTGTGTTGCTATGTCCCCTCCCAAGGTCCTGCTGGGGTGGCCAGAAAGAGAGACAGACAGACAGAGTGAGGCTGACCCTGCAGGGCCAACATGCTGCCCATCTGGAACCCGCATGACCCACTGAGCTTCACTGCTGCAGGCCCAGGGCTTTGGCTCCTAGGTGCCTGGTGCAGCAGAGAAAGGAGGTGGGTCGGTGGCCAGCATTCCTGCCCCTGCTGTGGTCCTGTTGCCTCCGCCCCACCCCGAGGGTCCCCCACTATCTTACTCAGTCCCAGATCCCATATTTGGTTTTGTGTTATCTCCTGCCCTTGCCCTATCCTACCCAGCAGTAGATGTCGAGTCTGGACAGGGGTCCCCTTCCTTCCCACTTGTCCTCCCTGCCCTCAGGCCCTGTCACTGCTGTGCCCTCACCATTGCCTCGGCCAGGACACCCTAGGCTGTGCCAACCTGGATGCCCCTAGGCAGGACCCTGTGCCAGGCATTGACCCCCTCCCCTCCCCCTAGCAGGCTTGCCTGAGGTGGGGTCCTGGCAGGAGGCCCCGCTGAAGCCCCAGCCATGGAGGGGTTGTTTCCTCTTTATTCACTGCTTGGGTGGTTTAAGGGGTTTCAAATGGCAGCCTTGCGTGCCTAGGGCACCATAAGTCTCTTCTGGGGCATGGCAGCGTGGTGGGAGACAGAGTTCAGCACACCCGTGTCCCAGCGTCTGACAACTCACCTTTTCTGAGCTTTAGTTTTCCTGTCCTTTGGTGTTTTTTTTTTTATATTTTTTTCTTTATTTATTTATGATAGTCACACACACAGAGAGAGAGAGGCAGAGAGAGAAGCAGGCTCCATGCAGGGAGCCCGACGTGGGACCCGATCCCAGGTCTCCAGGATCGCGCCCCGGGCCAAAGGCAGGCGCCAAACCACTGTGCCACCCAGGGATCCCCTGTTTTGTTTTGTTTTTTTTAAGTTTTATTTATTTAAGTCATCTCTACACTTGACATGGGGCCCCAACTCACAACCCCGTGATCAAGAGTCACTGCGTCCCCTGACGGAGGCTGCTAGGCACCCCCAGTTTTCCTGTCCTTAAAATGTGGAGTTCAGACTGGCTCACCGAATCCAGATTGCAGGTCCTTTGAGGTGTTCCTGCAAAAACTCAGAGTGGCTTTAGCAGAGAGGACGGCAGGGAGCAATCAGGATTCATGGGAAGCAGGTTCCAGTGGTCAGAGCGAGGTGACAGTCAGACCCACTTCAAATGCCGGCCCTGCCAGGCCATGTGACTCTAATTGAGGGATGCAGCCTCAGTCTCCCCGTCTGTGCTTCCAAGGGCTTGGTGCTTGTATCACATGGAGAACGCTGGACGCAGTGCCCAACATATAGTGGATCCTCAGTAAATGGAAGCTGGCTCTCTCTAGTCGCTGCCCCCACGTGCCCGGCCCTCCATTAGGCCCTCCCTGTCACCATGTACCAGCCTCTGTCCCCTGTGGCCCTGGGATTTGAGAAGCCTGCAGCCTTGGCCCTCCCCCCTCTCCCCAGTGGGGCCCCAGCTGTGTGTGCCCCTCCTCCCACAGCCTCTTCCCTGTGCCTCCAGGCATGAGGGTATGTTTCCCTCCACATCTCCACAGCCTCCTGGCATTGAACCATATGACACTGGGTTATACTGTCCTATCTGTGTTACTGAGCCCTCTTCACATAGGGACACATGCTAACTTATGAGCTCCTTGGAGGCAGAGACTGTCTTTGCATCCCCAGTACCCAGGCTCCACCCTGGCACCCAGCAGGTGCTCAGTAAGTGTCGATGGAATGGTGGGAATGGCTGAGCCTACCTTTGCGGTCTTGTCTCTGGGTGGGGAGCCCCGGAGCCCCAGTGCGCTGGCTGCCCTGGTTCTTTCCCCACTGCCTCCTACCCCACTTTTCCCTGCTTCGCCAGTAGGAACCTACCCACTCTCCACGGTCCAGCTGAAGTTCCATTTCCCATATTTTATGAATATAGAGTGGGGAGAAGACCCAGTGCCTGCCACCAGGGAGGGACTCATTCTTAGGATGCAGCTCACAAGAGCCACAGGGGCAGAGGAGGGGCCCTCAGCCAGGACCTGGACTGCACACTGCTAGTTAGAGAACTACGGTGGGATGGAGTCCCAAGGGTGTACAGCTTAGTAACAGCTTAGTAACGAGGCACCCCCTCCCTCCTGTCATCACCCCCCACACGGCACCACCTGTACAACCCAGACCTCATCCAGCCTGACAGCAGAATGTGACTGCTTCACCTGAGTTCCTGTCTTATGTCCTCCATCTCCTCTTCTCTCCGGATGGATACAGGGTACTGGAGCTATGTGTGGCTGCAGCACCTGCGACTCCCAGCCCTTTGGCTGTAGTGTTTTAAACGAATAAAAATAGGGGCACCTGGGTGGCTCAGTTGGTTAAGTGTTTGCCTTCAGCTTGGGTGGTGATCCCAGAGTCCTGGGATTGAGACCCCACATGGGGCCCTCTGCTCAGCAGGGAGCCTCTTTCTCCCTCTGCCCCTCACCCCCACTCATACTCTCTGTTGCGTGTTCTCTCAAATAAATGAATAAAATCTTAAAAAAAAAACCTATATAAATGAATAAAATAAAATTACCAAAGCATTATAAAGGAAACCAATTATATGGAAACACAGTTATCAAAACATTTACATTTTTTGGTATTGTAATATATCTACTTCTTTATTAACACATTAAAAATAAGGAAAGTCTGGGATGCCTGGGTGGCTCAGCAGTTGAGCATCTGCCTTTGGCTCAGGGCATGATCCCAGAGTCCCAGGATCGAGTCCCACATCGGGCTCCCTGCATGGAGCCTGCTTCTCCCTCTGCCTGTGTGTCTCTGCCTCTCTGGGTGTCTCATGAATAAATAAGTAAAATATAAAAAAAATAAGGAAAGTCTAACAACTACGATCCTTTCGAAGTAGTGATGAGAGCAAATGGTGTTTTGCAAGATCTTCAAAGACTATAATACAGCCTGAAAACATCTGTGATTTCTGTTGGGTACAAAGACACAAGCCCTCTGAAAACTATTTTGGCTTGTTGCCCAAGCCCGTTATAGGATGTTTAATTTCAGTTACAGGTGAGTGAAAACAAAGATGTCATGTTCTTCCTATCTAGGTTCACAACCCCCCGAAGCCCATAGACCCCAATCAAGACCCTGATTGCAGAGTGGGATGGGAAGGAAGGAGACACCATCCTGAGCTGGGTGCTTCCTCTGCCATTTCCTTATAGCAGCCGAGACAGGTGTAGCCCAGCTCAAGTTCTGAGTAAGATGTGAGCTTTGAGGAGGGTGCTTGACTTGCCTAAAGGCAGCCGGGCCTGCGTGACTGCTCCCTGTTGCTCCTTCCACACACAGTTGCCTCCTCAAGGGAGACCCATGGCACTCAGTTAACCCTTGGGCCCCAGAGCCCACCCCAGCAGCCCCATGACCTGTGGAGTATAACCAGTGTCCAGAAGGGCAATGGCCCCTGGAATCACACACACTTTGTTATTTTTATCTCCAGTTTATTTTTTTAGACTAAGAGCAGAGTATGAAAGTCACAGCCAAAGCACTTGAAAAAGGCCCAGGAGGATGGGTGGGGCCACAGAAGGAGGGCAGGGCGGGGTTGTGGGTTTGGGTCCTGGCTGGGGGCTGGAGGGGACAGGGCGTCGTTGTCTCACGGTCTCCAAAAGTGTCTGTGCGTTGCATAGGTCTTGTCTTCACAGAAGACAAAAGAGGGGCCAGGGGGTCCCCCGGTGGGGGGGCCTAGCCTGGTGGGGAAGGGGTCTGAAGCTGGAAAGGAGGTCAAGGAGGGCAGGGGGTTGGGGAGAGAGGGAGTCTGTCCGTCTGTACATTATATATAGAGATATAGAGTCTGTACATGCCTGCCGGCACCCCAATGCCCACCCTTTGTCACCTTGTCCCCTGCCCGCCCCCCCCAGGGGTGTCTGCTTGTAAACTTGGATCCGATCCAAACTGAAATCCTGGGAGCGGGAGTGGGAGGAGGACGTGCTTATTGCTGTAAACAGGGGAAAGGGGGCAGTAGGCGCTGCCACCCCCTCGCCCATCTAGTCCTCTCCCTGTGTCCACCCCTAGAAGAGATGATGGGGGTGCCTCCCACACTTGGACTGGCTCTCTAGGTCTCTGGTGGTGACAACAAGGGAGGGTACCAGGGAAAGGTACCGGAGCCAGAAGGCCATCCGGGACCGTGGCCGTCCCTGTGTCTGGCCCACTACTGTGCCCTACATGGGGAGCGAGAGGGCGAAGGAGATGGGCACGGATGTATGCTGCAGACCACACTCCCAGCCATCGGAGAAGGGGTCTAGCCCCACACCCAGGCTTCCCTCGGAGAGGCCAGAGTCTCCCCACCCTTTGCCAGCCCCACGTCTCCCAGCTGAGGGAGGGGGCAGAGCTAGGAGGCCAAGAGCGTCATGAGGAAGAAGGCGATGCCCACAGCCAGGGGCAGGTGTTCCCGCTTGGGGCTCGTCCCGCTGATGCTTTTCTCCAGCTTGGGCACCTGGGGATTCTCTCCCTCAAAGTCCTCTGCGGGCAGATGAACAGAGAGGGTGGTGAGAGCTGGGCTGCGCGTGCGGGTGGGGCACGCGGCGGCGGCGGCAGCAGCAGCGGAGCCAGGATGGGACCACCCACGGGGCGGGGGTGGGGATGGGGAGGGATCCGTGCCCCGGGGAGGCATGCGAGGTGAGCAGGCACCGGGGAGGGGGCTGCGGTTCCAGCAGTGGCCACCAGAGGGCGCTGCGCAGACTCACCCAGCACGTTGATCTTCACCTGGGGACCCATGGTGAACTGGGGGAGGGTGGGGGCCGGCTTCTCCCCGGAGTGCGATGCTGCGGGGCGGGGTGCGGGTGGGAGACAGGAGGGGGGGGACAGTCAGGGCCAGGACCCGCCCACCCCCGCTACGGCTGGGGAGTAAGTCCCCGCTCCTGCACCCCCCCACCGCCCCCGGGAGCCAGGGGAGCCCCGAAGCAGGGAGCCGAGGACGGGGTCGCGGCCGGGCGCCGAGGGGACTCACTGGAGGCGCAGCAGACGAACACCTTCATCCGCAGGCACTTCCAGTGCAGGCTGTGGGTGGGCGTGGCTGGGGACGAGACGGGGCGTGAGCGGCGCTCTTGGAGGTCACGCCCCTACGCGTCTGGCACGATCCCCACCCTGGACACGGGTCACGGGGCTCCGCCGCCAGCCCTCAAGGGACCCTGAGCCTCGAGCTCCAGTCCCGGAACATCCCTCACCGAAGCCGTGACCCCGCGACCCCGCGGGGGTCGGACTGTCACCAACCCCGTCCGGAGCCGGAGCCCCGAGGCCGCACCCCAGTGTCACGTGCAGGGACGGAGGCCCCACTATCTGGCCTGCACTCCCACCACGCTAGCCTTTAGGCCCACCTCTACCCGGCCCTCCCGGAACCTTGGCCCCACCCCCGCCCCACCCACTGGCCCGCTCTGGCGGACGCGCTGTAGGCCCCGCCCCGGCCCCCGAGACCCCAACCCCAGGCTCTCTCCTTCCTTTAGGCCCCGCCCCCGCCCCCGAGACCCCAACCCCAGGCTCTCTCCTTCCTTTAGGCCCCGCCCCCGCCCCCGAGACCCCAACCCCAGGCTCTCTCCTTCCTTTAGCCCCCGCCCCACCCCACCCCCTGCCCTCACAAACTATTAGCCCCCGCCCCTGGCCCCACCCCCGGCCCTCACGGACATCCTTAGACCCCGCCCCGCTCCTCGGGTCCCAGGCTTATCATTCACTCTCCTGGCCCCGCCCCAGCCCCGCCCCCTCGGGCCCAGTCCTCTGGTCACTCTCCCCAGGCCACGCCCCTCCGGCCCCCTCATGCCCAGTCCTTCTGTCACTCACCCCTCGGCCCCGCCCCAGTCCCGCCCCCTCGGCCCCAGACCTCCAGTCACTCACGTCCCCGCCCCACCCCCGGCCGTCACTCACAGATGTAGTAGTACTCGTGGCCGGCGTGGAACTCGTAGCCCAGCGAGAAGGCGCTGTAGCGCTGGAACTTCTCCGAGAACTTGATGGGACTGTGGGGGGCGTGCGGGCGGTTGCACTCCCAGCGCTTGAAGCCTTGGCTGGCGTTGCAGGTGCGGTAGCCGGCGTGGCTCACCATGTACAGCACGTACTGCTCCGCCCCGCCCCCGGGGCCCGGGCCCGCCCCGGGGCCCACCCCCGAGCCATTGTAGTGAGGACAGTAAATGTCCAGGTAGTCGTTGACGTTCACCTGCACCGTGTAGCCCTCTCGTCGCAGGCTGCGGGGGAGAGGAAGCGGGTCAGACGCCCGCCCTCGTCCCACTGCCGCCAGCCCTACGCGGGCCTTCCCGGCCCACGCCATGTCCCGTCCTTCTCCCGGGGCCACCAGAGGGCAGCAAAGGCTCACGGAAGCCCGCCTGCCTCCACACCGAAGGGCGGGGAAGAAGGGAACGTACGCTTCGGTTGCCACAGAAACGGCGCAGGCCTCGGCGACTCCCAGACCCGGGCCCGGATTTCCTCCGTTCCTCCCTCAGCGTCCCCCCTCCCCCCCCCCCCCCCCCCCCGAGGATAGTGACAGGGGAAGGGAAGGGTGAGTGTGGCAGGGATCCCTTCCCTCTCCTGGCATGCTTTCCTGCCGCTGCCGGGCCTCCCCACGGACAGTCGGACAGGACCTGACCTCACAGACGCGCGTGTGGAGACCTCGTGCATGGGCACGCACAATTCCGTGGCGCACAGGCAGGCGGCACACACATAGAAAAGCTAGGCTGCTTGTGTGTTGGGCTTGCATGTCAGTCTTGGTTGACCCCAGCCATCTCAAGCTCTCCCTTCCCTCACTCCCTGCCCCCCAGACAGACAGACAGACACACAGGCACATGCTCCCTCTACAGTATTAACGGCCATTTAGGTCCCCAACAACGTGATACAACAGATTGGGGAGCTAAGGGACTCCACACCAAGGCTCCACGTACTATCATGCCAACCAGCTCCAACTTCCTCAACCTGGCACCGCTGCCCCCTTCGTGGTGTTAGGCAGAGTAGTGGGCATAGTGCCCAGACAGCATGGCTGTGCCTCGTACTCCCTTAATCCTTCTATGGGACACAGAAGCAGATGCTCGGTCCCTTGTAATCCCCACCTGCCTCTCCAGTCACCATCAAAGTGTTGGTCTTAACGCCCTCCATGGTGGTGCTGAGCCATTGCAGGAATGGGAGAAACATCCAGATGGAGAAAGAAATTCAGAGAAGTGGGCAGAAGTTCTCCCCAGTTTCCTTAGGGGAGGAATGCACACATCCAAGCAGGAAAAGTTGAACACGGCAGATGCAGAAGGCATGGGATACCTGGCAACATGAAACCACTGGGGTCCTTGGTCCCTGGGAATTCCCTGAAGGGAGGGACTGGCTCCCCATGTCACCAGGCCCCTCCCAGTTCCACAAACAGTCATTAGATCCACTAGGGAAATAAGCTTAGAGGCCTCTGAATTGAGTGGAGCCTTGGGGGTCCCTCCTCACCTTATCCTACTTCCTTGGCCTCCCTAAGCACTGCCTCCCTAAGCCTGGCAGAGAGGTGAGTGCTGGTGCTGGGGCACCTCAGTAAGAATGGGCACAGCCTCCTTGAGTCATCAGGAATGCCACCAGTCCCACCTGGTTCCCACGGGAGCGATGGGTCACTTAGGCCCCTCCCTGGCCTTGGCACTCAGGTGGGCAGGAGTCTCGGCCCCGGGCACTGGGAGCAGGAAAACGGGTTAGACCAGGCCTGGCTCCTGGCGCCATCTGGGTTTGACTCTCTATCCCCAGCTTCCAATTCTACTGTTCCTTCCCCATGGGCTTTGAGGAGGGGGCTGCCAGTGATAGGGTGCCAGGCCTAAAGCAGCTGCACAGCCACCCAGGGACTCTGTCCCTGAGCCTGAGCCTCACCTAGGTTTCCAGCCCTACTTTGAAGTGGCCCCTCCCTGGGGCAGGCCCAAATGCCTGGACTACACAGCCCATTCCAGCAAGGAATAAGCTAAGGCCAGGCCTACTGGGATAGGTGGCCTCAGTTTCATCAACAGGGCCGGGACTGGCTTTCCAGAAAGGTGGCTGGGTGAGCACCAATGAAGAAAAGCTATCTTTCACCTATATCTGGGCAAGGTGGCAGAAGCGGCCCCTGAAATGCCCCCCAAGCTGGGCACGTGGGAGGAAAACCTACTCAGGGAATGGCTGCTGCAGTAGGTATCTGGCAGGCAAGGGGCTGGGTGCCAAAGTTCCCAGTCACAACTCTTGGGAGGCCTGAGTGAGGTATCTGCTTGGCTTGGGCACTTTCATTGAATCTGTCACCCTCCCTGCCCTGGCTGCTGCTGCTACAGGTCCAACAGGGCCCCCGGCTCACCATCCCTGGGGGTACAGGTGGGACCTGGGGGTTGGGGTATGCCTGCCCTGTCAAACACTTGGCTGTTCTGCGCTTCACCCCCTACTATATTTGCAGAAAAGCAAAGGTCGGCACACCCCACCTGGAGGGGGAGCCCCCTCACCCCGTTTTGTCGGCTCTCCAGGCTCCCCCGCCTCGGTGTGCCTCGGGTACACATTCTGACCCTCTGCCTGCGACCCTCTGCCTGCGCGAGCCTGGGGGGTGAGCGGTGGGGGAGCAGGTAAGGAGAAAACCTCTCCCCGCGGGGCAATTAGGGGCAGGTAAACAGGGTGTGTAACAAGACCAGGGAGGAGGGAAAGCATCCCAAGTGGCCCAGAACTTGCCTAATCCCCGCCCCCAGCCCTGGAAGCGGGATGCAGAGCTGAAGAAGCGGAGGAGGGATGTAAAGACCCGACCCAGGCTCTCCTCCCTCCAGCGCGCCCCCGAGGCGGCGCGCCGCTCGCTCAGGCAGCAGAGGCTGGACCACGTGCGCGCGGCGTGGGGTCCGCGCGCCGGGCTGGTGGGGGTGTTGGAGGGCTGGCAGGGCGGCTCAGGCACTCTGACACCCCTGCACCCCGCCCCACCGGGTCCCGCCATCCCCAGCCCCGGGGCCCTGGGCTTCTCGAGCCGGCGTTGGGTGGGGGAGAGGCAGCACGCCCGCATCCCCGCCCCCTCCCTGCGACAGCGGCGGGCGGCGGCGAAGGTTTATTGATCTGCAGCGGCGGCGAAGAGCGAAGGACCCGCCGAAAGCGAGACACACAGAAACGAAGTGAGAGGAGACGCGCACCAAGTGGGGGGAACAGGCCTGGGTCCTCGGGAGGGGACAGGGGCGAGACAGCGAGAGGGGTGCGGGATCGGAGAGCGCGCCCTGGAATGGGGACGGAGAAAGGCGTGGAGGAAGGAGGGACGTGGGGGCCGATCGGGGAGCCCCCCCTCCCGCGGAGACGGCTCTCAGAGGCGGGGAGGGGTGCGGGGCAGAGGCCGGGTGTCAGGGAGAAAACACGCACAGAGAAAGACCGAAGGGGATGTAGTACAGCCTCAATAAATATTTGCTGAATGAACGTGTGAATGGAAGAGAAACCAGCAACAGAAGCATTCCAGGGAGAAAGGCATGGACATGGCTGGAGAAAGATATTCCCGAGGCTGCTGGAACTCGGGGCAAATGACAGCACCGGGCTCCGGCCGCAGAGCAGCGAAGCACAGGCTGGGGCACACCTTTGGCCATCAGCAGGTCCTCCCGCCCCCCACCCCAATCCAATTCCGGGCTCAGGGGATCCCTCGACCTCTCAGATTCTCTTTCTTCCCCCCCAGTATAGTACCCCGCATCCCTAGTTTCTGGGCCAAGCTGGGAACCGCTCTCCCCAATTACAGCGCATCAAACGGAGGGTCTATTGGGGGGCAGGGGCAAAAGCGCGACCGCTGTTCAGGGCACTGCTCCCAGGTCTGTCAAAGGAGGCCTCTGCACGTGTCCCACCAGCACCCTCCCACGTGATCCCAGGAGGTGGGGTCGCAAGACCCTCTCCACGTGACCCCAAGGGGCAGAGACCCTCGGCACGTGACAGGGGGTGGGAGCCCGGCGCCCAGCTCACGTGACCGGGGGGAGGGGGCGCGGGAGCCTGTGGCTCGGCCGAGCCCCGCCCCCAGCTCCCTGGCCCTTTCCTCTCCCGGCTCCGGAGCACGTCGCTCTCACGATTTATGGGGCCGCGGCTGCCGCAGTGAGGGAGCCGGGGAGCCCGGGCGCAGCGGCAACAAAGGCCGAGGCAGCGAGGCGGGGGCGGCGGCGTCCTCCTAGCCGGGGGCGCGCTCCCTCCCACCGCTGCCGGTCCAGACCTGCGGGGGCTCGGGGAAAGCAGAAAGGAGGCTCCCGGAACCGGGCTCCCCCACCCCCTCCCAGGGCTTTCACCTGAGCCCAGGTGTATGCGGGGGAGGGGAGCCCAATCAACAACATCCTCCACCGCCGCCCCCTCCCCATCCAGGCCGTTCCCGCAGACCCCCGGCTCCGGCTTCCCCTAAGAATGCCGGGGGGCCCCGAGGGTGGTGGGACCCGGGGCCCCTCACCTGCGTGCTCTCCACTCCCTGCCAGACTCGTGGGGCGGGGGGCGGACGTGTGAGTCTGGGGGAGGGGGACGAGCTAGATAGAACGGGGACTCACCACCCCCCCGCACCCCCCAGAGTTCCGCGAGTCCCGCTCCAGGGGGGAGGGGCCTCATCCCCCACCCCCGAGGTTTCCATGGGAAGCGAGAGGGGGGCGTCGTTGGCTCATCCCCACCCCCAGTCTGACACTCCGGGCGCGAGCAGGGAGAGGGGGAGGCGCGGAGCCCCAAACAACAAAGAGCGGAGCGGCGAGCGGCAGCCCCTCCCCCGGGAGGTTGGGGGGTCGCGGCTGCCGGGCCCTCCCCGGACCCCTCCCCTGGGGCCTCGCCAATTGCTCCTGGGTCGCCCCCCAGGGTGGGGAGCCAGAAGCAGTGCCGCGGCCGCCTGGGCAGGTGTGACAGTGACCCCCGCGTCCCTAGGGATGCCCCCAACACAGACACACACGGAGGCACCGCGCGGAGGAGAGGGCAAGGACAGCGAGGACCTGGCCCCGCGGCCGGCACCCGGGGAAACCAGACGGCCGCCCTGACACCCGCCCAGACCGCGGAGGCGCCGGCGGCCACCCCAACCCAGACGCGACCGGCCACGCGGACAGCGGCCGCAGCCCCCTCCCCGCCCGCTTCCCGCTCCCACCCCAGACGACCGCCGACGCAGACACACAAATCACACACTCAGCCATACACGCGCACTGACAGCCGCGCACGCCTGCTCACACTTGGAGCCACACGGCGTCCCCAGGCCGGGCGTGTGTGTACGTGTGTGACACGCCGACATCTGCCTGCTCTCCTCTCTCACTGGCAACCCCGTTTCCATCCCCGCCAAGCAGCACCTCCGGGACCCCCACCTCGGCGACCCAGCCCCAGCGCATCCCTGCGGGGCTGCTCCCCACGACCAGGGCGACCCCTTCGGCCTCGTTCTGAGGAGGTGCTCGACCGGACTCCGGGCTCAGCTCTGGACCCCACTTCTAAAAGCAGGAGTCCGACACAGAGCCCCTTGAAAGCCTCACCGCCGAAAACAGGTCATCCCTGGGCCCCCTGGTGCGACGGCCCCACTCGGCTGGAGGGGGCGAAGATGGGGGGCTGTGCGGTGGGGACACGCCGTTCCAGCGCCGGGTGCGGTGTCCCCGAGCCGCCTCCTCCGCGCGGCCCAAGTCCTCGTAGACCTCCACAGCCTCTTCCAGACGCGCCCCCCCACCGCGAGTTTCACAGACGCCCACGGAGCGTGCCCTCCCCCCAGCCCCCGGCTCCCGCCCCCAGCCGGGCCTCCTGGGACCCCCACCTCGGCGGCCCTGAGGACTTCCTGCCCCCCTCCTCGGCTCCCTCTCTCGCAGACGCGGGACGCACTGGGCTCCCCGGGCCCCCGACTCACTGCTGGTTGGAGCTGTTCCAGTACACCGCATGCCGGTTTCCCAGTGCCCCCCCGGGCCCCTGGGCCAGCAGCGGCAGCAGCGGCACCGGCACGAGCAGCAGCAGCAGCAGCAGCGGAGCCGCCGCCATCCCCGGAGCCGCCGCCGCCGCCGCCGCCGCCCCCCGACTGAGCCCCGAGATCCCGGCTCCTCGCCTCCCAGCTCCTGCCGCCGCCGCCGCCGCCGCCGCCACCGCCGCCGCCTCCGGCCCCGGAGCCCTAGACCACGCCCCCAGCCCATCCCTCCGCCCTCCGGGCGCGCCCCCGACGCCCCGCCCCGGGCGCGCTCCCGCCTGGCTCCGCCCCGCTTGGGCCTGGGGCGCGCGGCGCTCGGGCGGTGGGGACTGTGCTGCCCCCTCGGGAACGGCCGGCGCGCGCCTAGTCTCTTCCTATCAGGTTTACTTTCTGCTTCCGCGGGTCCCGGGCCTTCTGCCGCCGAGTCGAGATCCCTGGAGAAAGACGAGGGAGGCCGGGCCGGGATCTGGATCTCGTGTGAGCACATCCTCCCTGCGAGGGGCTGGGGGTGGGGGGGGTAGAAAAGGAGTTGGGGGCCGGGACCGCTTCCTGAGTAAACCTTTCTGAGCAGCCCGGCCTCCGCCCTCCACAGCCTTCGTCGCTCGCTCGTGAAGGACGAGGTGGGTGGGCTCTTCAGGGTGGTGGGGAACCTGTGGGCTTCCCAACCCCGAGACCCCAGCTGAGCAGGACTTGTTTCCTAGGAGATGAGGCCGAAACGCCCGGCCTGAGGGTGCTGGAGGCGCCAGGACCGTCAGCAGGAGCACCTGCAGAGGATTCCTCATTGCACGCGAGCCGGGCCCCTCCCCGTGCCGCCGCTGGTGTCCTGGGCTTTGTCACTGTCCGACACGCTGACAGGAGGACAGAGGGCAACGCATCCTGGCTTCCGGCTATCACCAGCCCCTGTCCCCACAGTGACACCCAAGCACAGACATTACACACTCACGTTCAAGAGAACAGAAATGCAGCGCCCGACACAGACATTTACACACACAGATGCCCCGGCAGACAAACACAGGGAGCGGTGCTCAGACAACTAGAGAGCTGCAGACACGCAGGCACCATAGCACAACCCAGACCCACGGGCACGCGCGGCAACTCACATCCAAGCCCACACGCACCCTGACACATGCAGTTCCGTGTTCTCCTCTTCTCTCTTGTTTGCCTGGGAAGTAGACATTCAGGGAAAGGGTCTAGAATTCAGGCGTAGGGGGTGCCCACCCCTCATCTCCTCTCTCTTGGAGAGGCTCAGACTGAGAGTGAACAGGTCTCAGATCAGGTTCTGACAACCCACACCAACTGCCTGTACGAGGTGGGGAATGGTGGGGAATGGTGTGGTGCTCTTTTCTTCTTTACTTCAGGACAGAGGACACAGAGGCACCCTTCATCTGCTTATGTTTGCAGGACAGGGGTCCTGACACAAGGCAGCCTCGGGTGCCTGGGTGAGGAGTGAGGTGGCAGTGTCGTTTAGCATGGGCCTCATGCACCTAACTGTGCCAGGCAGGAGCAGGCCCTGCCCCCCCTTCAGCTCCCCTCCACCCCAGGAGATCTCCTCTCCCTTCTCAGGAGCCAGAAAATAAATTAGGCCCCTTGGGGTGGGAATGGGGGACTTTGCAGACAGCTCTCTCTTCCCCCAGACTCCTCATCCCCAGGGAGATTTGTTTCACCCAAGTGATGCTAACCTGCCTTCTCCAGGTGCCACAGATCCCCGCCTCTCCCACCCCCCACTCCCTGCTGCACAAAGGGAGGTGTCTCTGTAGACCCACAGGTGCTAGAGGGGCTGCCCAGATAGATATGTATGGGTAGGACCTTGCTGGTTTGGTCTAGGACTTCAGATTTTGTCTGAGAAGCCTAAAGTCCCTTTTTGGCAACTGGGTCCCACTTATGGATGTAGGCCCGTTTCTATAGGACCCAGATACTCCTGTTTGGGAACTAGCACCCCTACACCCACTCTCCATTTATGACTGAGCCCTTCTCTTTAGAATCTGGAGCCCTTTCTCTAGGATTTAAGCGGCTCTATTGAGTTTTTAAGTTCTGAGGCACTCTCTCTAGAACCTAGGCCTCTGTCCATGGGATCTAGTACTTGATCTGGACCTCTATCCGAATCAGTTGCTGGCTGATTTGGGGTTCTGTGTATTTTCGAATAAGCACCATATATGCAGACCTTTGCAGAGGCGCATCTCTTTGCATAGGGCCTTAGTGCAAAAACAAGCATGCTGCTTCCTTCAGCAGGAGGCCCCAGGTGTTTCTCCATCTTGGTGAGGGGGGTTTGAGCTGATGCACCCTTTCCTAGCCCTGTGGGTGACTCCTTTGTGCCATGCACAAACGACAGCTATGTGGCTGTCCTGATGTGGGCTATGGCCTTCCAGTTAGGACTCCTATGCCTGCTTCCTGGCCTCCAGTCCTGGGCTCTTGGCTTTTCTAAGGACTGGGTCTCTGTGTTTAAGATCAGGCCACTGTTCACATGGCTGGGATCTGATCTAAAGCCTGGGCCTCTTTTTGTGGCATCTGTGGCATCGATAGGTCCTAGGCCTCTGTTTATAACTGTCACTCAGATGTTTCCTGACTATGATACAGAGTATGATGTATATTTTATGATACAGCACACATATGCATGCACACGTGCACACACACACTCACATATAACTGACACAGTAAGGGTCATGAAGCAATAGCGAGTCTTTTTTTTTTAATTTTTATTTGTTTATGATAGTCACACAGAGAGAGAAAGAGAGGCAGAGACATAGGCAGAGGGAGAAGCAGGCTCCATGCACCGGGAGCCCAACGTGAGATTCGATCCAGGGTCTCCAGGATCACGCCCTGGGCCAAAGGCAGGTGCTAAACCACTGCGCCACCCAGGGATCCCGCAATAACGAGTCTTACTACAGAGGATGCACTTTGGTATTTTTCTCCTCTAGTTTTAAATCTTTTTTTTTTAAGATTTTATTTATTTATTCATGAGAGAGAGAGAGAAAGAGAGAGAGAGAGGGGCAGAGACACAGGCAGAGGGAGAAGCAGGCTCCATTCCATGCAGGGAGCCTGATGTGGGACTCGATCCTGGGTCTCCAGGATCAGGCCCTGGGCTGAAGGCGGCACTAAACCGCTGAGCCACCGGGGCTGCCCTTAAATCTTTTTTAAAATAAAAAAAAGGCTAGTTGAGACCCATAAAATGTATTCTTGATTTCACCACCCAAAGATGTCACAAGCTATAGTTTGAGATGCTGGTGCCCAAGGCCTGGGCTTCTGCTGGGCCCGAGGTTCTCTCCATGGGACAGGCCCTTTTTGCAGGGCCTCAGACCTCTTTTCTCCTTACTACAGGTTCAGCCTCATCTCCTTCTGATCTTGCTGGAGTACCTCTGGTTGCCATGTTCTCTCCAGGGACACTGAATTCAGACCTCAGGACCAAGGATGCAGGGAGTAGAACAGGTGGGGGGCAGAGGGAGTCCTCAGGCTATGTGGCCCAAAGTGGCTCCCAGGACATGGGGTGGCAAGCACAGCACTGAGCTGTGTTCAATAAATCATGGAGGCTAGGGCCTGGGGGAGGGGGAGACCAGCAGGGAAGGTGGGGCCATAGATAAATAATTCATTAAACAAATAAACAAGGAGCCTGCGATAGGGAGGACTGGACACGCGTGTGCTCGGGGGAGGCAGCCACCAGCTTCAGTCATGAAATATTCACAGGTTCTGCACCTTGGCCAGGGCCCGGGCATGTGCCCCAGAACAGGTGGGCTGTTTATACGGTCTTAGCATGGAGACCTTGGTGCCAAGGGGGAGGATGGTGCGTGTGTTTTCCTGACACTCCCGAGTGTGTTGTTGGCATGGCCATGCAGTGCACAATGTCCTGAATTGACATGGAGCCACAAGAAGCACCACACACACCGCCGTGTGGTCCAGGACATAGAACCAGGATACAGGGCTTAGTGGGTGGGGTCAAGGTGGAAGAAGCTCTGGCTCTGGTCATGCCCTGGTCCTAAGGAGCCCAGCAGGCTGCACTACCTGAAGTGGGGAGCATCTCTAGGTGAGCACCTCTGGGAGCAGTACCTCTGTGGGAACATCTCTGGGGGGAGCATCTCTGGGGTGTTGTGAGACGTGTGTGTGAATCCTCTGAATGTGCTTCCAGAAGAGCTGGTTTAGCACCTACTTCTCACTGCTTCCTCATCTGTAAAGTGGGGAAAAGAATACCTTCCTGGAGAAGTTGGTTGTGATGAGGATTAGGATCCATGAGGGGCTTGATTCATGGGGGTCTCATCACCATGAGTTTTATTTATTTATTTATTATTTTTATTTTTTTAAAGATTTTATTTATTTATTCATGAGAGATAGAGAGAGAGAGAGAGAGAGAGAGAGAGGCAGAGACACAGGCAGAGGGAGAAGCAGGCTCCATGGAGGAAGCCCAACGTGGGACCCGATCCCGGGGCTCCAGGATCATGCCCTGGGCCGAAGGCAGGCACTAAACTGCCGAGCCACCCAGGGATCCTCTCATTTATTTATTTTTATTAAAGACTTTATTTATTTATTTTACAAAGATAATGAGAGAGAGCACAGGCAGGGGGAGCATCAGGCAGAGGGAGAGGGAGAAGTAGACTCCCTTTGAGCAGGAAGCCCAACTCTGGGTCTCGATCCCAGGACTCTGGGGTCATGACCTGAGCCAAAGGCAGATGCTTCACCAACTGAGCCACCCAGGTACCCCTCATTTATTTTATTTTTATTTTTTTAATATTTTATTTATTTATTCATGATAGATACACACACAGAGAGAGGCAGAGACACAGGCAGAGGGAGAAGCAGGCTTCATGCAGGGAGCCCGACATGGGACTCGATCCCTGGTCTCCAGGATCGCGCCCTAGGCCAAAGGTAGGCGCTAAACCACTGCGCCACCCAGGGATCCCTTATTTTTATTTTAAATTTAATTTAATTTATTTACTTGAGAGAGCAGGAGAGAGAGATAGAGCACAAGCAAAGGAAGGGGCAGAGGAAGAAGCAGACTCCCTGCTAAGCAAGGAGCCAGATGTGGGGCTGATCCCAGGACCCCGAGATCATGACCTGAGCCGAAGATAGAGGCTTCGATGGCTGAGCCACCCATGTGCCCCTCATTTACTTTTTAAAAAGGCTTTATTGCTAAGTAATCTCCACACCTAAGTCAGGGCTTGAATTCACAACCCCGAGATCAAGAGTCACGTGCTCCACCTCCACCTCCACAAGTAGGGCCAGCCAGGTACCCCTCATCACCATGATTATTAGGGGGTTCTCTCCTGAGGGCTGTCCACTGAGACTAGCCCTAGACTCACTTTTCCATTCCTTCTCCTTCTCTCCAAGCTTCTCTAAAAGTTGTCATGGAGACAGAGCTGGACCAGGGCTTGGGGAGTGGGACAGGGCAGGAAACAATGAGATGGAATCAGGGGGAGGGGGGAGTTTCAGCCCAAACCTGGAAGTCCTCATCTTTGACAGTGTGGAGGGAGGGATCCCTGACCTTCTCAGACCACAGAGCCTCTTCCTAACCCCTAAAACTCTGCCTAGATCGAGACTCTCTTCTCTCTCCTGCCACCAAAACTGAGCTTTCCAGGAAGTAGCTTCATGGAGAGGGAAGTGGGGCAGAGAGGTCTCTAAGCCTCACAACACACCCCCACCAGGTCCTCATGGCCAGAACTCAGGACCCCACCTTCTGCCTAGCGGTTGAGAGGATCCCTGGTGAAGATGGCTATGTCTGGGCAAAACCTAGAGAAGTAGCACCCCAGAGTGGGTGGGGGGAATCCAGGCTGGAGGGAGCCTCAGAGGGCCAGAGTAGAGTACTGGGCCTCTTGGGAGGCTCCAGCATTCCCCAGCCTTCTGGAATCCTCTGGAGAGGATCTGCTCCACAGGAGAGCCAGCAGACAGGTCTGAGCTGGCCTGCTCCTCTGCAGACAGAATAGGTTGGGGGAGGGGGCCTGAGATCTTAGTGGGGAGTGGTGGCTATAACCCCTATGTCTCCTCCGGGGAGTCAGGGCCAGAGGGGACTAAAGCTCAGGTACATGCTACCATAGCTTAGGGTCCAGCCCTTTGCCTCCCTTGGCCCACTGCTGCCAACTGGGGAGCCAAGAGTCTGGGCCCCCAAGTGTGAAGAGAGTGCCTGCCCACTCCTTCCCAAAGAGCCAACATCAGTTCTCTGTACTCCCCTCCCCTGGGCTGGGCAGGTCCAGGCTAATCTGTACAAGAGCTTCGTGGCAAACACTGATCTGTAATAAAACCACAATGTGTGTTCAGGAGAAGGGATTCCAGACACAGAGAGATCCAGACAACACATGTACACATTCTCACACATATATACACATATATACATACATAAAATACAGCTGTGGGAGGGCAAACACTAGCAGTCCTGAGGACACACCTAAACACGGACTCACACTGAGTCACACACACACAAGCATTATTAGTTCTACACATTCCCTCCCTGCTTTAAACTTTGTCTTTCAAATCCATGTCTTCTCTGACAGCTCATCTTCCCATAGCTACATACGCTAGATGTAGCTCCGTAGTAGCATTTGCACTTGGCATTATAATTATTTGTTGGCCGGTTTGTCTTCCTGAGTAAACTGAAGATTCCTTAAGGGAAAGGATCTTGTCTGATGCAAGTGCATATCCCTAGCATGTAGCATGCAGCCTGGTGTTGAGTTGGTAGGAGTAGGGAAGTGATTCACAAATAATTGTTGAATTGATGCACAGAGGAGTAAGTGCACTCAGCCAGCAGGGACGCCCATGTCTACAGCCCCTCAGCAGCACACAGGATAACCAGTGCCTCTGGTCCTGCCTGCTGGTTTCCTGGCCTCCTGGCCCCCTGACCCCACTACCTCTCGGCTTCTTCAAAGGGCCTCCTTCTTGGTTTGGTGGAAGACCATGAATCTGAGCTCCACCTGAGGGCTGGCAGGCAAGCTAAGGGTTAATGACACCTCATTAGTATTTAATTGGAGGAAGGAAGCTGCCCTGGCACCAGACAGGTGGGCAGGCCTGCCCCTTGCTGGAAGCAGGCATCCCTAGTTCCAGCATCCTGCCGGGTGGGTGGGTGATTTGGCCCTGGAGACCCTCAACCCAGCCGGGGCACCTCCCCCCACCATTTGCTTTGCCAATGTAGTCTCTAGACAGTACAGACCAGCCCTCCCCATCTGTCAACAAACATCCAGAGGGAGAGGCCGACTTCTTTCTGCTTTAGCTAGGCTGTGCCCCCTCTCACTGGAGGAGACACTGGAGGCTAGAAGGGGGGTGGGTAAGGCACAGCAAAAGGAGAGATAAATTATGGAGCTGCTAAGGGATAAAGTCGGGATACAGACAAGCGACAGGACTGGGGATGTGGCGATGTCTGCTCAATTTGACCTTAAATGAAGAGAATGCAAATGAGATGCAGACGATATGCAGAAGACCAGTAGGATTTCAGAATTAGCATTCCCGGTGGGTGGGGACAGCTCCGGCTCCCACACCCTAGACCCCAGACCCCAACACTGTTGCCAGCACTCCTCCCCTCCCCTTCACTGGCCATTACAGTGAGAATAGGGATCTCTGAGAATTACAGGAGCTTGGTTGGGCTAGGGCTGCAGGACAAGGGAAACTGAGGTCCACCCCAGTCTCCCCACCCCCAACCGCAACAGCCACCCAAGCTGCCACTGGAGCTCAAGCAAAGACCACTCTCAGGGTTATGATGGGACACACTGTCGGTTGCTATGGGGACCCCCTCCTCACGTCCAGGCGAACCAATGGGCATCACGGCTGATGACCTCATGCCCAAGGCCCCGGGATTCAATTGGCTTTTTGGAAGCCAGAGTGCCCCTCTCCAAATGCGTCACCGCTGGGAATCCCCCCGACGACCCCAGCTGCTGTGGCCTGCTGAAAGAAGGGCGGCGTGCTGGGAGCTCACAATTTGATGAATGAATGAATAAGCAAAGGAAGAATTACTGAAAGAGAAGAAAAAAGGGAGGGGTCACAGAAAATGACCAAAGCTCCAGGGTTTCACTTTTAGGGAAAGAGGGTGATTTGCCACCCCGCTCTTGGGAGGACGCTCTTGGGAGGAGACAGAATGAGGCAGATGACCAGGGTTTTCTCATGTGCTGGGGAGAGACTAGGGCGGGCCCAGCGAAATGAGGGCCCCACCCTGGGTCGTCTAGCGCCTGAGTTTAGGGGTTTGGTGACGCCCCAAAACTCACAGGCCTGCCCAGCCTCCTGGAACCGCGCCCCGGAACGCGCCTCCAGGCCTTCTCATGGGTCGGGCCCAGTCACGGGAAGGCCGCCCGGGCCCTTCCGCCCGCCTCGGCCCGTCTGGGGGGCGCGCCCCGGGGCTGACCCTGCCGAAGGCGCAGGGCCAGCTGTGAGGAAAGGACCGGCGGGCTGGAGATTGCGACCGTCGCGCCCCTGCCTGGCCGCTGGGGCGTGGGCTGAGGCACCTGCCTGGAGAGGGCAGCCCGGTGAGGGCGCGCATTCCAGTGCCGAGTGGGAGACAGCTGCCCCGGCCTCCCGCGCCCCCCGCGCCCACCTCGTCACCGGGAGGGTTGGCCAGGGGGTCTGGGAGGCTGGCCACAGGGTGAGACTCCCACCGTCCCCAGTCGCCCCCGCACGCCCCCCCTACGGCTCCTGGTGGGGGTGGCAGCAGTGCTCTCGGTCTCCACGGCCACTCACGGCCACTCCCCTGGATGACAGTAGGGGCGCAGCTCGAACCCGGGGCCAGAGGATGGCGCCGTAGCTCATCCTCCAGCTCAGACGCCACCGCTCGGAGCCCCCTGGCCCCTGCAGTCCGCTAAGGACCCTAGCGGGGCTGCGGACGCGCGAACACGCGGGCAACACGCGGGCACGTGCACTTCCAGACGAGGCGCTTTCCGAAAGGGGCCTCGAATGGGGGAGGGGGTGCCGGCGTCTGGCCCGCCCGCGGTGGTGTCCTCCCCCCTCACCTAGAGCCCGGGAAGCCACAGAAGGAGCGGGATCCGACGGGGTGTGTCCGGGGTGGGGGAGGGGCCTCGATTTGCAGAGCTCCCGCGTCTGTCGGCCTCCCGCACCCCCCCCCCCCGGCTGCCCCGCGCCCGCCCCCCGCTTGTTCACACGCCGCCTCTCGCTGCCGCAGCCCGGCCGAGCTAATCAGCACAACATCCACCTATCGATCGCTGGCTCGGTGCCAGGCGGGCAGGCACGATGCCAGCCGAGGCTGCGGGGCCCTGGGGGCGGTTGGGGCACAGCTGAGAGGGCAGCGGCACCCCTTCCCCGGGCCCCACCCAGGACACCGTTCATAAGGAGAGATGCGGCTGGGCTTGGGGGGACCACAGCCTCGCCTGCCAAAGATGGGAGAGACAGTGTGGGGCTGAGAGCGAGGGGCCCTCCCTCTTCGGCCCCACCCCCTCCTCCTTATAAAAGCAAAGAACAAAGAAACCGCTGGGGAAGGAGGCTTTGATCTGACCCCACCTTCCCAGTTCTAGGCCAGGCGCCTCCCAGCCCGCTCTTGGGGAGGAGGAAGGATGCCCAGTGCTCAGGGACCCAGGCATTCTGAAACTCAGGTGCTGTCCCTCCAGCAGCGCTGGATTTTGCCCAAGCGCCCTGCTTGAGCTACCAGAGTTTGGCCAGTGCCCCAAGTGGGTGGGCTGTCAGGAGCATCTGCCCCCTCCTTGGCACAGGAAGCCGGCTAGGGAGTGGAGAGAGGGTGCCAAGGTCTACAGCTGCTGCTGGCACCCACCGCATACTGCCAGAGGGGTACCCACATACTGCCCAGAGGGGTACCCACCAAGGCCTGGAATGGATGGCCTGGGCACAGCTGGCATGGAGGTCAGGCCAAGTGAAGCTGAGAGCAAAGGCCACAGGGAGTCCTGGTGCCAAGGAAGGAGCCAGAGGGTAGTAGATGGGGGACAGCAACAAAAAGTTGGGTGGTTTATTGAGTGTTTGGTCCAGACACTTATAAAAATACAAACTGGCATGATATTCAATCTCATGGCAAGTCCGTCTTCATAGAAGACAAGTGAGTGACCCCTTGGGGAGGGGAAATGCTGCCCACAGGGTACCGGACACAGAGAGCAGGCCTGGGCTGCTTCTTTGCCCTGGTCTGGTGATCCACCTGTGCCCAGGTCTTCCATCTTGGCCCCACAGACTCAAGGGCTAAATCCCACTAAACCCCAGCAATTCTAGGGGGCAGAATGAGAACATCAAAGCAGCTGACAGAGACCCTATGTTCTGACCCTGGGCTCCAGCATGCCCAGGGCTGTGTGCAGTTGCCCTGCAGCTCCTCTTCAGCCTGTAATAAAGGGCCAGCCCCTGGAAGGCTCACCTCAGACCCTCTGACCCACCCCCCCACTCTTCCATTGTTCTGGCTGGTTGACATACCAGCTCAAGTGGCAGTGGGGGGGTGGAGGGCAGCTCCTGCGGGGAGTCTTGGGAGGGCTCTCGCTCCTGGGGGTGGCAGAGGGGTCCACTTGGCTCAGAGAACTCGCAGGAGACGCAGAATTGGGAGCAGCAAGAGCAGCAAGAGACAGAGGGGGCTGAGAGCACCCCCCCCTTGCCACCCTGACCTGCCGCTCTCTCCAGGGCTTCCAACAGGATGGGCTGATTCTGACCCTGTGAGGGAGGGGCAGTGCTGAGGGACCCTCCCCTTCAGGGACCCTCCCCTTCAGCGGCCTCCTTCCTGCCCTGGCCCTGGGCTCTTCACTCCTGTCCCAGGGTCCCAGTTCAGCTGAGGCCTGAAAGCTGTGGCCCTGGAGATAGCATGTCCTTGGCCCCGCATGAAAGGGTACAGTGGAAGCTCCCACAAAGATAAAGGGGGGGAGAAGAGGCCACAGCAAAAAGCCCCACTTGGACCCCACAGGGTCTGGTGCTCCCAGATTCTCCCGTGCCTCCTTCCCTCCGAGGGCCCCATCCTCACCAGAAGGGTTGCTCCCCATACTCCAGCCCACTTACTGCTCTCCTTGCAGCAGACAGACACCTGGAGCCTCAAACACGTGCCAGAACTCTCTGGAGGTGGTACCGCTGGATGGTGGGGAATTGGGAGGAAGACATTAGTACAGGCGAGTCTGCCCCCCTTGAGCTCCTTCAGACCCTTCTGATCTGTATCTTCTCTCGGGCTCCCTGGAAAGCCTTCCCTGACTTCTGCTCCACACCCTGGTGCCAGGCCCCACCCGTTCCCCCCATCGTGTCCCCTTTCCTGGCTCCTCTTGCTTTCTCCTCCTTGCTGTAGACTCCTCCCCCACTGGAAAACTTCCCCCCACTGTAGACCCCCTACCTGCTGTAGACTCAGGTTCCCCTACTGTAGACCCTTCCCACTGTAGACTCTCCCCCCATTGTAAAGTCAGGTCCCTCCCACTGTAGACCTCTCCTGCTGTACACTCAGGTCCCCCACTGTAGAATTCCCCCCTCCCTTGTCAACTCAGGTCCCCTGTAGACCGCCCCCCCCCCGGGCTGTTGAGACCCCCCTGCTGTGGACTCAGGTTCCCCCTTCATCCCCAGACCCCTCCTTTCTCCCCAGCTGGGGTTCTCTGCCTTGACCAGGCAGTGGCAGGGTGCCCCATCCCCCGCATTGTGCCCTGGTTACTCACAGATGTAGTAGTAGGTTTCTCCAGGCAAGAACTCAAAGCCAAGGGAGAAGGGTGTGAAGCGTTGAATTTTTTCGGAGAACCGGACAGGTCCAAAGGGAGCAAAGGGGAGGGCACACTCCCAGCGTTTGAAGGCACCTGGGCCCTGGGCCTGGCAGGCCTCATAGCCTGGCCGGTCCACCATATATAAAGCGAATGTCTCAGGGCCGCCAGGGGGCCCTGGGCCCTCGTAGTGTGGACAGAAGATATCTAGGTAATCGTTGAGGTCCAGCTCGACCACGGCGTCTCCTCCCAGTAGCCTGCAGGCATAAGGCAGGTAAAGCAGGTGTGGGCTGAAGGGGCAGGTGCAGCTCGCCTGGGGCACTAGGGTCAGAAAGACCTCCCCGAGATACCTGCCAGCCTCTCCCCCACCCACGAGGGAGGGAGCAGCTCAGGAAGGCCTCAGTTTCCCAGCCTGACAATTCTTGAGACAGAGCCAAGAAATGAGGGAAGTAACCAATTCGCAGGCATTGGGGGGTGTAGGGACTCAGTGCCCAGGACTGTGGGGCTCAAGGGTAACAGGGCCACTCAGCACACCCTACATCTTCAGGTTGGCGCTGCCACCAGCTCTCTGGCTCCAGTGCCCAGCAGAGGGCCTGACATAGCCTTGTGCACTTGCTAGATGTTTGCTGGGCATCTGCTGCAAAGACACTGGGGCATAGGGGCGGCGGTGTGATCTGGGCCCGCAGTGCAGTCACCGGCTGCAGGGACTGAGGTCTCTTCGACAGAAGCAGGGGGAGGAAGCCTACTTGATAGCTCTCAATCCAATACTGACAAGAAGACTGACATCAAAAAAAAAAAAAAAAAAGAGAGAGAGAGAGAGAGAGAGAGGATTGAGGGCGGGGGCTTGTTTTTTCTTTTTCCTTTTCAGGACAAGGAAATGTCAGACATGGAAGGGAGGCACCTCCAGATATCCACTCATCTTTGGCCTACTCAGGACTCCCTTCCCAACCTCTTGGGAATGGCCTGTGGGAGCCAGGATGCAAGAGCTGGGATAGGTTGCCCCCCACAGCATTACACATTATGAGCCTCCTTCCGCCTTCACTACCACACACAGTCCAGCCTGACTTATGAGCGCCCCCTCTAGCCATGCCACAATGGGTGGTCTAAGGACCACCTGTATCTGAAGTTCTGATCAGAAATGCAGATTCCTGGGTTCAGCTCAGTGGGATAGGACCAAAGCTGAGCCTTGGTCTGATGGTTCCACAGCATCCCGAGCACCGGGAAATGGGTCCTGCCCCAACGCTCAATAAATATTTGCAGATTGCATGAATGAGCCAGAAACCTCAGGGTTGGGGGCTAGGAACCTGAATTTCTAACAAGTTTTCCAAGGGATTCGGAGGCACTGGTCTGGAACCAAGGGGGATGTGGCCCTGGGAGCACAATGGCTGTGATCACGTGCTGCGGGTATTGTAATGACCCTCTTCATGCCTGCCGGCCCTGGGGGTCTCTTGGGCTCTCAGAGGCTAGAGCTGGGGTCCCATCTGCTATAGCTAGCATCCTAGCACATGTCCTGGCACGCGGCACACTGCGTCCAAACGCTGGTGAGTGAACAAATGAACAGAGTCACAGATTGGCTTCGAGGAGAAAATCAGAAAGGCAAGCAGATGGAAAAGCAGAGAGAGACAGGGAGAACTGCGCAGAGAAATGAAAACAGTCCAAAATACCGAGGTTCAAAGGCTCGGGAGAAAGAAATAATAGTTTGTATCTGAACAGCCGACACCTCTCTCCCACACGCGACCTCAGCCCGCCCGCCTGATTTCCCAGAATACCAGGTGGTATTAGCCCATTTTACAGATGAGGTAAGTGAGGTTACGGAGTCAAACGACTTGCCCGAAGGTGATTCAGCTGGAGGAGCAGGGCCGAGACAGGACAGAAATAGAAGGACGGAGGATGATGGAGATGAACGCAGAAGCGAATGGGATCAGGAGGCCGAGCGAGCAGGAGGGTACAGCACGTTCTTTCCCGAGAGTGAAGCCCCCTCCCTTCCTCTCCAGACCGCCCGCCCCAGCTCCGGCCGGAGGCGGGTGGAACAGCGGGAGAGCAGGGAGAAGCGAGGGGGCGGGGCCCGGAGCGCAGGCCAGGGGCCCCCCAGCTCCCGGCTCCTAGATCCCACTTTCCGCTTTCGGAGCGGGGGTCCTCCGCCCGCCCCCCAACACGCGCGGGCGGGGGGAGCCTCGGGCGCGCCTCGCCCCTCCCTCCCCCTCCCCCCGCCGGCTCAAACAAAGGAGCCCCGGCGCGCGGCCGGGCCCAGGCGGCGCCGCGCACAGAACCAGAGTGGGGCGCGCGCAGGGGCCGGGAGCGCGCAGGCCCGGGCCGCGGTCGGCCGGGTTCGGCCCGGCTACCTGGGGTTACTGGAGTTCCAGTAGACAGCGTGGCGGAGGCCGGAGCCCCCGCGCAGCGGGGAGCTGAGGAGCGCGGCCCAGAGGACAGTCCGCAGCAGGGGCAGCAGCCGCATCGCCCCTGGGGTCCGCTCTGGTCTGGTCCGGCCGGTACCGGCCCGCTCCGCCGCCGCGGCGAGAAAGGTACAAAGTGGAGGTGGGGGGGTGCGGAACGGGGGGTGGGGTGCGGAGACTCGCGGGCCACGCCTCCGGGTAACTTTCCACCAATGGGGGCGCGCCCCCGCCTCCCGACTCCGAGCCAACTCCTGTTAACCCTCCGTGCGCCGAGGCGCACGCCGGGCTCTCCACGCTCCCACCCCGGCTGCCCCGCGTCGCGAGGGGCGGGCAGGGCCACGCGTGCACCGTCTGCGAGTTCGTTTTAGGGAGGTCGCGTCTTTCGTGTCTGCGTTCGTACCGGGTAGGGAGCCTCATCACACATTTGGAAGATTTAATAGGGGCACGCCGCCTTTGGCCAGAAAGAGGAAAAGTGGGGCACGCGCGAGGATCCACGAAGCCCGTCCGGGGCCACCTTAGGGGGTACTGCCCATCTTTCCTTGACCATCCAGGGGTAGCGCGAGGGGAAGGGACACATCGCCTCCTGGGACTCCCCCACCCGCCCCCCTTCCAGAGCCTTCGCGGGGAGCTCGTGCCCACCTGAGGGTTGGCGCCTATCTCTTCCCGCCCCACACCTTCGTTCTGGGCTGGGGGCTCGCGCGGCCCCATTCCCGAAGCTGAAATAATGAGGCGGTGCGGTGGCGGCCTGTACAAAGCACCTTTGTTCCCAAGCCCTCAGGTGGGGCAGGCGAGGGGGAGGCGGCAGGTGCACGGCCTTGGGATCGTGGGAGCCGCCGCCCCGCTCCGCCCCGGCTCCGGGGCGCTGAGAACACCAGCCAGATCCACTTTTCCCAGCCACTGGTCGGAGGGTGGGGACGGCGGGTCCAACAGCTGGGCCGCTTTGTGGACAGCCGTCCGTGGGGTCGTGCAGCCTTGAGGGCGAGGACTCGGCGGCAGGGAGCGGCACGGGTCTTACAAGCTCTCTGCAGTCCTGGCTGCGCAGAGTCGTCGCAGACCAGGCAGAAAGCTACCGCGAGCGTCCGGGGAATACACGCGGACCCAGCCCCGGACGCTCGCCCTCGTTCGAGGCGGCAGCGCCTCCTGGCGGCCAGCCCTGGAACCGCAGCAGGGCGCGCGGCCTTCCCGGAGCGGAGAAAAGTCCCAGGCACGCTCCCCAGACCTCACGTTTATTGCACCAGAGCAGGTACCGGCTGTGGGCACCCCCTCGGCCCAGTCTGGCACCCAGCCCCTCCCCACCTCCCGCCACAGGCTTCGTGGGCGGGTCGGCGCGCAGGAGTGCTGGGGGTCTGAAGGTGCCTACTCCGCAGCGACCAGGCTCCGGCTCCTTCGGTCATCGCGGGGCACTCCCAGGGCCGGTCCGCCCCTGGAAGTCCTACGTCGGGGCTGAAGGCAGCGGAACCTCAGCAGAGGTCAGAGGTAGAGCGAGGAGGACGCTGCTGGGGGCGGCGGCGCAGGCCTGGGGTGCGGGAAGCCCAGAAAAAAGGTCAGAAGTCCCCCTTTCCGCAGACCATTAGCGCCCCTCCGCGCCCCTCCGAGCCTACCTGGACGGTACCACTAGAGGCGGGATTCCAGCTCCTGGGCCAGGCAGGTCACCCGAAGGGCCCCGGCCCTGGGGGTTGGCAGGCAGTGGCTTCCTCGGGGGAGGGGGCTTGGCAGGCCCCTGAGGGTGAGAGAGAAAGCAGGAGGCTGGCTTGGGAGGAGATGTCATATTGCCCACTCCTGTTGCTGGGGGACCCCAGCTTGTGGGGTCGGCTCCAGAGGTCACCTTTGTTTCCACACAAACCTGTCACCGTTAAAGGACACCGGGGGTGTGTGTCCTCACACACAGAGGGGGCATCTCGCCATGGCCACCACTGCCAGGACAATAAGCACCACAGCCCTGGGTGGGGGAGAGGCTGCACCCTTCTCTCCCCACACTGTTACCTTCGGGTGCCTCACCATCGGGTCAGCGGGCAGAGGGCGGGTGGGGGGATTGGGCCGGTCAGCCAGCTCAGCCTGGACAGAGAGATGGGCAGTGCTGTGAGAGCATGGCCAGGGGCAAGTGAGCATGCAGTGGTTTTCTTGAGGGGTTCAGTTCAACATGCAAAGTCAGCCAGGGGGCAGGAGAGAATGGGGACATGAGCACAGGGCTTGGGGTTCTGCCAGCAGAAGCCTCAGGGGAGGAAGGGATGGGTCACAGCGGTGTCCCGGGCCGGCTGCAGTCCTGCCACTGACCACCAGGTGGTGGTAGAAAACAAGGCAGGAGGCTCACCCTTTGCTGCTGCTGGGGCTCAGAGTGTCTGCAGGCCAAGGGGCACCCTGGTCCCCTCACAGAGAGCGCTACTGGCAGGGGACAGGGGTGGGAACTGCAGCTGGGCACCAAGCCTCCCACCTGCCCTGGGTCAGGGCGGGGCCTGGCCTGGATTTACCTGGAGTCTCTTGGGCACAGGGTCAGGAGGCAGCGGTCTGGAGGGGGGTGCTGGGAAGCCAAGAATACCAGCCTGCTGAGAGAGCAGGAGGAGCAGGCAGGCAGGGTGGGGTGGGGAAGGGGAGAGGGATCAGAGAGATGTGAGCAGAGAGGGGTTAGTGCCTGGGGAGGGGCAGCCAGGGCCCCAGGGGAGGTGGAAACTGTGCATGCGGTTATTCAGTTGCATGCAGAGGGGGGTGACCAGTGGTGGGGTGAGCATGCAGACCACCTCCACACACATACCCCGTCATCAGCTCCAGAGGGCTTGCGGGGCGTGCAGCAGCCCTTCTACACATGGTGACCTGGGCCTCAGCAGGTAGTGGCATACTGAAGGCCATTTTTGAGCCCCGCATCCTCCAGGGGCCCCTGCTGGGAGCACCCACAGACCCACCTCTCAAAGCCACCAGCTTGGCCAGCTCAAAGGACTCAGCAGACCCTCCTAGGTGACTGCCCCTCCCCACTCCAGGCTGGATTCTGATTCTGGGCCTGCAGCTGGGGCAGGGGAGGGGTGAACGTAGGGGGTGTAGGAAGGGCTGGCCCTGGCTCCTCTGGCTGACTCCTGGGCCCTGGGGGTCTTTCTCTGCATCTAGGGCCTTTAGTACCCCCACCCCAGGGCCCACGTTAGATGCCTGGACAAGGGGGGCCTCTCTCCTCTGCTATCCATGACTTACCTTGGCCCCTGGCATCAGCAGGACCCTCTGTGGGGGTCCTGGGCATTCTGAGGGACCGGACTGGGCCGCTCTGACCATGGAGAAAAGCAAGGAGGGAGAGGGTCCAGGCTCAGACTGTGCTCTCCACCCACATGCGACCCTTGGGTGGGGTGGTCCCTTTGCAGCTCCTGGGAGAGCAGCTCATGTGCAGTTTAGGGCTGATCAGATGTGGGGAGGGCTCCACCTACTTAGCCCAGGGGCTCAGGGGCAGAAGTGGCCCTGGCTTCCAGCTACCCTCCATGGATCTGTGCGTAAGGAGTTATGCGGCACACGGAGGGGACGGAGGGTGCATGGGGTGGTCTGAGGGACTTTGGCGGGGGTGGGGCCAGGACCCCAGAGCTATTGAGGGAGCAGGTACCTGTATTGGCAGCTGGGCCCTTTGAGTTGACAGAGTCGTTGACGCAGGCGAGCACGGTGCCAGTAGCTGGCACCAAGCAGTACCAGGACTACCACCAACAGGAGGCTGAGGGGCAGCCCTGTGGTCAGGGAGCTGGTTGCTGTGGGGTGAGGGCAGGTTTGAAGGTGGGCAGGGCTAGGAATCCTACACCAGGGAAGGGGGAGAGGGTGGACATGGAGGTGAAGTGGTCAGAGGATGGGAGGGGGTGAGGAAGAGGTCAGGAAGGGGGGACGGTAAAGGCTAAGCCGTGTTGCCCTCCCGGCTGCCCCTGTCCCCCAGCTACCTCTGACATGGCTGGTGCAGTCAGGGGGCGCCCAGCCCTCCTCACAGTGGCAATGTCCTTTGCTGTCACAGACCTAGGGGGGTGACAGGTTGAGCGATGGGGGGCTCTGCACTCTGGGGTCGCATTTCCCTGTCCCCAGCTTTTCAGGATCTCCTATGTCTACAATTAGAAGGTGTGCTGGGGATGATGGGGTGGGCAGAGGGAGCCTGTGTCCATGCCAGAGGAAATAAAATCCACCTAACTGGGTTAGCGCCTTCTCCAAGCCAGGTCCTATGCCAGGCGCTCTCATGCTCATCTCAGGGATCCTGGGAAGTGGGTACTGTTATCCGCCCATTGGATGGCTAAGAAAAGCTCAGAGGGGACCTGAGGTTAATTATCTGGCCCAGGTTACACAGCCAGGAAGGAGTAGAACGAGGATTGGAACATAGGTATGTGTGTGTCCAAAGTCCACCATCACTGGCCTCGTTGGGGGCTCCCTGCTCCCCTCCTGTCTCCCCCATGCCAGCTCACCCCGTGCCCGTGACATTTGCTTCGACATTCCTGGGCACGCAGGACGTCCACAGGCTGGCACTGATGGTCAATGCATACCTGCCCCAGGGAGAAGAAAGATCACATTTTCACAAAGCTTTCCTAGCACCATGAGGCCAGGACGGCTGAAGCCACAAGCTGGAGAAGCCGAGGCTCACAGGATGACAGAACTTGCTATCTGAAGTATGAGTCTGAACCCGCCCCCCTTGCTCCCCAGAGTCTGAGCCTTTTACACTGGTGGCCAGTGAGGCCACGGCACTGCTTTCTGTGCCCCAGAGGGCCCTCCCCTCTTGGCTCTGCCCACTCAGATTGCTTACCAGGTCAGGACCACAGGCTGTGCCGGGCAGCGCCAGGAGGGGCTGGGCCACATCGTCACCCAGGTCCAGGTGGACCCAGCTGCAGTTCAGCCTTGGCTGGGTCCCGTTGGCTTCTAGCACCTCCCAGTGCAGATCCCGGGCTGAGCCCAGCAGAGGCTGGGCCTGACCCCCCTGGCACTGGAGCTGTCCACACATGGCATCTCTGAAGGAAGGGATGAGGGACAGGGTCAGGTCAAGGCTCCCACACACCCAGAGGGGAACCCAAGCTCCACACTTACTTAGGGGCACAGGACATGTAGCTGCCGTTAGGGCTGCGCCCACAGCTCCCAAATGCATCCCCTCGAGTATTGGCAGCAATGAGGCAAAGTGGTGCAGTGGGCTGGGCTCCTGGTCCCCAGAGAGCCTGGCACTGCTGGGCGTAGGAAGCACAGCGCCCTTGTACACACACAGCCTGTCCCCCTGCACATGGCTCGCCGTCACCCAGGCTGACATCAGGAGGGCAATGGGAGCTGTCTCCTGGACAGAACTCGGGTAAGTCGCAGTCCCCTCGGGCAGGACGGCACTGCCAGCCAGCCGGGCGCAGCTGTGGGGTGAGGGTGTAGCAGTGTGTGAGTGCTGGGCGGGTCCAACCAGGGCCCTGGGGGTCACCCTTTCCATCCTGACGCTCAGCAGATGAGCTTCGGGTGGCCGGCCAGTCTGGTCTGTGCCCACCTGGCAGTTTTGACAGCAGAGCCCATTAGATGCACACTGTGCCCCTGGCCTCAGCTGGCAGGTGAAGTAGTCACAGCAGGGGTCAGTGCAGTCCTGAGGGCAGAGTGATCTCGTATCAGAGCAGGCTTGGGAGCCATCCCTGCCCATCCTCTGGGAGCCCGACCCGGAAGGGTACACATGGCGAGGGAAAGCCAGAGCCCCACACTCCATGTGCCGTCCCCACAGACAGGGAGGTGTGCAGAGGGGTGGCTGGTCCCTTTAGAGCCACGCGAGGCTCTGGCTTTCCAGAGGGGTAGGAGGGGTAATGAGCCCAGGGAGGGGGTCATAGAAGCCAGTGGGGTGAGGTTCTGGGGGAGGGGCTCACGTCCGGGAAGCCACAATCACACTGTTCTCCAGGCTCCACAAACATATTCCCGCACACAGTGGCCATAGAGGGCAGGCTGGGAAGCCGTTCAAAGAGGCAGCTGCCCATCCCATCCAGGAGGGCTTTCTCCAGGGCCTGCCGGCTGCAGTTGCTGAAGTTCAGGCCCGGCAGGAAGCTGGGGATGGTGGCAAGAAAGATTGGGGCTGTGGTGGCCTCCTGCCCCTGCCCCACACCCCTCTTCCTCCAACTGCTACTCACTCTGTGGAAGCTTCCATGATGCAGCTCTTGGCAGGGGCCGGCCCAGGGCAAGGGCAGCTGTTCCCGGGCAAGTCGTGGTCCAGGCCCAGGCTGTGGCCCAACTCGTGAGCTATTGAGGATGCAACTCCCAGGACACTGGTGGAGTGGTCCTGGCATTGGGGAGGGGACACCCCAGGTCCAGCATCAGCCTAACTGCTCCTGTTCTCCCCATCTCACCTCATGGGCACTCAGCACTGCCTCTCTCCTTAATTGCTTCTAAATAAGAGGAGAGCCCAGGCATGGGTGGCAAGAGCCTGGGGATCTGGCTCAGCTCTGTTCCCTTCCCTTGCTCTGTGACCCTGGGCCCCCTCTACCCTTCCCCACCAGGGAATGGGAAGCCCTCCCAGGTAAAGACTGGTGAGCTAACAGCAGGGGCCACATCCCACAGCCCTGCCCCTAGGCCCAGAGCTTGGGGGTTGGTAGTTGGTAGGGGTTTTGGGGAATAAGTGGACCCCCAATGAGGAGTCCACGAAGGGGAACAGAGAGGAGACCTGAACTGGCTCACCATATTCACCCCTCCTGAGAAGTCAGGAGAACAGATGGAGTTCTGAACGGCCATGCCCACTGTGGGCCCAGAGAATGAAGTAGCACTGTGGGATTGTGAGGTCGAAGGTCAGGCCCAAAGCCATGGCAGCCAGAGCCTCAAGGCCTCAGACAGGGGCAGAGCTTGGGGATCTTACGTCACCAGCTGGGCACTGTCATGGGGCAGTCGAGGCAGCAAGTCCACCCGGCGCCAGTGGAGGAAATTGTCCAGTGTGAGGCCTGGGTCCTGGCTTATCTCCACCAGGTCGTGCTGGGTCCAGGCCTCCAGGCCCACTAACACCACCCGGACATTCAGGGGCCGGAAGAACTGAAAGAACTGGGTTCAGGAGAGAGGCCCCCACAGCCAGAGGGGAGGGCTAATGGGGTGCTGCCCAGCCCGGCACTCACTGTGTCCAAGAGGAAGGTCACTTTCAGCATGCGGTTCAGCAGCTGCTGGGAGTCCGGGTACCTCTGCGTCTGTGGGTCAAGAGAAATGGGCATGTGAAACAGCGGGGTGGGCAGGGGTCAGGGGAGGACATACAGGGGCCAGCAAGCTTACCTCAGAGTGATCGGCCACTATCACCAGCTCAATAATCTTGGTCTCTGCCACCACGTCCCGCCGCCGCTGTGGGCAAGAAGGAGCATCAGGTGCACCACAGGGCTGCCTGAGCTGTGTCCACTCCCACCCTGTGTGGCTCATTTTACAGATGAACCACTGAGATTCGAGGCCAGGGACTTGCCCAAGGTGGACCCAGATGTAGGCCATGCAGCTGGGAGTAGAGCCCTGCTTTTTCGGCTCCAAATTCAGTGCTTTTTCCAAATTAAAATAATAATAATAGGGGTGTTTGCCTCAGTTGATAGAATGCATGACTCTTGGTCTTGGGGTTGTGAGTTCAAGCCCCATGATGGGTGTAGAGATTACTAAAAAATAAACTTTGGGATGCCTAGATGGCTGAGTGGTTGAGCATCTGCCTTTGGCTCAGGGTGTGATCCCGTGGTCCTGGGATTGAGTCCCGTATGGGGCTCCCTACGAGGAGTTGGTTTCTCTCTCTGCCTCTCTCTCTGTGTCTCTCGTGAACAAATAAAATCTTTCAAAATAATAAATAAAAAATAAACTTAAAAAAATAAATAGCTAACACCATAATATATTCCTACCTCAGGCATAGTTCTAAGCACTGTGCATATAGATTCAATTAATCTTCACAATAACCCTGAAAGGTAGTTTTATTATCCCTGCCTTTTAAATAAATAAATTAATTAATTAAAATATTTAAATTTATTTGAGAGAGAGAAAGTGAGAAAGAGTGCGCTGTGCGCTCACAAGCAGGAGGGAGGGGCAGAGGGAGAAGCAGACTCCTCACTGAGCAGGGAGCCCCACGTGGCTGGATCTCAGGACTCTGAGATCAGGACCTGAGCCGAAGGCAGACACCCAACAGACCGAACCACCCAGGAGACCCTATTTTCCCCGTTTTATAAATTAGGAGATTGGATTCATAGTGTTTCATGACTGGTAATTCTGTATCATCCATGGCCAAGGGAGGCCTCTCCGCATTCAGGATCATATGATGTGGATTTTAGGCCAAGTACCTGCATGTATATCCTGGACATATCATTTATTAGTTGAATGACTTTGGGCAAGTCACTAACCTCCCTGAGCTGGTTTTCTCACCCATATGAGCTACTGATGGCACATCCCTCCCAGGGTTGCTGGGAAGAGGAAAGGAGATGGTGTTCACACAGTGGTGTGGATAATTGCTCCTTAGAAGGTTCTGGGGATAAAGGGCTCTGAGGGTCTGGGGCCTGGCCCTCAGGGACAACAGAAGCCCAGCCTCTTGCTGTTTGTCCTCACCCGAGTGCAGCTGTGGTGCTGTCCCGGGGGCTGCTCCAGGGGAGCCTGAGTGGGCCCAGATGCATGCCGGCTCAGGGCACAGGTGTGGCCTGGCAGGAAGAGGTCCTGGATCCGGGAGATGTTTGGGGGGGCCTGCAGGTCCCCAGGCCCAAGGTCTAACATATAACTTCTCTCTGGGGACAGGATCACCAAACCCCTGGGAAGACCCAGGAAGTCAGAGAGCCTCTCAGCTCCGTGCCTCATGCCCCTCACTGCCCCCCGCCCCTCCGCAGGGGAGGTGGCCTTGGTACCTGAGCCCCGAGCAGGTGCAGACAGAGACCCAGGAGCTCGCGTGGCCCTGCACCCTTCCCTGGTAGCAGCAGTTCTCCTACAGCAGAGAAATAGCAGTGCAACCTTGAAGGCCAGGCCAGGCTGGAGACCAAGAGGCTAGCCTGTTGGTGAAGATATGCTGTGTCCTCCTGAGTCCTATAGGGAGGGCGCCCTCGAGGGGCACACCCTCTTCTTCCCCTCAGGCCAGAAACAGGGCACAAGACTCACCAGAGTGTGTCCCTCACTGACCACACGGATGCCATCAGGCTGGTACCGCATCAGCCATGGGCGGCCTGGGACTTGGTCCCTGTGACAAAAAAAGGCAGGCAGCGACAGTTGCCTCCCTGGGGGTGGGGTGGGGGTGGGGGTTGGTGGGGTGATAGACTGAGGCCTGGCAGGGGTAGAGGGGTGGCTGGGGGCCAGCCTTCCCCCAAAGGCAGCAGAGTATAGTGGTTTGGTCACAAACTCTGTCAGGCTACCTGGGTTCTAATCTGGTTTTTACCACATACTTACTAGCTGTGTGACCTTGGGCAAATTATTTAGCCTCTTTGTGCCTTGACTGCTTCATATAGAAAATGAGGACGGTAAGACACAACAGCATCTACCTTACAGGTGGTTAGGTGGTTATAAGGATTGAATAAGTTCAGGTGCTAGTACCCAGCATGTAGTAAATGCTGAATGGGGGTTAGCCATGTTATCAATATTATTAACGTCATCACTAGCATTGTTACCTGTTCTGTAGCAGCTCCAGAATATGACTGTCACCATCCAATTCTAATTTGATCCGAAAGGCCTCAGGAAGATTGGTCTGTGGCAGCAGAGGGCATGTCACCTCCCTGGCCCTGACCAAAATGCCTATCTTCTCTAACCAGAAAACCCCAGGCCCTTAGGAGAGCACCAACGATTAGATCACTGGGGGGAGGGGGGGTCCCGAGGGAGGGGCCAGGAAGCCCTGCCCGGCCTGGGGCATTGTTCTGGGGGGTTGTGTGGGGAGGTCAAGGAAGGTATCTGAGCCGCCCCTTCTCGGCTTCCTGCCCAGAGAGGAAGCATCATGGAAGACCCAGTGCAGGCCCCAGCCCTTCCTCTGACTCAGCTTTAGAATTGGGGAGGGGGGGGTGTTTGCTGTGGCCCTGACCTTCTTCAAGCCCCCCACCCCCAAACCCTGAGAAAATGGACAGAAGGAGACCCAGGCAGCAGGTCTGGCCTCGGGAGTTCCCCGGTGGAGATGGACGGCTGGGGTGGTGACAGATGTGGGAGCAGATGTGGAGAGAGAGGGAGGGCATAAGGGAAGCCAGGTGCTGGCCTGTAGCAGGAGGGGCAGCCAGACCAGGGTTGGCCATGCTACCCTGAGATCCCCCACCTGCTCCTCAGCCACACTGCCTGAAAACCAGGCTCTGTGGGGTGGCAGGGCTGTATTTCTTCCCTTGAGGGGAGGGAGAGGCTCACCTGAAGCATCTCTGCTAGGCTGAGCATGGGGTGGTCCCGAAGGATCTGGGGCTCCGAGGGTCCACCCAGGGCCCTCTCTGGCCTTGCATGCTCGTCCTCAGTGCCACCTGCAGGGCCCCCAGGACCCCCGAGAGGGTGCTGAGAGAGGTGGCAGCCGAAGCAGCATTGGGCACAGCTGGTGGCCACAGGCCCCCCCTTCTCTGCTTGAAGGACTCCTGCATTGCATGCTGGGACTTAGAGGAGAATCCCGAAGAGAAGGGGCTTCTGTGGGGCTTCCAGCTTTCACCCCAGTGCCCCACCTGCACCTCCCCACCCGGGGTGCCCATCCCAGGTCCTCCGGGAGAGCCCCCTTCCTTCTCCCCCGCGGTCACCCCCTAGGAACGCTGCCTCTCAAGCCTGGGCGAAGCCTGGTGGCCCGGTGCCCACTCACAGCGGAGCTGCCGGGAACGCCCATTTCTGGGTGTGCAGTGCAAACACCCCTCCCTAAACAACCCCCTACCCTGTCGGGCACACCCGCTCGCCGCTCGCCGCAGCCCAGCTTCCTCCCTGGGCACCCAGGTCCCACAATGGCCCTCTCTCCTCCGCCCAGCCCACCCCGCCTGCCCGCCCCCCCAGCCCCCAGGCCGAGACAGCAGCTGGAAGTGAAACTTCCAAGGAGGAGTTGGTGTCAGCCTCTTTCCTGGCTAATTCTCCCTCCCCCGGCTCCTCCCGCACTCCCTCCCGCTCGCTGCGCCTGGTTCCTGGTGGCATCAGCACCAGGGTGCGTGTGCCTTGGCCGTTCAGGCCCAGGATGGGAGCCCGGGAAGCCTCTCCGCCAAACCCTACGGGCCGTCCCCACTCAGCGCCCTGGCACTGGGTGGAATGGTCAGCTAGGCCCCAGAGGAGCGAAGACGTCGGTCCCGGGGCGCAGCGACCCTGTCCCACCATCCCGAGGGGCTGCTGGGCCAGGCCCTTCGGTGCCCGGCCCCGGAGCCTGGAAATGCACGGGGGGACCGAGCAGAGGATGACCGCGGTGGAGGGGGGAGCGGCATCCCCCTCCTTCTTTCGCCACTCCATCGCCGGGCCCTCAGGCCAGGACAGCGAGCCGGGGCGGGCCGCGCTCTGGTAGGGGGTCTCCGCGGGTCTCCAGCCCGCGCCTCCTCCCGGTGCGTCCTCCCCGCTCCGCCGCCCACGGCGGGCCGGGTACTCACCGATATCTGCGAGGGGCCGTGAGGTCAGAGGGCTGCCCGCGCCCAGGAGCCCCAGGGCCCAGAGCAGCGCCAGCCGCATGGCCGCGGCGCCCCGGGCGGGGCGAGGGCAGCAGGTGCTGGGCCGCGCGCCGAGTAGCGGCGGCCGCGGGGTCTGCCAGGCTCACCCCGTGGTGCGGAGACGCCACCAGGCCCCGCCCCGTCCCGCCCCGTCCCGCCCCCGCCCCGGGGGCTCCGGACCAGCCCCGCCCCCGGAGGGGCCAGGCCCCGCCCCCCGGAGACCCGCGCCCCGCCCCCGCGGCGTTCCGGCCGCTGCGCGCGTTGGGAGCCGAGGCCGGTCCTACCCTCTTGGGCGGCGCGCCTCCACCCGGCCGGGCCCGGGCCCGGACCCCATCCCCGCAGCGTGGCTGCCCTCCCGCGTCACGTCGGCGGCCCGAGGCTGCGGACTGCCAGTCAGACCCCTGGGACGCGCGGGCGTCTGGAGCAGACGGGCCTTTACTCAGCGCGGGGAGCGGGTGGACTGGACGCCCCTTCACTCCGCGTAGGTGGCGTCGTCGTTGCTGTCGCTGTAGGCGGAGGACGAGAGCTCCTCGCGCGGGGTGCAGGCCGGGCACCGCCGACGCATGTCGTCCCAGCACGACTGGCAGTACACGGCCCCGCAGTCCGGCGTCGGGCACAGGTAGGCCTCAGGCGTTTGCGGCGCCTGGCACACCACGCAGCGCTGGCGCAGCCAGCGGCGCAGGAGCGGGCAGCGGCGGTCCAGGACGGCCGCCAGGCCGCGGTGCTGCGGAGCGAGGGCGAAAGAAGGGGTGCGAGGGGCGCTGGAGCGCGCGCGGTGCCTGCCAGGGCCCACGTGCTGAGCGCCCTGGACTGCAGGGGTGCTGGGGAAGTGGGTCTAGAGAGCCTCCCTCCCCCCGCTCGGCCATGGAGAGGGAGGGAATGCAGCTCCCACTACCCCCCAGCCCGGAGCAGCAGCCACCACCACCTGGACTTTCCCATAGTCCACCTTATCTGGTTCTCATGGTGGGCTCCGATTATCGATTATCGCTGCTAGGTTCATTTGACAGGTGAGAAGCAGAATCTCACAAGGGTTATGTGAGTTCCCAAAGTGCACAGACAGTAAGCAAGCAAACCCGACTGGCCCCAGGTCCCCTAATTGCAGATCCCAGTCTGATTCAGAATGCTTCCACCCTCTTGCCAGCCAATTGCCAGGAATTCTCTGCAGGCCACTTTATCAGGGCAGTTTTTGCTCAAGAAACCGGAGGCCCCACTGCATGTCAAAGGCAGAATCCCTGGCCTTGGCCTTCAGAGTTTTCCACACTCTGGTCCCTCTCCAGCTTCTGCTCTAACTCAGCCCACCTTGAACTTTGTGTCTCCTGTATCAGCCTCTCAGACTCACCCTGGCCCTTGAGAGTCCCTTTGGGCTCTGAGTATTTGCACGTTCTGTTCCCTTAGCTCCAGAGGAATGCCCTTCACATTTCTACCTTCCCACCAAAATCCAGTTTACTTCATGACTAGGTCATGGAATCACAGTACGTTCACTTTTTCATCAGATATTCGTTTAGCTTCTGTGTGTCATGGGAGATCTAGGCTCCGGGTGGGGTGGGGGTGGGGGAGGGAGTCAAGCAAAGATGGTCTCTCACTTTTACAGCTCTGTTGGGGCTGATTAAGAATGGCTGCCATGAGCAGCCCTGGTGGCTCAGCAGTTTAGCGCTGCCTTTTAGCCCAGGGCCTGTTCCTGGAGACCCGGGATCCACTCCCACGTCAGGCTCCCTGCATGGAGCCTGCTTCTCCCTCTGCCTGTGTCTCTGCCTCTTTCTCTCTCTCTCTCTCTCTCTCTGTGTTTCTCTTGAATAAATAAATAAAATCTTTAAATACATGGCGCCCATTAAAAAAAAAAAAAAGCCCTGAGAAACAAAGGGTTGCAGAAAGGGAGGAGGGTGGGGGGATGGGGTAACTGGGTGACGGGCACTAAGGACACTTGATGGGATGAGCACTGGGTGTAATACTATATATTGGCAAATTGAATTTAAGTAAAAAATATATTTTTTAAAAAAGCCCAATAGCCCTGTAAAACAGGCTCCTTATCATTTCTTTTTCAGATGAGAAAACGTGTGGAAAGGCAGTCACTTGCCCTGAGTTACATGGTGACAGCTAGTGTGTGCATGGAGCTTGCTAGGTGCCTGCTCCATGAGAGTGAGACTCCCTTCGTTTTTCCAACAACCAGATGGAACAGTAGTTCACTCTGTGTTCCAGAAGGGAAAAACTGACGGCCAGCATTTAAGTAAGTACTCCAGATCACAGTTGTCATGGCAATAAAGAAAGGAGCCAGGATTCAAACCCAGGCCCTCTGGCACTGGCACCTCACTGGCACCCCACTGCCATGCTATTACTCATCTCTGCACAGGCCTTACACATCAGTGCTTCAGAGGGAAAAACTGAGGTCGGGGGAGGACCACCAAGGTCATGCAGCTTAATGAGGAAGTGTGGACTGGGAGCTGGTTCTTCTGCTCTGTGCTTGTTCCTTACTCCACTTGGCCCTTCCCGATGCCTCCCTGCCTCCCCCAAAGACACTGAGCCTCTCAGTAGAACCTGTGGCTTGTGTTGGGTCACTTGTTTCTGGGGGAGACCCTTGCTTACTTTTAGCCAGACTGTACCAAATCTGATTCCCCCTTCCTGACTGCCTCCTGAGGGCCCACTGAGTGTCTCAGGCTGGGCTGAACCCTGGGGGACCGGAGGTGGATGCAGCCCTGACCCCAGGAGCTGGATGACCAGGGCCCTTGGCATGCATCACTTCAGAACTCGCTGAGCTCCGTGGGCTGGGCCCCTGGGGTTGGCCAGCCTGCTGGGAGGCTCCTCTTCCACGGTCCTCACAACCACAGGAGCCACGGGAGGAAGGCCTGGACTTACTGGAGGCTTCTGCTGTTGTGCCCGCCTCACGATGGCAGCCCTCCTTAACTTCGTAAAGGCCGCCCTTTTCCTCAGCAGGTCATTGTAGAGGAACAGGATCCTCTTCTTCTCTCGCTGCGGCGGGACAAGGGGTCAGTGACAGTGCTGCCCCTCAGGGCGGGGTTGCTGGGGAGTTTGTGGGAGGGTGTACCTTGGGGAAGTAGAAGGCTGCGATGACCCTCCGAAGTCGGTAGGCGAAGGCCTGGAGCAGGCAAAGGCACAGCAGCAGGCCCGTGGGGAGTGCGGCCCTCAGATAAGCCCTGGCATCCAGAGCCATGGGCTGGGGCAGGCAGGCTGGGCAGAGGTGGGCCCATCAGGGGTCGGCCAAGGGTGAGGGCAGGGTACCCCGCTGGGATGGGGTGCAGTTTAGGCTTCCAATGACCTTGCCTAGCCCTCCCCCTGCCAGGCTGCACCTTCCACACCATAGCTACCCGGCTGTTGAGGCTCTGCTCAACATGGCACAGATGTGAGAGGTTTCCATCATGGCAGAAAGTTCTGTTTGGCAGTGTTGCTCTAAGGCTGGGATCCTTTGTCCCCAAGGCCTCCGCCCCTACACTGCTCTGACTCAAGGCTGCCATCTTCCAGCAATTCAAGTCTGACCGGACGTTTCCTGCTCTGATGCCTCTAACCCCAGCATGCTGACTGCCCCCCCTTGCCACACCTTGGAAAGACCCTGGCCCCCGCCCTCAATTCCTCTGACCCAGACTTTCAGCATCACTCACGCATGTTGTTTGATTCCACCACTGTCTCCGAGGAGCTGTTCAGGGCTCCAATGGTTTTCCGAAGAAGCCGGGCAAGCATGGAGTCCCCCCCGACTTTCACTTCCAATTTATGGCTGCCTGAGGTGTGGGAGGTCAGGAAAGGGTTGCAGTTTAGGGGATGAGGCAGGATGGGGACTGGATGTGTGTGGGGGGGGTCAAGACATAGATATCCTCTGCTACCCAGGCCCTCCCATCCCTCCACTGAGTGCTAAGCCCTCCCTGTGGCAGAAATAAAGGAGACCTGGAGACAGAGCCCTCCAGTGACAGCTGTCAGATTGCAGGGTTGAGACCCGACCCTGAGCAGGTCAGTGAGGGGCTGGGCCCCAGAAGGAGGTGCCAGAACTAAAAGAAGTGGCCACATGTGGATGGGCATCACTCACTGCGGAAGGAGTACTGTAGGAAGGAGTGGTGGCGGATGGTGTCAAAGATTGAGTAGAGAGCCCAGTCCAGGCCGCAGAGGAGCAGCAGCAGGAGCAGAACAGGCACTGTCTCCACGAGCTCTCTCACCTGTCAGAGGAGAGCAGGCCCTGAGCTGGGCAGCACCACCCGCCCTGCACGGAGGCCTCCTGATGCCTCTGCCTTCACCCTGCATGCCCAGCCTACAGTTGGCTCCAGGGGCCTCCCCCCACTCTATCCTCACCACATTTTTTGTTTCCGAGGCCTGCATGGTGGGATTATAGGGGAAGATGATGGTCTTCTCCTCAGCTTTGCGGAGTGGCAGCAAAGTCCGTTTGCCCTGGATAAAATGTCCACCCTGTGAGGGACACCAGGGCCCTCTCCCCTTGGCCCTCTGCCCTTCTGGAGCCTGAAGCCACAGAGGGCACACAGCAAGGTGCCTGTGGTCAGGGCTGTTCCCACTCACCAACTTCTTCCTGCGTTCATCAATCTGACAGAAGTAGGTGCTGATATAGATGTTGTCAAAGCGGATGTCGCCATTGTAGCTGTCCACATAGGAGAAGGACCTGTGCATGAAGACATCTCCATGTCCTCCAAGCTCTCTTCACCCACCCCCAACCACGGGCTTCCTGGATGCTCGGTCATTCCCCAGACCACCCAGCATGGCAGAGACACTCTGTCAGCAGCCTGCAGTCCGGTGCAAGGTGGGTACCCATACAAGCGAGGAGACACAGGTGAAAAGGCAGGGAGGATCGTGTGCCCGGGCGAGAGGGGAGCTTTCCCAGGTGTGGATCCAGCTGGCCAGATCTCAAGCAGAGGAAGCAGCAGGAGCAAAGGCAGAGAGAGGCGGGGAGCCCCTCAAGGCTACAGAACCACCAGCCATTACACTGGACTCCCACATCCACCTCTGGACCCACCGGCAGTACATCTGGAGGTCACTTCAAACAAAACTCATCCCCCACCTACATTTCCCTCCTTTCCCGTAAACCCTTGAGAAAGCAGTGTTTTCTGTTGTGTGCTGGTAAGGGGCTCTTCCGGGTGCACGTCCCAAAGTCCCACATGATGCTTCGGTTTCCTAAGGAAAAGATGTTAATTACTGGGGATGTGTTTCAAAGTGAAAGTTACTTCAAATACTCTCTGTAAACTGTGAAACATGAGTTCCAGCGCCGTGGTACTAAACCCTGTAAAAATCCTCTTCAAAGGCCGAAAGCGCAGTAAATGCCGAGGCAGCCCGTGAGCGCCCCCGTGTGGCAGCCGTCCGCTCGCCCGCCCCGCCCTCTGGCCAGCTCGGGCCTCGCCGCCGCCGTGGCCAGGGCCCTCGCCCAGGCTCAGAGCCTGGAAGCCGACTCTGCCTCCTCCCTCTCTCCCTCCCTCCCTAAACTGGCTTTGAGACCTGCAGCACCTTTCCTCTTCCTGCCGCCATCTCGGGCCAGCTTCCTGCCACGCCCTGCTCCCCCTCAGGCTCTCTAACCCCTGACCCACCTTGGCCTCCCAGCCTGCAGCCTGCAGGGCTTTCCAGACTCTTCTGGCCACAACTGCTTCAGTCCCGTCCTTTAGCCCAGCCTCTGCCATCTACACCCCACAGAAGCAGTGATCTCTGCCCCAAAAGAACTCCTTCCTCTCCTTGACCGTGTCTCCCCACCTGCAGCCTTTTGAACCCCAATGATGGCCGTTGCAGGGGCATGTCCTCAGCTCCCACCCCTGTCCCCAGAGCCAGGTGGTAGCCAAGCCCTCCAACCATCTGTGTTTCCTGGGTGCCTCTCTGGCCTCCCCTAGACCACCAGCGTCTTGAGAGCAGGAAGACAGTGCCCTCATCTCTGTCTTCGCACTGGGCCCTCGCCCTCGGCACACACCTGCCCCACAGACGGGCTCTGAGCAGGAGCCCCACCCTCCCCGCACTCCCCTTGCCCGGCATCTCAGGACTCTGGGGGCGGAGACAGGAAACAGGGTCCAGAGGTCAGCAGGGAGACCCAGTGAGGCCCAGGGCAGCCCAGCTGGACACCCGGCTGGGTGGGGTTGAGGACTTTGGTCCAAATGGAGGGAAAGTGGCTGCCAACACAGCAGGCGGCAGAAAATGAAAGCAGGGTTGGACGATAAAAATGGGCAAAGTCAGAGCCAAGGGGAATATGAAGGGCAAGAGAAAAATCAAAAGTCAGAGCTGAGAGTAAAAGAAGTCAGTGCTGGGATGAAGGCCAAAAGAGGCAGATAAAGGGAGGCCGTCTCCCTTTCAAGGTGGTGGGAGCACCGGCAGTGGGCAGCATGTCTCTGTGCTGCTAAGCCCCCTCCGTGGGGGCGGGGTCTTCTGTCAGGGACCCTGGGGCATCAGGGATGGAGGGCTCACGCGCGGAAAACCAGCAGGAAAGTGCAGGACAACAGTACTCGCAGCAGCCCCAGCGTCCACTCCAGCTGGGCCTCCTGCTGGAGGACATAGTCCTGCAGCTCCGCGCTCACGTGTTCCCAGCTCGTGTTGAGGCCCAGCATCCACGCCTGCTTTTCTTCCTGGTGGAGGGCACAGGTGCAGGCACGACCCTCCTTGCCATCTGCGGCCAGCCGCTGCCCCACCCCATGTCCCCCCAGCTCTCCCCAGGACCTGCAGGACCCCCGTGTGCAGAGACCTAACGCCCTGGGGCGCGGCACCCTCCTCCGCCCGGCCCCACTCCCAGGCTGACGCCCTCTCACACCTGGCTGACCTCTGGAACCCAGAGTCAGGCCTGGGCAGACCGCAGGCTGGCACTGCCCCCTCCCTGTCACCCAGCACCAGCCCCGTTCCGGCCTCGTTCTCTCCCCTACCCCTTCATCTCCTCATCTGCTTTGGCCATGCCCTGTGTCCTCCACCTACTCCCTCGCTCATCCCAGCCCCTGCCTCCTACCTTGAGGTCAATAGTGGCTGAAAACTCCCCACCCAGGTCATGGATAGACTGGTTGACAGAGTCATAGGTCTGCCCGAAGTTGCCTTCCACAGGGATGCGACTGCGGCACCACACCTCCATCGCTGTGGGGCGGGGGTACAGGTCAGAGTCTGGGGGCCTGTGCCCGCTTCCCACCGCCCACGTCCCCACCTGCGGTTCCTCTGTCCAGCTATGTGCCGGTCTGCCCATGACCTCCTTCCTCACTGAGGCTTTCCCCTTTCTGCCCTGCTTGGATCTTGGGTCCCGGGAACAAAGCCCAATTTTCCCTCACTTTTCTCACCTATTTGTAACCATGCCAACTATGAATAGTGATGGCAACATTTATAAGAGAATTCCTTTGTATGTTACTTGCTTCACATGTATTGCTCCCTTAAATCCTCAGAACCCCCTAAGGGGATGAGGACTATTATTATGCCCATCCTTCAGATGAACAGACAGATCTCAGAGCCTGCCTGAGCACAAGCTGGGGGGCAGAGCCAGCCAGCAGAAGGGTTGGGGGTGCTGGTGCCCTCAGCATCTGTGCCCTGCCCATTTCGGGCTTTCCTACCCATATGCCCACCCAGCAGTCCCCGGCCTGGTGTCCCCACCCTCCCCTCACCCCACCGACCCCTGGCAATGCTGCAGAAAAATTTGAACGTCATGGGCAGGCAGAGCAGGTGGTTGAGCAGCGGAACCCAGATGCGCTGCATGCACTGTTTGTGTTTCTGGTCAAACCAGCGCTGGCAGCTGAGGATGGCCTGGTCCACCACATCTGCAGGAAGGGGCAAGGAACAGGTGAGGCCCCAGCCCCAACCTGGAGCCCCGGCCCCAGCCTGCGTCCAGCACGACCCTCACAGGAGCAGCGCAGCTTGGTCTTCAGCTCATACATCTTCTGTGTGGAGAGGTGGTACCTGGATGGCACAGCTCGGTACATCTCTCCACCTCGGGCTGTACCCTCCAAGCCCATGGAGTTCTCCAGTGTGTAGCCAGTCTCGCTGTTCACCTGGTCATCCAGGTCCTCAAAGGACTTGGTGATGTTCTGAGTCTCGGCTTTCAGTGAGTCTTTGCTGGCCTGGGGTTGGAGGGCAAGGAAGGAGCTGTGGTCAGCGGGGCAGCCGAGGAGCCCAGGCCCCTGAGAGGCCTCTCACTCTGTGCTCCACTCTTCAGTCCTCAGGGACCCCCGCTTCCTGTCACCAGTGGCCCCGGGTCTGCCCCTGCGCAGCTCCCAGCTTCTTGCAGGCCCCCGTCTCAGATCCCTGCTAGTGACAGAGGATTCCCAGACCCTTGGACTTCACACTAACCACCCAGACCCTATGCCATCTCCATGTCCCCAGTCTCCCCAACACCAGCCCGTCCCCCCAACTCCCCAACTCTCCAATTCTCCCACACCCCAGCCTCCAGTCCTCCCAGCTCAATTCTGTGATCCCTGGGGCCTCAGAGCTTCCTGACTCCTCAGGCCAAGGCCCCCGGTTTCCAGCTGCCCAGAGTACTGCCTACCCAGGTGTTTGGAAACGAAGGGTGGGGGCTTGTGTGTCCCATGACTGGGGGTGGGGGCTTCCCCGGCAGTTAGTGCCCAGGGTACATCCTGCAATGTTTAAGGACTGTCCTGCAAAAAATGCCAGTGGTGCCCCATTAGGAAACTGAGTCCAGGATCACAAATCATTCCGGGCCCCTGGGGAGTGGGGCCCAGGCCTTGCCCGTGCAAGGTCCTGACCAGCAGGTCCTTGAGCACTGCCCGCAGCGGGCCCACGGAGACGCGCCAGGCCTTGCGCGTGTTGTTGATCTGCAGCTGTACAGTGCAGCCCAGCGACGAGATCACCTCGTTGAGGTTGTTCCGCAGGTTGGCCGCCGGTCCTGCAGGAAGATGTCCTGGTGGGTCTCCCTCTGGAGCCAGCCACTTCCTGAAGACCCCCTTTGTGCCTGCTCTGCATACATGGACTGCCTTCTAGAATTGTACTGTGGTAGGACCCCAGAGCCTGGGAGCGGTCATGCCCTCACCTGCTGTTTGTGTTTACCTGGGTGAGGCATGGGGACCCAGAGATGCAGAGGCACTGTCTGGGGGCACACAGCGAATTGGAGCAGCTGGGATCAGACTCCCACTCTTCCTCCTTCCCTGGGTCTTACCGGATGGCCCCCTGGGATCCTTGCTCAGGTCACAGACTGCTACCCAGGGACACAGACTCACCCTCATAGATGGCAGCCAGGGCGTATCCCAGCACGAAGAGCCTGCCCTCTTTGCCCAGCATCTTAGGGACAAGCAGGAGGCTGGCACAGCGGATGTGCGGGGAGGTCCCCCAGCCCACGACCCCCAAGCCTGTTGGGAGAAACCAGCGGGTGCTGAGGCCAAGGGAGGATGCTGCCTGACTCACAAGGCTTAGCAGAGCACCCACACCCCAACTTCTTTCTAGCAGCATCACCACACTGCCTTTACCCCATTTACCCCAGCTCCACTCATCTGTGTACTGAGTGAACAGCCGTTTACAGAGCTGAGCTGTGTGGTGGCTCTGGAGGGGCTCAGAGAGACACCAGAGGTCCAAGAGCCCTGGTCAGTGACTGAGGGTGTGTGTGTGTGTGTGTGTGTGTGTGTGTGTGTGTACATGCAGGAAGGGGAAGCCGTCCTCTGTGCCAGCCAAGGTGCTGAGGGAGCAGGGAGAGCGAGAGAGTTCTGCAGACAGTCACTGGTACTCGGAGCCACCTTGTGGTTCCCGGTTTCCCGTGCTCTGACCCCTGCCCCTCTGGCAATCCCCGTCCCTAATGTCAGCCCTTAATCACGTCCCTCTCTGTAACACTCTGTGTTAGCAGTTTCATGTGTGTCTCCCTGTGGTCTCTGCAAGGAGACACAGAGAGCTCCTTGGAGCTCATAATGCAGGGAGAGAGACGGCGAATAAACAAATGACTACAACTCCGAGTGTTTCTCCTTCTCCGGGGCTGTGGGAGCGGAGGACGCAGGCGGTTCTGTGGGGAGGGTGGGGCCAGGAAGGCTGGACAAAGCAGCTGACGTGTCAGCTAGGTCTGGAAGATGAGTAAAGTAGTGAGGAGGCAGGACAGCATTCCAAGCCAAAGAGACAGCAGAGTTGGGCTTGCCCACTCTGGGATGGAGTGCTTGCCAGCACCCCCATCGCCTAAGCAAGGTCTGTCCATGTCCCTGGCCCTCGCAGGGTCCCCGTTGCCTTTCAGGGGGGCTACCTGGCCCTCTGCTTCTGTTCTCTCACTAACTTGCAGCCAGAGTGACCTTGTAGACACAGAAATCTGACCCTGTCCCTTCTCTGCTCCAAACTATCACTGATGTTGGACCACACTTGGGGACCAGTACAGGCTCCTTCAACATGGTATGCAGACCCCTGTGCTGGGGCGCCTGCCTAGCAGCTGCCAGGCTGCTCAGCCCTTTGCCTACCCTGTCCTCCCACACAGGCCTGTTGCTGGGCCTGGAGTGTGCCAAGCTCATTGTGCTTCTCCGGCAGCTCCCTCTGCCAGGAGCGTGGCTCTTCACCTGGCCAGCTGTACCTCGTCATACAGGTTTGCTATGATCCCTGTCTGGTACTACCCGACAGCTTGTCTGCCTCCTTCCTTGCTAATACAACTTGAGTTTAGTTCAAGGGCAACATCCTGTCCCTGCCCCACACCTAGGAGTGAATCTGGATCTGTCGAACCCAATCATGGTATAACCAGACATCAGAGGGGGTTTGTTCTGCTGTCTCATCTTCTGGCCAAAGACTCAGGCTAAGGATGGAATTGGCAGTAGTTGCCCTATACTCTACAGAGAGCCCCGTGGGGCTAGGTACCCTCTCTGAGCTCACCCGAAGGACATAACTAGTCTCTGGGATTTTCTGGAAGAGGAGACGAGCAGTTGGAATAAGCAGACATGGCAGGAGAGTCTAAAGAGAGGACGGGTGTCCAGTTTCAGGCCCAGGGGGAGACCTCATGGGCACCCGGCCGAGACTAGAGCAGAGGGGGAGGTGGCTTCTCTGAGCTGCACACCTAGAGCCCACAGTGGGAGGAGAGGTCACAGCAGTGCTGGCCAGGCCTCTGGGGATGGTGGGGGGGACGTGATCTAGAGCCTGCTTGCTCTCCATGGGGGTAGGGGGGTGGGCAGCTGCACATGCCTGCTTTCCCACTTTGGCAGGGCAAGGACGTGCACATCTTCCCTGGGACAAGTGGACATTTTGGAGGTCAGCAGGCCTTAAGCCTCCTGTGAGGTTCTCCGTCCAAGAGGGCAGCCCGTTTGCAGACAGCGACCTAAACATAAGGTCTGTGGGTGGCAGTAGCTACAAGACGTGAACAAATAGAACTACTCTCCGCAGGAAACTGGACCTCAAGGTCCACACAGAGCCTCTAGAGAGAGACCACAAGAGACCCCGAGGCAGGACAGCTCTGCTGCCCAGAGGCAGTGGGGCTCTCCCAGGATTGAGGACTTTGGCTTTCTGTCCTTCTAATCCCTTCTGACATCAGAAGAACCAGAAGGATAAGGAAGTGGAGAAAGGAGGGTGGGCCATGTGGAGACCCCCCACCCTCCTGCCAGCTGCCAGGGGCCTGGGGATCGTGGTGCCAGGAGGGAAGATGCTAGAGAGTGCCATGAGGTGGGATTTGCATACACACGGCATCGGACCTTTCCAACCCTAGAAATAGTCATAATTATAGAAGCAGGAATGGGTCTTGTCAATGAAAACAAGCAGTAAGCAAAGGGTGCATGGGAAAGGCTGCCCGTGGGGGTAGGCTGTGGGTGGTTGGGTGTCCACACAGGTCGGTTCATTGAGTGAGCTAGCAAGGGCCCTACTAGGCAGGTGCGGGATGGACAGAATAGGCAGGCGCGGGATGGACAGGATAGGCAGGCGCGGGATGGACAGGATGGGGAAGCTAGCTGGGGGTCTGGGAAAGTTTTCCTCCTTCTTAAAAGAGACCTAAGGAAGGAATGTTCCAGTCTTCCAACATTGGGTATGAAGATGAGATGCCTGGACTTGCTGCAGCCACTGCATGACCTGAAGACAAATGGTCACCAGGTCAAAGATGGCAGGGAAAAGAGGCTGGCCCCTGGGTCCTTGGGGGGTGAACTGAATTGCTGAATTATCCAAATTCCAAAGACTGCTCAACCTTGAAACTTGTTGTTACATGAGATAATCAACTTTCTCTGTGGTTAAACCACTTTCAGGTGGGTTTTCTGTTCTCATAGCCTGACAACTGCTGACACCAGGCCCTTGGCCCAGTGTCACCTCCAAGAATCCTTTCCTGACTACTCAGCCCCTGCCTCCTCAGCCCCTTTCCCCTACACCCTCAGCTTGCTCTCTTTGTACCTCTTTTCACAGCAGCAGAAGTACTCTCGTTCCTTTCTTGTTCCTTTCCTGCCCAAGTCTCTCCACTGCCTCCTCCCCCTGTGACCCTATCGGCTGGTGAAGCCTTAGCTTGGTGCACACTGAATGAATGAGCAAATGAGAGAATGAATGAATGGATGGAACTGGGAGGAGCAGGACACAAGGTCAGAGAGGTCAGCAGACTCGGGACCTGGGGTTTGAGGGCATCACGTGGCTAACTCAGAGTCCTTCTCTGGGGAGGCTCCTGGAGGACAAAGACTGGGTTTCCTTCTGTAGACCGGGGCCTCTTCTCCCTGGATCTTCCCTCAGAGCCCAAGAGGAGACTTGGGCCATGAGGGCCACTTGGGACAGAAGAGACAAGGCCAGATTCCTTCCTGGGCACCTAGACTCTTGTGGCCCCACAGACCTCTGGAGAGTCCCTGTCCGTTGCCAGCACTCACCCACCAAGCTGTACAATGTCACCATCTTCTGATCCTCATAGATGTTCATAGGGTTCACCAGGAGCTGGAAGAGACCTGAGAGTACAGGGTCAAGCCAGAGGTCGAAGGACAGGTCTCCAACCCACCAACCTCTGCCCCCCACTCACCCACAGCCAGGAGCCCTCCAGTGCTTGCCCCCAGCAGAAAAGCAGACACAGGGAACTCGCCCGGCTGGCGCTGCAGGAATCGGTTGCCCATGACAGGCAGCCCCCAGCTCAGGAGCTTCTGCAGTGCTGAGGGATCAGACAGGTTAGCCCTGCAGGGCCAACAGCCCATCCCTCTGGTGGGGATGTGCTTCGTTAGGATCAGGGGCCTGCGGGGAGGGGGGGAATGGCAGGAACAGGGTGGGGGAGGAACTGGATGGGGGGCATCCTGAAGGAGCATGGGGGACCCTGAGGACTCAAGGAAGGTGGGATGGAGATAAGAGGAAAGGGCTTGGCTGGAGGGGGGCACTGGGTCAGAGGGCTGGATGCTGGGGACCCATGATGCAGGGGGGGCGTGCAGGTGCGAGAGGAGAGACAGGGTAAGAGGCCCAGAGGGGCTGGGGCCCTGAGACAGGGCGGGATCTCTGTGACCCACTCACTGGTGTGGGGGACCTTCCCTTTTTGCCCGGTTGCTCCGTCCCGAAGAAGTCTGATGTCCATAAGTCTGCTCTGGGGACCCTCTGCTGTCCCACAAGTGTCCTCAAGGATGTCCTTGGGCACAGAGGTCTGCTTCTGTCCTCTCAGCCACCCCCACAGCCTGAGTGAGGTCTGTGTCTTCTGCCCTGAGTCTTGGGGAAGGAGATTAGAGTCTCCTGCCCCCTCCCCAGTCCTGAAGCTGGCTCAGGCACTCCAAGACAGAAACAGTCTGAGCCTCCGGAACTTTAGAATGTGGTGAGGAATTCCAGGACCCTGGAACCTGGTGGACATCTCCTGGAGACATGCCGACGTTTGGTCTCAGTAGCCATGCCCAAAGTCTCAAAGGACGTGGTGTACCCCCTGGGGGCAGAGGAGTCCAGCATGACGCGGGCTGCAGTCCGCAGCATGGGGGCATTTAGCCTGGGCTTGTCCTTGGCCACAGCCTACGGTCTCCTGGAGCTGCTGGTAGAAGGACATAGCCCCTGGGGCTGCCTGGTGGGCACCCTCACTCTGGCCACCTTCCTCAGCCTGGGCATGGGATTCTCCCGCCAGGTCCGGGTCACTGTCTTCCTGCTGCTGCCTCAGGCATTCTCCAGTGAGCCTGGTGCCAGGGGCGGGGTCTGGGGCAGGGGCGGGAGCAGGGGCAGGGGCAGGGTCTAGGGCAGGGGCAGGAGCAGGGGCAGGGTCTAAGGCAGGGGCAGGGTCTGGGGCGGGGCAGGGTCTGGGGCAGGGGCAGGGTATAAGGCAGGGCAGGGTCTAGGGCAGGGACACGGTCTGGGGCAGGGACAAGGTCTGGGGCAGGGTCTAGGGCAGGAGCAGGGCCTGGGGCAGGAGGGATCTTGGGGGACAGATTTGAGGGAAATATTCTGGAAGCTTCTGTGAGAGACTTGCAGATGTTACTGTGTGTGCGGGGCTGGGGTCCTGGTTCTGATAAGCTGTCCACCCCAGAGCACGGCCGAACACTGCTGTTGGTGGCTGCCTTTGGGTTGGTGCTTCAAGGACCTTGTGCCAACATGCTGCGCAACTTCACACAGGCCAGCGAGGCTGTGGCCTGTGGGGCCGAACTGGCCTTGAACCAGACTGCGGAAGTGCTGGAGCGGGCCAAGCAGCCTCTTGTCAGTAAGGCCTCCCAGCCCCAGCCAGCCCCCACGTGCCCCTGGCTTTTGCATCCTGCAGCTCTCTGGCTCCATTCCTCTCTGCTCTTGGTGCTGGGCCCTAACCTCAAAGAGTCCAGTTAGATACCCTGATCCTTGCTCACTGGTCTGCTCTGCTGCCAGCTTGTCCACTTCCCAGACACAGGCGTCCAGGTGTCCCAGCTTCTAAGTGTCAGCCTCCTCTCCACCTCCTACCCCAGGAGCAGTGGTGAGAACCAGCCCCATATGAGTCCTACCCTTTGCCTCTCAGGTGCTCTGAGCAAGATTAAAGCCATTGCCCAGAAGACCAAAGCGGTGGCTGACCGGATACGCAAGTTCTTTCGGTCAATCATGGATGGTGTGAAGCATATAGGTCAGCACAGTTAGCATGTCTGTTGGGGGTGTGGTGTCTCTTCACCTTGTCCCTGACCCGGGTGCTGACTAGTCCCCACTGGATACAGCACAGCCAGGCCTCTGCCCATAGGCCTCTCTGGCTCAGGGTGCTGTCCTGCTGTCCCCGAGTGCCCAAGAGGACACTGCAGGACTGCAGGCCTGGGTACCAGCCCCGCCACTGTCCCCAGCCAGGGCCCTGAGGAACGTGTGGTATTGGCTCCTGCATATCGGCGATGTGTGCAATTCAGAGCTAGGCAACCCGTACGTGAAGTGTGCACATGTCTTCGAAAATGCCAAGGACAACTGCATGATGCTTATACCACGTGCCCACCACCTGTGCTATGTGTTCATGCCCTTCAAGCTAGTGCTCTGTGGACTCGCCAGTGGTGAGACAGCCAGGGCTTGGGCAGTACTGGGAAGACAAGGGGGGAGTTCAGAGGGCGGGGCCTGGGGGTGGTGGCGGGGGTGGGGGGGTGGGGGGGCAGTTCAAAGCCAGTGCAGAGGTGAGCGAGAAAATTGAGAAGCCTCTGAGCGCTCAGTCTCCAGAGGCAGGAGGGGCTGTGTCTCTTGGCCCTCCTGACACTCAGTCTCTGGGTGTCAGTGGTTCAGGTGTTCTGTGTCATCCCCAAGTACATCCAACCCTTCTTACGCAAGACCCTGGGCACCCGTGAGTGGCCCCCCAAGCTCCTCTGCTCCAGGCAATCTCCCCAAGTGCTCCTGGGACCCAGGGAGAAGATGGGGTGGGGGCAGGGAAGGTGCCCAGGAAAGTGAGGCTCAGGCAGGGGGCAGTGTCTCAGCAAAAGTTGGACTTTAGAGGACAGAGGAGAGGGTGGGGGGGGCTCCTGTGACCCCCACTCCCAGCTCCACAGTGTGAGGGGCCTTGGGGTCAGGCCTGCGGCACTATAGACTGGGCGGTGTGGACCTCGTCCCCTCCTCAGTCCACAGCAGGTCCTGGCATGGGGTCTTGGCTGGTGGGCGAACTGTGCCAGGGCCCCCTCCCCTAAGTATCCTGGTTCTCGGCCCCCCTGCACCTGCTGGCCCCAGCCGTGATGAAGTTAATTAACCGAGTACGACAGGAGTTTGAGTTCAACGTGACAGTTGCCCACCACTTCTCTGTGGATCTCAACGCCTCCCGGAGCTTGTCCCAGGTGGCTCTGGACCTCAAGGAAGCTGTCACCCTGAAGCTGTACCACGTCCGAGAGGCCCTGGCTCTGATGGGCTACACCACACCTCTGCTGCTCACGATTCTCTACCTTCAGTGTGGGACTGGGGGACTCGGGCTGCGGGGGGCCAGCCCCTCCCCGGGCCTCTTGAAGGGCTGGAGTTTGGGGATGTGCCTGGAGGGTGGGGAGGGGGGTACCCTGTGGGTTGGTCTGGTCTGGGTGCTGAGGGGCCACACGTGTCCTCCTTCAGAGCTCTGCTCTACCGGTACTGTTACCTGAACTGGATCAGTTACGACAACGTCTACATCACCAGCCGATTCCTGCACATGGAGGCTGTCCGCTCCAGGGCAGGACTGCCCACGGTGCTGCCACTCAGTGCCCACGAGGCCAGGCACTACATCCAGCCGGGTGAGCACCCTGAGGCCTGAGGACAGAGGCCCCGATACCTCACAGGCCTGACCTGAGGTCCCAAGCTCAGGGGGCGCTGTCTTTGAGGGGTCCTCTTTCCACAAGGGGAAAGGAGAGCCCCACATGGCATGCACACATACATGACTAAGGGCACATGATGCTTCCAGGAGCCCCGGACGTCCAGAGAGAGGGAAGCATAGATGGGGAGTGGATGCCAACCAAGGGATGTGTGGACATGTTCACATGGAGAAGCAGCCTGGGGGGCAGGGGGTCAGGATGCCCCAGGAGGGATGGTCCCTCCAGCCTCAGAGCTCCTGCCCACCCTTGCCCAGAAGTCATGACAGCTTCCACAGCAGGTGGATAAGTAGGCCCCAGCTCAGTGGGGGGAGGGAGACCCCTCCAGGACCTAGAGTCTGGTGGGTGGGGGGTGGAGTAGCGTCCTCCTGACCCCCGTCCCCTCCAGGTTCCATCTTCCTGTCCCGGTGGGAACAGATATTTTATGTCTTGGCAATCTTCAACCTTGTCCGACACCTCCTCCTCGTGCTGCTCCTGGTCTTCCTGGATTATGCCGTCTTCTGGGTGCTGGACTTGGCACGGCACCAGCTGCAGGGGGAGATTGTGGCCCGCAGTGAGTGCCTAAACCTTCCTTGGCCCTCCCCCTTGCAGCCCCTTGGTTGGCGTCCTGCCTGGTCCTGGGAGAGTGCCTGATGTCCCAAGTCACTGTCACTCATTGGTCCTTGACTTTTCCCCTTGAACTCTGGGCTGTGCCAGGGTACCCCAGTGTCCGGTTCACAGTCATACCATACAGAGAAGTTAAAAACACAGAATCAGGAGTCGGACTGGCTGAGGCTCCATCTCTATCATGCCCTCTGGAGGTGGTAACTTCGGGCCTGTTCCTTAATCCTTCAGAGTTGGAGTACTAGCCTCAAGCCCCTTGGGTTGCTCCAAGGGGCACGTGAGGCCGTGTGGGTGAGTGCTGGGAGTCCAGTGGGTGGGAGCATGCCGTAAACCACAGGGTATAAGTAATCTCATCTGTCCGTGTGCCAGAGGTCCAATATAAAAGGTTTGAAAAGGCCCCAAACAATCAATAAAGCACTGAGTCTAGTGCCTGCTACACAGTTGGTATTTAGCAAATGCTTTAAAACCAACGCTTCTGGGCCATTGTGGAAGCAGCGATGGACTCACTGACCACCAAGGCTGTCTGTAGTGTGGTAGCCAGGGCAATTCTGACCCCTGGAGCCAGTCCTGGGGGCCAAGGGCTGAGGTTAGATCCTGGGGCACTGCAGGTCCCCCTGGCTGGAGGTACAGGGCTGTCCACAAGAGGCACACTGCCCACCGGTGCCGTCTGGCCCACATGGCTCTCCTGCTGCTGTCATAGTCCCTCACCGCGTGCCTTTACACCAGGCCCCGTGTTAGTATCCATAACCGTGGAAGGCACCGGCTATACTGGGAATGTTTACCGTGATCTGGTGTCAGCGTTCGACGTCCTGCAGCAGAGCAATATCAGTATCTTGTCCCAGCGCTGCCTCCTGCGCCCCTCTGAGCCCAATAGCACCGGTTATATCGTCATTGGTAGGAACCACGCCCCCGGGAGGGTGGATAGACAGTGTGAGGGGCGTGAGGGATGCAGACCAAAGAGGGACTCCCTGCCCCTGCTGTCCCCGCAGGCATCATGTACGGCCTCTGCTTCTTCGTCACGCTCTTCGGCAGCTATGTCAGTAGGCTGCGGCGGGTCATCTGTGCCTCCTACTACCCATCCCAGGAACAGGTGACAGTCACAGCTGGTGTCCCTGCTGACCTCGGCGCCCCCCATGCCCACCCGTGAAGCTGGAGGCTGTCTGTCTCTGTCTTGGTTTGGGGAACTGAGGGTCTCAGCAGCACCAGTCCTCTCTCTGGCTGAACTCTAAGCAAACCACCCAGTCTGCTGGTCTTGTGCCTGATGGGGCCAGGGGAAATGGCACCCCTTGGCGCAGGGTTTGCTGAGAGGATCTGGCCCCCAATGTTTTGTTGAAAGCTTGTGGGGTGGGGGCAGTGTCCGCATGTGCAGGTGTGAATGGAAACTCAGCACTTGTGGACTCATTCACTGAGCACTTGGCATAGGCCTGTAGCGGCACTGGCCCCCAGGGTGCCAGGGTGAACCAGACAGGCTGGGGCTCACAGCCTCAAGCCAGGCCAGATAGGCTTTTGACAAGATATTACAATTAAAAAGTGTTTTTGTTAAGGAATGAATGAAGTGCTATGAACACCTGGAGGAGAAAATAGGTAACCCCGCCTAGGGGAGCCCAGAGGCTTCCCAAAGGAAGGGGCATTTGAGCCAAGCTAGAGGGTTCCATAGGAGTTCGACAGAAGGCAAAGGTAGGGAGTGGCGATGCAGGCAGAGAGCATTCCAGGCAGATAAAATGGGATCAAGGGGGATCCCAGCCCTGATCTCCCCTCCACCAGGAGAGGATCTCCTACCTCTACGATTTACTTCTGAGCCGCCGGAGCAGTCCGCTGGCTGCTCTGCACCGAACCGTGAGGCGGCGGGCAGCTGACCAGGGCCACACAAGTGTCCTCCAGGAGCTGGCCACACGGTGAGCCCACTGTCCTCCCTAAGTGTCCAGAGGTTTGGTTGATGAGGGTGCCCATTGCACGAGATCCATGTCCTGAGAGGGAGAGTCTCAGATGAGAATTCCAGGGGTTGGGGAGTGAAGGGGGGATGAGGGCTGGAAGCAGAGGCTGCTGCTGCCCCACTCAGAGGAATGGAGGGGGCATGGGGTGTGGGGTCAGCTGGTGGGGCTGGCCAGCTCAGTGTCAGGGTCCCCTCTTCAGGTTCTCCTGCCTGAATCCGGTTGTCAGCCACTTTTGGCAGCACCAGGACTACTGCCTGGGCTGCGGGCAGCCCCACGCCCAGGAGGACACAGAGAACTTTGTGTCCTGCAGTACTCCAGGCTGCCAAGGTGAGACTCCCGGGCCTCAGGCCTCTCCCTGATGGGATGTGACAGTCACCCAGGGTCCTTCCTCTGTGGACTTCCGGGCCCGTCCCTTCATCACTGTGCATGTTCTCGTGGGCTCACCTTCACCCAGTTTGCCATAATTCCCCCGGTGGTAACAGAATTCATTCATGAATAGCCATTCATTGCGGCCGCCCCTGCGTGCCCCTAGACAAGGACAGTTTCTCCCCAGGGCTGGGGGCGGGGGAGCTTGGCGGGTGGGTGGGCTAGCTCAGATTCCCCTCCTTCCCTCCTGGCATTTTGCAGGTCTCTTCTGCCCCACCTGCTTCCGTCTCCTGCACAACACCTGCTCGGTGTGTGCAGCTCCCCTCTCCCACCAGGGAGACCTGGATCTGGAGCTGTGAGTGTCCAGTGAGACGGGCTGGCTGCGGTGTGTGGGGGCGGGGGGTGGCCACCCTCCCCCAGGATCTCTGTGGGCCACCTGATGGGAGGTTTCCCAGGGACTCCAGTGACGAGGAAGGCCCCCGCCTATGGCTGGCAGCCGCCCGAAGAAAGGACCGGGAGCAGGAGCAGTTACTGCGCAGGCAGCTGCAGGAGGCCCTGGGCAAGACCCTCTCTTCTGAACCTAGCCCCAAGGTAAGGTGAGCAGAAGCAGGACATGGAGCCAGGGAGGCCTGAGCCTGTTGTCACATGTGCCACGGGTTTCTTGGGTGCCTGGGCCTCTACCAGAGCTGGGCACAGAGGTGAAAGGCAGGGGCGGAAGGAGATCTGTCTAGCGCCTGCCCTTGGCGCAACAAAAGGCAAGGGTGATGGCAGTGCACAGGGGTTCCAGGAGGGCAGCCGGCAGGGCAGGCAGCAGGCAGAACGACAGGTTTGGGACGGGGCTGTGTTAATGAAGGCTTCAGTGAACAGGTGAAAAGAGAGGTGGGTTTGGGGGCTACCTGGGTGTCCATTGGGCTGACGGGCAGTGGAGAGCCTTCCTGGGGAAGCCGGTGTGAGCTTGGAGAATGGGCAATGTTTGGGGGGGGGCAGGGGGAGCCTAAGGGAGGCCATGAGTGTCTGTCTGCTGAAGTCGGAGGGCACTGAGAGGAGCTTGGCAGTCAAGGGGCAGAGAGCTGGCTGAGTGCCCCACTTGCCACCTGAAGATATCCAGGAAAGGGACACATTTATAGTTGTCTTCTAAGACAATGAGCTAAGAAGGCAGGGGGAAGCTGATGTGGCCTCAGGACGGAGGCCCTGAGGATGGGGGGGGGTGGTCATTGGATGAGGTGGTGCTGGTGGAGAGGAAGAACGGGTGCCAGGGCGAGAGCAATTGCTCAGTTGGAGAGCTTTGGGGTATCTGTAGGAAAGCCTGCTGCCGATGCCCAGGGCCTCTGACGCTGTGGTTGACTTATTATTACAGGCTCTAGGGGAGAGGCAGGGAAGCAGAAGGCAAGGGGGAGGGGCAGGACCCTGGGGGGGCTCAGGCAAAACCAAACAAGGAAGAGGCTCCAGCAGGCAGCAGGTGGGAGCCAAGCACAGTAATGCTGTGAGAGGGGGCAAGGAGGGGGCGGAAGCCTGGTCAGTGAATTTGGCGGCTGAGACATCACTGGAGTGGCTGTGGGAACATTTCTTGTGGTCCCAGGAAAGCCCAGACCAGACTGTAATGGGTTGAAGGCTGACAGGTAGAGAAGATGCAGAAAGAAATAGTATGGGGCTCTGTATCACAGCCACGAGAAGCTTGATCACTCTCTTTGCAAATAGAACTGTTGGTGTTAAAAAAGGAAGGTTTGCTGATGGAGAGGAGGGAGTTAGTGCAGCATAGCAGAGGCAGAGCTTGCCCTAGGCGCGCAAAAGGGCTTAGGGTTACCGAAGTGAGGGAGGGCTGGGCTTTAGAGGTGAAAGAGGGGCCCCAGAGGTGGGGTCCAGGGCCAGGCGGCCAGGGCACCTCTGCGCAGGGGGGAGCGGTGTTCCTCTGAGCAGAGCTGAGCCTGCTCTGGTCTGGCAGCCTTCCTCAACTCTGAGAGATGGGGGGAACCCCGCTGAGAGAGCAGAGAAGGGGCTGGGAGTGGAAGGTCAGAGGGAGGGGGTGGACAGCACTCGTCCTTGGTCCTGTGAGAAGAAGCTGTCTGGAGGTGAAGGGATTGGCAGGTGGCTCTCAAGCCTCAGATGATGTGCGAACCACAACCTGTAACGACTGACTCCTATATGCTCGAGATGCAGCTTTCTTCCGGAAAAGTGATCTTTTGAACAGGACTCGAGGGCTGAAGGCTTTTCTGGGTGGGTCGGGGGAGGGATGTGATGGGGAAAGAATTGAGGTATCTTCAGTAAGAATGATAGGACTGGCCTGGGGGCAGGAGAGGGACTGACACCAGTGGGGAGTCCCTGGGGAGTCCATGGTCTCTGTTTTGATGAAGCATTAGAGCAGAGTTCGTGGCCAAGAGGGACACAGAGAACGGGTTGTGGTTAGGGAAGATTCTGGGATAGATGCAGAGGGCAACCAAGGTTGAAGGGGTGTCCCAATAGGAACAGAGGCAGACAGCCTGACAGCCACAGTGGTCAAGGATGGAAAGCCTGGAGAGGTGGGTGATGATGAGTTAGTCTGGTACTGGCACCCTGGGTGGTGTGGCAGGTGTCTGGGGAGATAGCTGCGGCTTCAGGGGGCGGGGGACAGCTGCCTCCAGGGCCTGGGGGTGCAGCAGCTGGGGCCTTTGCTGTATGCCATGTACCAGCCAGGTACTTGGGCAGCCTGCATACCAACTGCAGTGGGCATATGTGGTGTGAATGCCGCAAGGGGTATCGATGGGCTGAGAGGTTGGAGGGGATGTGAAGCTTTATTTTCAGAACTTCCTAAGGGCTCACTGAAGTTAAAAGTGGGGTGGTGGGGAAACTTGAGCCCTGAGCAGGTAGATGTACCACCCAGGTCACTGTCGGTTCTGCCCTTACTAGCCATGTGACCTTGAGCAAGTGACTGCCCACAGGTCCCTTGGCATCAGCCTAAAACTGCGGGATCTCCAGCCATGGGCTGGTACCCCGCGGGGGTCTGTGAGAGCCGCAGAGGCTGGCAGATCTGGGCAGGGCAGGGATGTGCCTGTGGAAACAGCCTCGCTGACAGAGCACTCCCTCACTGTCCTTACTAGTGACCTGGATGAGAAGGGCTGTTGGCAGAGGACACACAGGTGGCGCCCACCTGGGGTCCAGTCTCTCAGGATTCCCATGCCCCCTGGCCCCACAGATGACCTCAGAAATCCTCTGCTCCCAGTTCAGGAGCCCAGCCTCTCAGCTTCTAATCTCCCTGCTCCTGATCCCTCCCACCCACCCCCAAAATAAAGGAACCGAAGGCAGACACGACTGTGAATCTTAAATTATTATTATTTCTTCCTGTCGCTTACACCCAAGGTGGGGGCAGAGGAGAGGAGGGAAGAGGAGAGGGGGGAATCGCCTCTCCCCCTAAGGCACTGAGTGGAGAAGCCGCAAGGGGAGAGGGGGAGGTCACATTGTCCTCACTCTGTGGGGCTAGGCCCCTGGTCTCCCCAGCCCCAGGCTCCCCCAGCCCCTGAAATGCTAAGATGAGGCCCAGGGCTCTGGACCTCCCCCAACCCCAATATATTACATCATCACTTTTTAAATAGATACAGGGACTGGTCCCGCTACCCCCTCCCTGTGACGCCCCCCTCACTATTGGGGGCACCTGGGCAGCTGTGCAAATGGGCATGAGGGTGCATGGGAGGAAGGGAGAGCACCGGGCCCCTTAGCCTGCCCCTGCTAAGGAGGGGGAGGGGCCGCCAGGCCGGGGAGGGGGATAGTGCAAGGCAGAGCCCAGGCCACCACGCGGGGGGGAGGGGGGGGCGGCAGCACCCAGCGAGGGAGGGGGGCAGATACCCCCACCCCCAGCAGAATTGGGTAGTTAAAAATCTGAAACTAGATTTCAACAAGACCGACAGAAGAGGCTATGTACAGAACCGGGGTGTACTCAGTCCTAAGGGAGGGGGGCGGATTCCTCTCCGGGACCCAAGGGGCGGCGGGGGGCCGGGCCTGGGCCGCGCTTCCCAGAGGGGCGCCCGCCGCTCGCCCGAGTGGCCGCCAGGGGGCGCCCGTCCGCCCGCCCTCCGCCCCCTCCGCCCCTCACCCCGTCCCCCAGCCCGCGCCGCGCCAGCCCGGGGGCGGCGTGAGTCAGGGGCGGCCCGGCGGCGGCTGCGGCTCGCACCTGGGCGGGAGGAGAGCAGGGCAGGAGCCACCCGGCCCGCCCTGCCCTCTGGCCCCGGGGAGGGAGCGGCGGGAACAAGACATTCCCTGCCCGGGGACGCGGGAGGGGAGGGCAGGGACAGGGCGGGGAGCCGAGCGGAGCGGGCCCCTCCCGCTGCCCCCAGGGGCGGGCGAGCCGCTCAGGCCACCCCGCCCCCTCTCCGTCAGGACCCCGTGACTCAGCGCTCGGAGCCCGGCGGGGGGTGGGGAGGGGTGAGGTGGGGGGGGCGAGGAGGGCTCCTTCCTGCGGGCCCAGTCCCCCAGGCTTTCCAGCTTCTCCCTCGCCTTCCCCCACCTACCCTTCCTTCACCGGTCCCCTTTGCATAATTCACTGCCAGGAAAAGAGAACAGAAACCAGGAAGGAGGGGTCTCGGAAGGGAAGGGAGGGGCGGCCCTTCACCCCCGACACAGCCAAAACCCCTGGGGGCGTGGGGGCGGGGTGAGGCTTTGGTCCCGAACCCCCCAACCCCTAGAAACCCGCATAGCCGAAGAGGGACACCACAAGTCAGAAATACATTATTGCTTCTACTCCCCAGGAGCAGTCGGGTACAGGGACCCCACCTTGACGATAGAGCTGTAAATAGGTACTATCCCGTATCACTCCTCGGGAGATCACCCCAATCTGGGGGGCCTGACCCCACAACCTTCGCAGCTTGGAACTGGAATGAGGGCTCTGGGGGGAAGGGGTGGATTTCTGAGGCCAGGGAGGCCCAGCGCCCTGACCACAGCTCTGTGTGTCCCGCATGCTCCCACTGCTTGGCATGGGCGCCTCACTGCTCCAGCCGGGCCGCTCTGCCCTCTTTAAGAGGACTCCATGGCCCCTTCAGCCTGAGGCGTACTGGGTGCCCCCTCCTCTTCCTCCTCATCAGGGTGCCCCAGGGTGGAGACAGGGGGCCCAGTCGGAGCTGACTGCTCCCAGAATCGAGCCAGAGAGAGGCGGAAGGTGTCCAAGTGGCCATTGGAGAGGTCGAGGCCAGCAGGGGAGGGGGCGGTGGCAGAGGGCGGCGGGTAGTGGGGTGGCGCATCGTCCTTGCGGCGCCTCCGGGTGCGCACCTCCAGGCAGTTCTGGCCCTTGAGGTGGCGCTGCAGGTGGTCCTCCTTGGCGAAAGCCTTGTGGCACAGGTGGCACTCATAGGGCCGGTCCCCCGTGTGCAGGTGCATGTGGTTCTTGAGGTCATAGCTGTGCAGGAAGCGGGCTGGGCAGTGCGGGCACGAGTAGGGGCGCTCTCCCGTGTGCTTCCGCATGTGGATCTTCAGCTTGTCATTCCTGGCCGGTGGCCGGGGTAGGGGGAAGGGCAAGGGAGCAAGTCAGGATGGGACCACCCCACTCACTTTACTGGCCAGGTTCCCAGGTCTTGTCCCACTCCTGCTGCTCCCCCACCCCTGCCCATTTGTTCACCTCTTACTGCAGGATGCCCTGGTTGACTTCCCCAGCCTCCGTTGGCAGGGCCACCCTCTCCTCTGCCTCCAATACTGAAGTTTTCGTGCGCCAAACCCACCTCCCTTGCCTCTTTCTCCCAGACTCCCAATTTTGGTGTCTCTGGTCACTCTGGTGACCCCTGGGCACCCCAGGCCTTCCAAGACCACCTGCTTCCCCAGCTCGGGTCTCATAAGTCCTCTCTCCCTCCCGACCAACCTGGTCCCCTCTTGGCCCCTTCTCCCCTGGTGCTCACCGGGTGAAGCGGACACCGCACACTTCACAGGCGAAGGGCTTCTCCCCCGTGTGGGTCCTCATGTGGCGTGGCAGCTTCCCTGCCCCATGGATGATCTTGTGGCAGACTGGACACTCCTGGGGCATCTGGGAGCGGCGTTTGCGCACCAGCTTGTCCTGGCCGTCTAGGCCTGGTGCCAGGGCGTCCTGGTGCAGTGAGCTTAGGTAGGCCATTAGGTCAGGATCGATGGCATCCTCATCTGAGCCCAGCTCCTCGGGGGACAGCGGGGGCCCACCTCCCTGTGCCATCCCATAGGCAGAAGGGTACACCAGCTCCTCTTCTTCTTCCTCACCCTCATAGGCCTCGTAAGTCAGGGGCCCCTCCGGGGGGGAAGCAGTCCCTGCTGGGGGGCTGTAGCTCTCCCCCAGCCCGCTGCCCGTGTTGCTGCCCACTCTGCCGGCCACCTCGTCCTCCTCGTAGGTCAGGGGGTGGGGGGTGGGCACGGTGGGGGCTTCGGGCACTAAGTGGTTTGCCCGGGCCCCCTTGGTCTGCAGGAAAGCTTTCCGGGGCTTGCGGCTGCGGCGGGCCACTGGCCGGGGCAGGGGCGGGGGCGGGGGCGGGAGGGGCACCTGCGGTGGGCTGTCTTCACCGTTGGGCACCCCAGAGGCTGAGGCTGTGGCCGTGGCGAAGGCCTCCAGGTACTGGCGGGCTCGCTCGCAGTCGTCCTCATCAGGGCTGGGAGCTTCTAGCCCACTGCCCTGCAGGATCTCCATGCAGGCTGCGATCACACACGGGATCTCCAGCAGCCGTGCGGCCTGCAGCACCGCGGGCATGTTGGCGCTGCTGGTGGTCAGCGTGGCCGTGTAGGCAAACTCGAGCAGGGCACCCAGCGCCTCCGGCCCCACAAAGTCCAGCTCGCACACGCCAGTGCCTGCTCCCCCAGCGGCTGTACCGCCGCCCCCAGCCCCCATGAGGGCTCCGCCACCGCCCTCAGTGAAGAGCTTCTTGAAGTAGTGGCTGCAGGCGGCCAGCACAGCACGGTGGGTGCGGTATTCAAGGCCCTGCGTCCGGATGGTGAGGTCGCAGAGGTGGCCCAGCTGGCGCTGTTCATTGAGGCAGCTCAGGAGCTCACTGCTGTGGTCTGGGAACGGGATCCCGATTAGGTCGTCCTCGGGGCTCCCCATCTTTTCCTGCAGGGTGGAGGGGGGAAGAGATTAAGAGCTCCCAGGAAGGAGCCCTGGTGTTGGCCAACGCTTACTGACAGTCTTCTACGCTTACTGACAGTCTTCTACGTGCTTTGCAGCCAGGTTACCTTCCACAACCCTCCGAGAGACTGGTTAACATCCATTCCACAGACAGAGGTGCAGACAGAGGAAAGTTAAGTGCTGAACAGTGCTCAAACCTAGACCCCAGACCCTGGTCTCTGGGTCCCGGGCCCAGAGGCTGTTTCCCACTGTGGTCCTGCCTGCCTCTGCGCTGGGAAGGCCCCCAGGGAGTTGAGCCTTTGCTAGAGACCCACTCCCCATGCCTTTGGAGGGAGCATTGGGCAGGGAGGTGGGTACCAGGGTCCTGACCCAGGCTTCCTGAGGTGGCTGAAGGCCTCGGGGCTCAATTGTCTGTGAGTAGGGTGACAGTCCATGCTGGAGCCTCCCCACAGCCAGAGACGAGCTGGGATTCACACTGGACCTAGGTCTGCTCCAGGCATGGGTCAGGTACTTTCACTGTAGGGTCTGGTGCTCTGTAAGAGGCTATGCAGACTCACCAGGCAGCTTCCCAGCGCTTCACCTTCACCCTCCTCCTTCTCCCCTCCCCCACCTACTAAAAGTTCATCTCCCCTTTTAGATTCCACCCCCCCCCAGGCCAAAAGGGAAACACAGCTCCCAGCATCTCTCCCCCCCACATCCTCCCCTCCCCCAGGGGGCCAAGGAGCAGCCACCCTTTGCTGGGGTGTCGCTGGCTGGCTCGGGTGCTTCCTGCCCCGCACAGATAAGCATCATCCCCGCCCCATCCCCCACTGCCAATAGGCCCAGCTCCAGTTCCAGCCCTCCCCACTACAGTTACCACCACCAGCTCTCCCTCCCCATTCTTGGCTAGTGGGGAGAGCACCCCCCCTTGCACTCACTGGCCCCTCCAAACAGCACCCCCTAGGCTGGTAGAGTGAGGAGGTCTGCTTGAGTCCCAGGTCTGCTGCTATCTTGCTGAATGACCTTGAGCCAGTCCCTTCTGTCTGTGCAAGGGTCTCCTCAGCTGTACAAGGCGTTGGATGGAAGTGGAAGTCCCAAGAGCTTAGCCCCTCAGCCCTAACATTGTGTGGGTGGGTCTGGAGCCAGTGGAGACAGAGCAGGGTGGGCAAGAGCTGGGCTCTGGAGCCAGCCAGGCTCAACTTTGAGCCCGCACTCCCTGTGACTTCAAACATACCATCTCATCTCTGAGCCTCGTTCCCGGTCTACAGCACCTGGTCTACAGCACGGGATAATCCCACGGCTGTGGTGACGGTGAATGAGAGCATGTGGGGCACAAGGGCTGACATGCAGTAGGGGCCCAATAAACATTCTGGCCTTGGGAGGGAGAGACAAGGCCTCGCCCAGGGGCAGATTCCACAGCAGCGCAGATGGCCTCTACTGGGAACCTGCTTTGGGACAGCTGGGTCTCCCTCCCTCAAATCACCCCAGAGTCAGCTTACTACTGGCTAAGCGACCTTGGATAAGTCACTTCCTTACCCCAGGAGGCCACCTTCCTCCTCTGTAATATTAAAGGCTGATCTACATGGGTCCTTAGGGAGAGTCCCACTGACCCTGGTCAGTGTCTTTGACACTCCCCAAAACTGCTCAGCCCTGAGGGGAAAAGGTTTTTTTCAGGGAGCTGGAGGAGTCAAGGGCCACAGCTTTCGTCTTTGAAGTACAAGAATGGCATTGTCTCTGCCTGCCTCCAAGCCAGTCACCTTCAGTGGGACATGGGGGCTCCTGCTGGGTGTGTGGGGGGAGGGGACTAGGGAGCAGCACCCACATGTCTCCCTTTTCCTGACAGGTGCCCCCAGGTGCTCCCAGCACCACCGCTTGCTCCCACCTGCAGTCCCCATATCGCTTCTCTCCCAGGAATGATCCCAGTTCCCTTTGGCTCTCCTGCCCGCACTTTACAAACAGAACAAGTGGCCAAAGGCCCAGGTCTTGGGAGCAAACAAAAACCGGGTGGGCAGCAGCAGTGGGCACCCTCCTGGGCCAAGGCAGGTCCTGGCCCTCCCTAAGGGGATGGGTGGGGCCGTCCTCACTGTCCATTGGCCTGGAGCTGGGCACCCGCAGGCACGTGGCTTGCCCCATCCCTCTCCCTCCTTCCCTCCCCACCCATTCCTGCTGCTAAGCCCGCCTCCTTTCTCCCACCCCAGGGCTGGTCTCCGCGGCAACTTGGTGTGGCAGGGTGCTGATTGGCTGACCTGGCTGTCAGGTCACAGGCTCAGGCTGGTTCACCACGCAACTCACACAGGGCTTGGGCAAGGGTGGGTGTTTAACCCCTTAGGCCCAACTCCAGTGCCCATGGCCACGAGGTAGCAAGGAAGGAGGGGAGAAGCACAGGACACACGTAGGAAGGAGAGGTGTTTGTGAGGTTCTCTAGCTTCTGGGAAACTCCCCCAACTCTTACCCAGGGCTCCGGCGCCCATGCCAACTTAGGTGCTGTCTGGAAATGATGCTGGTGCCAACCAGGCCAAGGGGGCACTCCTCCTGGTCCCATCATCTGGGGGTGGGGTGGGGCACCAGTGCCAGGATGCCCACCCCACTTTGGGCACCCTTCCCACATCTGCATCCCAGAGTGCCCAGCTCCCTGACGCCCCATGAGGGCGGCCCATCCCCACCCAGCCTGGCATGCCCCCTCTTGCTAAGGCCTTGTGGGCATGGGTGTGTGTGGTGGTTGGGGGGGCAGCTTGTGCCAGGGAACCAGGCAAGGTCTGTTTGGTCTGTTTGCCTGGTAGGGGGAAGAACTGGGGGCCCCGCCCCATCGCTCCCCCTTTCCTGCCACCCCCCCAGGCTCCCCTCACTGTCAGGCCTGCTAGACCGGCCAAGCAGGTGGGCAGCTCTCTTGAAACTGGGCCCTGAGTCAAGCCTGCCCCATCTTTGGTGGGGGGAAGACTTAGGGGTGAGAAAGGTAGGAGGGGGGCCAAGGTGGGAACTCCTATGGTGTACCTCAGTGCCCTAGGGCACCTGCCAGGGTGTGTCCAGCACTGTGAAGCGCACTGGGCCTGACTTGGAAAGGAAGGGTCTGGAGCTCTTTCCAGGGGCTGACCTCAGGCAGTGTCCAGTGAGGGCTGGGGGCACCAGCACCCCAGGTGCAGAGGCTTCAAGCAGCTGGAGAGCAGGGACACAGCCCCCAAGGGGCAGATGAGTGAGGCTGGCCCCCCTTCCCCACACCCTGGGGATTAGGGGAGTGAGGCTTAGTGTGGGGGGCAGCGGGCGGAACCAGGATTAGCGGCAGAGAAAATAGATATGGGGCTGAGATGCAGGCACACAGACCCCCCCCCCAATCCACCAAGGGCTTCTCCTTCTCCAGGTGCAGCAGCTCTCTGGAGGGAGGGTGAGGTCTGGCTGTGACATCCTCCTCCAGGGTGATGGAGGCCCGGGGCATGGCCTGGTGCCCACCCCCCACCTTGGCTAGCTACCCCTCCCTCTTACTTCTTTCTCCTTTCTGCCCCCCACCCCCACCCCAACTCCAGCCTCAGGTTCTCTTCCTGTTTTTTTGGAGCTAAGTTTGCACGCAGCCAGGGTTTTGGCCTGTGGCTGGACCAGGGGGTGGGGAAGTAGGGCAGCCGGTCCAAAGTCCTCAGGGACCCAGGAATCCTAGCTCCTCAGCTTCTCCTACCCTTCCCAGGGCCCCTGGAGCCCAGGGGCTGGGGCCATCTGGACTACCCAGTTGGGAAGGTCGGACGAGGGGCTGACGGAGTCCCCTGGAGGACTACATGGGTGGGCATGGAAGGCGGGCATGGAAGGCGAAGCCCCCTGGCCAAAGATGTAGGGCCTGGACACACCCTCTATCTGCACCCCAGCCCCTCCCGGCACCCCAGCCCCTCTGGGCCAGTGCGTGGCCTACCCATCCCCCACACACCGCTTCCCCCTCCTAACCTCACCACCCCCAGCACTCACACTTCCTGGGGGCCAGGCGGGGAAGGGAGACCGCAAGCCACGAAGGGGGAAGGAGGCCAGGGGAGTTGGCTGCTTCCCGGTGCTGTGGGGGTTAAGCCTCTCCTCCCTGAAAATCCCCAATTCCTGGTGCTCCTCAGTGCTCTCCAGTGCTCCCCAAGATGAAGGAGATCTCAGTGCCCCTGCATGTTTCCTCTCCCTGACACCCGCCCTCAAGTGGCCAGTGGGCCACACTGGGGTGGGGGGAGGTAGTAGAGGAGGGCATGGGCCACTTTCCTTCCCCAGCCTTACCCCTTGGGGACTCTTGCCCACAGTCCCCCCATTCCTTGACCTCCTATCCCTGTCCCCTCTCCGCCAGACATCATATGCTTCCCTTCCTTCAGCCTCGGCCAGCCTCCAGCCTCTGGCCTCCGCTCTAGGAGTCTGTGGCTCATGGCCCCCAGGAGCCACCTCGCCCTCTCCTTTCTTTTTCTTCAGGTCTAGACTCCAGCCTCTCCCGCTTTCTCCATTCCACCCTGCTCCGAGCATCCCTTCCCTTCTCCCCAGGCGGGTGGGCAGGCAGGCAGGCAGAGAGGCCCAAGGAATCAGATCAAGGAGCCAGGCCTGCCTTTCAAGCCCTGGTCTTGCCATGGGATGGCCACATTCAGCACACCCAGGCCACCCTTCTGGAAGAAGCACAGGATCAAAATTTGGGGGCCAGCTGGGGAGGATGGGTGGCGGGGGTGGGGGCAGTGCGGAGAGAGCGGATGTGGGGTGGGGTGGGGGGACAACCCAGGCCTCTCTGCCTGTCAGAATTTCCAGCCCTGGAGCTGCTGGGCTTTCCCCAGAGGGCACCCACCCTGGGCCAGGCGACAACGCACCTGGACAGACCCTGGACATTAGGGCTCCCAGCGGGATCTGCCTGGGCAGTGCCGGCTTCCCGTAGGCCAGAAGAGCCGGCACAAGGTGCCAGGGTCTGCCCGGTGCCCACCCCCTCCCCCCAGCCTAGCCTCTCAGGCTGGGTAACCGAGCTGGCTGGTAACCCCACACCCGCCAAGCCGCGGACAGAAACCTGAGCCCCCCAGCCCCAGAGGACACCCCAGCCCGATCCCCAGAGCCCGGCTCCCTGCCAGCCTGTCCAGCCTCCTGTCCTGGCCCAGCAATCCCTCAGCTCCTGTCAGCTCCTTCTGCTCCCCTGCCCTCTGGGTCCCCTGAGTCCTGAAGCTTCCACACACTCCAGCTCTCCGGACCCTCAGCTCCCTAAACCTTCCCCGGGGGGAAGCTTGGACACCCTCTTCCCGGCTTGTTTTGCAGTCCCTCTCTGACCCTTGGCCAATGCTAGGCCTCCAAGCCTCCCCTGAGGCCTGTTCTCCCAAGGCAGAGCAGGGCCTACTCACCTGAACGCGGAGGGGCCTTGCCGGCAACTCCTCTTGGCCCCTGGGGGGAGCAGGTTGGGAGGGTGGGGGAGGGCGGGCTGGGGGGGGGGAGGTGGGGTGGCTGTTCCCCGCTCCAGCTCCCTCCTTCAAAGGGGCCGCCCACGACCTGGCCCAGCCCCTCCCCCCTTCAGCCTTAACCCTCTGGGTGCTGTCCCCCTCCCCCAAGCTGGGAGGGAGGGGTTACCAGAGGGCTGGCAGCGTGGGAGAGGGCCTAAAGTTTTGCCTGTGGTGCCCGAAGCCCTAGCTGTACCCACCCCCGCTCGTCCTCACTCAGTCCTGAAAGGGGAAAAAGGTGAGCGTAGGCAAGGTAGGAGCTGGGACAGTCCAGGAGGACAGAGGTGAGGAGGAGCTACGGGAGAGGCTGCTGGAGGTGGGACCAGGAGAAGGAAGAAGGGAGGGGAGGGGACAGGAGGTGGCCATGGCCAGAAGAGGGAGGAGGGGAGCCCTTGGACAGTCAGTGCCAGGGGTGACAGGTGCCCAGGCCCCGGCCCCCAGGAGCACACGGCACTACAGGGGGCCACAGGGAGGCCCTTCAGGCTCCTGTGGGCCCCCGAGACCCCTGGGAGCTGACCAAATCCTCCCCACCCTGTACTGGGCTGGGGCCCTCAGGGGCTGGGCAAGGCAGCACCCCGCCCTCCCCATGCCTCACCCCAAACCCACTCACATACCACAGTTCCTTGCCCGGGCGCCAGCCCCTGCCAACCAGGCCAGGGGGCAGCCCTTGTGCCAGCCCCCAATGGCCAGGGGGATCAAGGGGATGGAGCTGGCCCGAGGGGGGTGGACAGATGGGGGGGAGCTGTGGGCACGGAAAGAGGAAGGAGCCAGGAGGGGGCATTTGCTGGGAAGCCTGGCCCCACCCCTTGCGCAAGCTGCTGCCACCCTGGCCGGTTGGGTGGGACCCGCCTGGGCCTGAGGGGCAACTCAGGAGGGCTCTGAGCCCAGAGATGGGTGGGCCATGAAGTTCCACTGAAACACCTCCTAGGGTCTCTTATTCCTGGAATGAGAGGTGCCCAATGTGCCCTAGACACGAGGCCAGTCCAAGTCCTCCTGGGTTGAGGAGGACCACTGAAATGCCCCCTAAAACATCTCCTCCCCTTTCCCCCCAACAGCTGCTGGCTCTACGCCGCTGGCCTGCTGCCCCTCACCAGCTCCCGGCCCGGTTGGCACCTACCCACCAGGATGCTGGCAGTCCTGCCCTCCTCTCCCTCCTACCCTCCTGCTCCCAGCGCCCCATGCCAACTGTCGGCCTGGGGTGGGGGAGGGTTACCCCTGTGTCATGGTGCCAGTCAGGCGGGTCCAGTCCCCCAGGTCCTACAGAGAAGGCCCAAGACACTGTTCTGAGCCATCTCCTCAGGAGGCTGCACACAAGTCAGGGCCTATACAGAGAGCCCAGAAGACGATGGCCAGCCCAGCAATCACTTACTGAAAGCTCCATTCCCCAAGGTGGGTGCCAGCCTCCTAGCATTCCCTCTGCCTCAGCATTTGCTTGGGCACCAAAGTCCCCATGATTCCTGAAAGCCCTGGTGCCTGCAGCCTGTGAGGGCCTGGGGTGGGGCTGCTCTCTGCCCTTTGATCGCCATAAAGGCAGGGAACCAGCCTAGAGGGCAGGGAAGGGGTTCATGGGGCCCCACCATTTTACTCCTGCCAGGGGCAGCAGGGTAGGGTGGGGGCATCTCTTGGGTGGGGCTCTAAGGTAAGAATGGTAGCATGTCCTAGCAGAGGAGAAGGAGGTGGGTGGGCATGAGTACCTGGTGTCGTGTGGACATAGGATGGTGAGAACAAGGTGGGGGCTGGGGTGAGATGCAGAAGGTACCCATGTCCCAATTCATCCAATCCCATCCAGCAATGTTTCCAGACTTAACCCTATTGAGAGAGCAAGGAGGACTACAACTCCCAGTATGCACCACAATTGTTCTGCATGTACCCTGGGAGTTGTAGTTCCCAAGAGAAGTCCTGTGTTCTCCCTAGAGCCCTGCTGATGGGGTGGGGAGGGCAGAGCAGTAGTTTGTTCAGAAATCTCCAAGGCGACTGCGTTTAGAAGAGGTAAAAAGCTAAGAGGTCCGCGGTGGAAGGGGAGAGGACCCCTTCTCCCAGGCAAAGGGGAGGAAAGGAGGAAGGAAGGAGGAGAGGATGTCTGTTGAAAGGGGCATATGGGTGGGGAGGGGTGTAGGGGGGTGGAAACAGGAAGGAAACTGAAGCCAGAGACATGAGGTCGAAAGCAAAGGCCTGGTAGAGCCGTACTCTGAAGCCTGGCAGGGACTGGGAAGGCATAAGAGGAATTAGGGATGCCAACTGGTGGCAGATCAGTGCGTTTGTTGGGGTCCCGGGGCCCCTTCGGCCCCTGGATCTGGCACAGGTACTTGCTGGCTTGGTTCTGGGACGCTAGCAGGCAGAGGAAGAGGTGGTAGGGAGAGGTCAGGCCAGGCCTAGTGGGCCACGTGCTGGAGGGAGGTAGGCAGGGGTTAGGCCCAGGTGTGAGGTCAAGGAATTATGCCCACAGAGGAGGGTGCTACCTTCAGGGCCAAGGCCATGGCATCTGGAGGCCTCAGCGAAGACAGGGTGACATTGCCACAGCCACCAGCCTCCCGCCCAGCCCTACAGAGGGGCAGGGGTGCAGTGAAGAGGGCAGCCCTCTTTGGTCTCCTTGTGGAATGTGTTAAAGGTAGCTCTCCCTTGGCCAGGCAGCCTGTGAACATTAGAGGCGGCAACTCGGCAGCCCAGACAGCACTGAGTGCCTTTCCTTGGAGGGGGGTGGGGTGGGGTGTGTGGAGGTCAGAAGTGGGCAGAGGCTGTGTTTTGAGGCAACTTTCCCTAGGCTTCCCAAGGCTCTGAGACAGATGCTTACAGGCCCCAACTGAGACTCCTGCCAAGACCTGAGTATGACTGGGTGTGCTTGGAGGGGGTGGGGGTCTTCCTCGCCCCTCCAAAGCCCTTGATAGTGGACGACAGTCGCTCTAACCCCTTCCCCCCAGCCCCCCAGGCCCGCCTTGGCGCTTGGCCGCCTGTGCGTTGGCAGGACTGGGGGTGGGGGGGCAGCAAGGCAACTTCAAACTGTCCGGGCAAAACGTCAAGTTTACTCACGAGTTTACTCAGCAGAAGGAGGGGGGAAGAGGCTCGAGAGGGCACACCCCATGCCAGGGTCCTATCCGTCTCCTGTCCCCACCTTCCTACCCCCATTCTCCTCTTCAGCCCTGGGCCAAAACAGCCATAGGCCCCAAGGCTTGGTGGCAGGAGAGTCTCAACTCTCAGAAGGTCACGGAACCAAGTAGGCCAGAGGCAGGAAGCCCCGAAGCAGAATCAGAGGCTCCTGTCAGAGGGCAGTGCTCTGTCCGGAGCCCATTGACTGCCCATCTTAGGGCCTTGGCCTTGGACTAGAACTGGGTCTCTCGGCCACCAAGAAGGGGGCAGTACCAAGCCAGACTTACTGCATTTGAGTGGTCCCCTGGGCAGTGACTTCTGACCCCAGATGACCAGTCATAGGCAGTGCCCCAGGCAGCACAGTGCCATCTGGGAGGCCATAGGATCAGGGGCTCGTTCTCTCAGCCTTGGCTGGGAATGGGGGGCCAGCACCCTATCTGACCTACTTCCCTTTCCTCCCCACCTGCTTTCATTCTCTGCTGCTCTCCCCCAGCCAGCCTTCACTGTCCCCACCCCAGAGGCGCTCCACCCCCCATGCCCGCTGGCCCCCTCCCCCACCCTCCCCCAGGGTGCCAAGTGCAAGCACACAAAGGGCCCGATGGTGCATTGTTAGCCCAGCCCCCGCTGCCCGCCGCGCCCTCCCGGGGTCGGGCATGAGGCCAAGGAGGAGCTGGGGGCCCTGGGTGCCAGGGGGCACCACGGGGAAGGGGGAAGAGGTCAACACCTGTCTCCCAGCACTAGGGTCCATATCAGCCAGAGCTGTGTGGTGATGAGAGTGCCCTGGGAGAGCAGACCTCTGGCCTGACACCTGAGCCTGGTGGGCACTGCCTTCCTCCCTCCCCAGAGCCCCTCTGGAGGACAGTGACCCCTTTCTGACCCCTGTGCTAAGGCTAGGGGGTGTGGTACCCAAGGGAGGGGATAGTGCCTGGGGGTGCCAGCAGGCTGCATCGTGCCTGCAGCAACCATTAAACAGAAGCACGCTGGGGGAGCTGGGGTCCCGGGGGCCGGGGCCAGGACGCAGTGACAGAGATTTCTTCTTGTTTCATCAGCTACTCCGGGGGGAGCCCCCTGCCCTTCTCCCCAGTCACCACAGGCAAGGCGCAATGAGTGCTGCCCAGGCGCAGTCACAAATTTGGCCCTCCTGGGCCTTGCATGGCCCTCCAGGCGCCCACTCTCCCCCACAACCCAATGCCCACCCCATGCCAGCTCTGCTAGCAGTGCCAGGCAGGTACAGGGGTGACCAAACCAGTTGGTGTGTGGCGGGGGAGCAGGAGGCAACCCCATAATCCTCCAGGCCTCACCCTCCACAGCACAGACACCCTCAGGGAACAGTGAGTCCCCATCCTGGTTTAACCCCTCACTGCTGGGTCTGGCTCCCCCCCCCCCACCCAGGAGCTGCCTCCCTCCTCCAGGGATAAGTTGGGGGAAGGGGGAGTCGCTACGCTGACTCACTCCCATTCTCAGCTGCAACTAGGGGTCTGCAAGGCGTTGGGGCGGGGGTCAGTTCAAGAACGCCCTCCACCTGGCCCGGAAGCCAGGACAGCCTGCTGGTCTCCCCCTCTCCTCGGCACCCACTTCCGGTGTCCCAAACTAGGTCAGCAGCGCTCGTTTCCTGTGGGTCAGCTAGCACCCGCGCCTCTGCCCCTCCCCTGCTCCGGACCCAGGCTCCCCGCCCCCCCCAGGGCGCCCCGAGGTCTCACCACGTCTCAGCCGCCCTTTGATACGTGGGGGTTGTGCGGGGCGGGGGGCAGGGGACCCGCCCTCTCTCCAAACAGCAGCAGGGCCGGGGCGCCTGGGCAGGCACGTGTCCGGGCACAACCCGCTGCCCACGCCGCCCCCCCACTCCTGCCCCCCCCCCCGCCCCGCTCTGGCCGGGACACGTCGCTCTCTTACTTGGGGTGGGGTGGGAGGAGAGAGCGAAGGCTGGGAATGGAAAGCAGCCCCCCCACCCCTTTGAATGGCAGCCCTGTGCCAGCGGCGCTCCCAGTAGCTTCCACGACTAAACAGTAGCGACCCCCACTCTGGAGGGGCAGGTGCGCGGGCGCCGGCGGGGGGGCGGGGGTGGTGGTGTAGAGGTCCTCCCGGCCCCTCGCCCTTGCTCCGGCCCCGGGAGGGTGGCGGCGGAACCCGCGCCCGCGAGAAGGGACCGGGACCGAGGGCGAGCCCCACTACTGGACACGGAGCGCGGCTCCGGAGGCGCAGGAAACCGAATAGTCCAGCCGGTAACTTCCCCCCCCACCCCGGGCCGCGGCGCCTCCTGCGCTCCCCCCGCCCCCCGCGCCCCTGGCCCAGGTCCAGCCCACCGCGCCAGGGGGCGCGGGGGAGGGCGCCTTGTCCCAGTTAGAGTCCGTCAGCGTTTCCATTCCCTCAGCCCGGGCGGATCGGGGGTCTCCCCGCAAGTCCCAAAGGAGACGGGGGAGCGCTCGGCGCCGCCTCACCCTCTCTCCATCCCGGAGCCGCCGGTCGGTCTGGTCCCAAAAGTGCAGAGAAAGTTTCTGGGGGCCCCTCCGCCCACCTTTCCTCGCACTTAAAATCGACTCCAAAGACGCGGGGTGCGGGGAAGGCGCCGGGAAGAGGAGTGGTGGGAGTCGGGTCTGCATGCGTGTGTGCGCGCGTGGGGGGTCCCACTCACAGGACAGACGAAGGACACTGCAGTAGTCTCGCGTCCGGGGGACCCCGAGCCGGGGACAAAAGTAGGGTCCACTCACCTCTCCGCCTTCGGGTCCGCTGGCCGGAGCCGCTGAAGCACGGGGTGTGGAGAGAAGCGCGTCCCCCGCCGGCCCGGGGGCTTGGGGCCCTGCTCCGGTCCTAGTCAGAAGGCCGCGGTCAGTCGCTCGCCGCTCTCTGCTGGGGGGCTCCTCCTCCGCAGCCCTCGGCCTCCTCCTGCCGCCCGCCCCCCCCTCGGCCGCCGAGAGCCGTACATTCACCTGGCTCCCACCGCCCCCCCCTTAGGGCCCGCCTCACCTGTCCTGCTGTCTCACCTGTCCTCCCGCTGGCTTTCCCCCCATCCCTCCCCTCCCTCCCCCCGCCCCCTGCCACCCCCCAAACTCCCCCCCCCAACCCTTAGCAACACCCTCTGTCACTTCCTGGTTTTTCACCCGCCCCCCAGGTCCCCCTCCCTCCGCCCAATAAGGATATAAACTTCAACCCCTCGGTCCAGCCAGTCCCTGCGGGGCGCAGATGGGTCCCTCCCTCCCCTGGCGCTCCCTTCCACTGAGCTTCTACTCTGCTCTCCCAGCCTTGGCCACCCTCCTCCTTTTCCCTCCTTCTCTCCTGCGCTCTCTTTCTCCCTCCACCTGCCGCGGTCCCTCTCCCCCTCCCTCTCCCTCTTTCTCCTCTAGCCCCTATCTCTAGCAGTCCACCTTAACTCGGGCTCCACCCCCGACCCCCATCCAGCCCTCCGCGGCGGCCCCGCCCCGCCCCCTGCGCTCCGCCGCCCTGCCCGCCCATTGGGCTGCGCACCCGCCCGTCTCAAGTGGGTCCCGCCCTGCGTTCCGCCAGGGAGGGGGCGGAGCCGAGGGGCTGGCCTGAAACCTGGAGGAGGGAAAGGGGGAGGGGCAGTGTCCGCAGTGGCCCGGGAACCCAGCGCCCCCATCGTGGGCTCTCGGTCTCCACGAGGGGCTTTTGTGCAGTCACCCAGTCGGGAGGGAAGGGTCTGAGAGGTTAAAGATAGGCCGGGTGGGGGTGAGGCGGGACTTAAGGGATTGAGGAAGGGGGGGTCCCGGGAGGGGCTATAATCAGGTCAGTGCCCCGGGAGGTAGGGGGAGGGGAGCCGCCAGGCCTTGGCTCCGGCTCCTACGCCCCTCCCCGACTCCGAGGGCGCGGGGGAGTGGGGGCTGCGGGCACTGTGCATCCCTCCCCACGCGTGACGGCGCCCCGCGGGGAGGGAGTGGCGCCCTGGGCCAGCAGCCTCTGCGCCCCAGCCGGTGCCCGCTGCGGCCTTGGCATTGTCGGAGGGGAGGGGCTGGGCCCGCAAAGGGGGAGGGGGAGGCGCGCTCGCGCGGTTGCTCCCCGCCTCCATTCCGCCTGCTCCCTAAGTGGAGAAACTGAGTCTCCGCGAAGAAGGGACCTCTGGACCGGGATTCATTCGGAGACCCCGGTGGCCAGGGGAGCCTGGGCGTTTCCAGATGTGTGTGGGGGGCGGGGTACGTCCTCGACGCCCCCGCCGGTGAAGAAGGCAGCCTGGGGGAACGCGTCCAGCAGTGGACTCGTCCAGCGGCGCCCGCCGCGCTCTGTACCCGGACGGCCCCTCCCACTGGTGTAAAACGGAGTCAAATCCTGCTACCGCGAGCCAGGTTCCGTTCCCCGCAGCCGGCCGGGCCGAACCGGGGCCGAACCGGGGCCGACTGGCTCCCGCTTCCCCAGCCCCCTCCGCGGGGGGCCTCCCTCCCTTTCCAGCAGGTGGCTCCGCGCGACACCAGCTCAACCTGTTGGACCACAATGGGCGGCGCCAGGGGGCCCTGGCCCTCACCCGGGCTGACCCGGGATCCCCGCGCAGGGGGAGGGGCGGAGTCCCGGGTCCTCCCTCCCTCTCCCGCCGTGACTCAGCCTCGGGGCCGCTACCCTGCGCCCCAGCCAGGGGCGGAAAGTGTGAGGCGCTCCTGAGGGCCCGGGCCAAGCCAAACAGCCCCCCACCTCAGACATTATCTCACTGGAGAATTAGGGGGGCTGTAGGAAGGAGGGGGTAGCAGCAGGCCTGGGGCGCTCCCGCTCGCGAAGTCCGCTCCAGGTTTTTCTATCGTCCCTGCTCCCCTTGGGCCCTGCGGCCGGTCACTGCTCCGGGTTTTCTTCTCGGCCCCGCCGGACTGTCTAGTCGCTGAGCGCCGGGAGCGGCGGGGTCCAGGCCAGGGTTTCTCCCTCCCTCTCCTGCCGTCGGGATCGCGCTGGCCTAGGGAAGAGTCGTGCTGGGGGATAGACGGCAGTGCCACGGAGAGGGGGCTGCTGCTCGGAGAAGGGGGCAAGGCCCAGGCAAAGGAGGGCGGGAAGGTGGCTCTGGCAGGGCAGAGCCTGGGTGTCCAGAGGCAGCCCAAGGGCGGACGCCTTGGCACCAGACCCTAGGTACGGAGAAACGAGGGGCGCCCCGGGCCTCTGGCCGCCCCGTCCACCCTCGCCTAGGGTCGTCTCCGGAGTCTTGCTGGACCCGGGCTGGACCTGCCAGCGGTGGGACCTAGAACCTCCTGTCTGTTCCTCCGCGACAGCCTGCCCCCGCTCCCGCCAGCACCCACGTTTCTCTTCTCGTCCATACAGCTTCCTTGCAGGCGCAGAAGTCGGAGGGGGGATCCCCGACTCGAAATTCCCGCCTTCCCTCTAGCTCCTGGCTCCTGGTTAGAGCCACTGAGACTGCAGCAGCCCAGAAAGCCCGACTGGGGGCTGCGCCCCCTTCCAGGAGCATTCCCCACCCCCTCACCCCGCCCCCAGCGGGGCCCCAGGGGGCCTGTTGCCACGCCCGCCCTGCCACCAGGCCGGGACTGGCACCGAGGTCTGCAGGGCAGGTGTGGGGCCTACAGGGGCCTCCCGGGGAGGGGGCGGGCATCCCAGATTCGCACATGCAGACCTAAATCTCAGGCGACCAGCCAGCCCTTAATTTTGAGGGGAACGTCACAGGAGATGGGTAAATCCCGGAAAGTGAGACGTGCTTGACGGTGCGAAGGATGCCAGCCCGGGCTGGGAGTTCATCCCTCCTCGCGAGGGCTGTGTACCTGGGGGCCGGGGGCGACGGCTCCGGTGACAGCCAGGTGTCGGACTGGCCACGTGCGCTCAGGGACAGCTGCAGGACAGTTAGGTGTTTGCAGAGCGCGCTTCTGGCGGAAGAAGGGCTGGGCTGTCTGGGCAGGGTCCTGAGTGAGTGGGTCTGGGGGCCTGTGTTGGAAGATGGGCGGGGGTTGCTGAACTAGAAGCCGAGCGTCAGCTTGCCCTGGGCGCCCACCTCTTCCCCGCTCCCCCCGCTGCCCCGGCTGCCTCCGCTTCCCTCGAAAAACCCGCCGCCCAGGAAACCGCTGGGGGCGCTCAGACCGCAGCACCCCCCCGGTCGCCGCCCCCCGGCGCCCCCACCGCGACCGCCCAACCCACCTGAAGGGGCCGTGGCTGCCAGGGTTGCCCCTCCCGCCGACTCCCCCCCACACCTGCGGGCGCACTATTTATAACCCAGCGCCTATTCCGGGCCTCTGGGCGGGAGCCGGCTGCGCCTCAGCGCTAATCGTCTCCGGGATCTCTGCGCCCCTCAGGGCCGGGGGAGATAAATTTAGCCTCAGGAAGCTCGGGGAACAATTTCCAAAACTCCACGTCCCGGAACAGGCGAAACAGAACCCCTGCGCCCTCGGCCTCGGAGGGGCGGCCAGCAGGCGGCGCAGGTGCCGCGGCCCCGCGAGCCGGGCGGAGAAGCCGGGGCTGGTGGAGGACGCGAGGGTCGGGGGGCGGCGGCTCCGGCCGGGAGGGGCCGGAAGGACGCGCAGGGCAGGCTGTACAAAGTCTTAGCTGGGAGTAACCGAGAAAGGGCTTGGGGACTTCTGCCCTTCGAAGGGGGAAATAACTGCTATGCAAACGAGATGCAAATAGGAACGCCAGGAAGCGCTGGTGCCCTTGGGGGTCTGCGCTCCCGCGTGGGTGAAACCACGCCGCACCCCTCCATCCCTCGGCTTCGGGGCGTTGCAGGGAAAACGCGGGCCCCTACCAAGATCGTTAGTAAAATAGCTAGTTTAGTGCGCGCGGCTCACAGACCCTGTGGCCAGGACCCCTGTCCTCCACTTGCCTTTGGCACACCATGTCCGCCGGAATCCGCTGGGAATCCTGGCTGTCAGGCCGCTCCTCCCAGGGCTGTCGCGTTTAGGGGTCCTTTTCAGCTTCGCGGAGGCTCAGGCCCGGTTTTATCCCGCCCTTTCCCTACCTCCATGTGGCCACTAGAGGGCGCCCGGGCGCCCGGGGTAAGATCTTCCCTACCGCTCCCCTCTTCTGCCGCCCACGCCCTGCCCTGAGCTCCTGAGAGTGGTTTGGACACTCCAGACCTGAGCTTACCCTCGCTCTTTTTCCCTTGGAGAGGAGTGGGCAGGTGTAGAGCAGGAAACCATCTCCTGGCTTGTGTGGACGCCCACAGGAGCCGGGGAAAGCAAGTACAGGAGCTGTGTGGAAGTGAAGTGGAAGTGGGGGTCACCAGGTGGGTGCAGATCATGGCACTGGTCTTCTTCATGCATGGCCTTCCTGGCCCCATCTCCCAGGCACCGGTTCAGAAGAGGAAGGCTAGCCAGTGGAGAGAAACCCTGGACTTGAGATGAGGAAATCTAGGTTCACCGCCTGACCACCCCATTGCAGTGTGCCCTGGGCATGACCTTGGACGGGTCGCTTCTCACCTCTCTGGGCCCATTTTCAAGGTGGCAATGACTGACTGCCCTCGCCCTGCCGCCTTGCAGAGTGGGCCTGCGTAAGTCTGCAAGTGTGTTGTGGAGTGAGGAGGGCTCTCAGAGGGTGCACAAGCTTTTCGTTATTCTCCCACCCTCTCCTCAGCCTCTCCACCTTCAGGACTCTCTTGAAAGTTGACCCTGTATGTGGGCCACCTCATGTCACTCCCCTTTGCCCTCTTTCAACGTCCCAGGCCCCGCCCCTTTCCATCCACCACTGCCCGGGTGCTCTTTCCTGGACGTCCCCACCCCTGGCAAAGGCCCTTGGACTCAGGACCCTCAGACTCCAGGATCCACCTGCAGGTGCCATCCCAGATGGTGGGTGTGGGGGCTAGAAAGGAAAAAGAGGCAGAAGGCCAGAGCTGGAATCAGGGTGGGGCTCACCAAGCAGGGTTCGGGCTACCAGGGGGAGGTAGGAGCTCCATATTCATGTGGGAAGGTGAATTATGTGCCTCCTCCACTGCTAACTGCTCTGGTTGCATTGAGGACTTTACCCCTTCCCACTGCTGTGCTCTGGGGGTTAGGTGGGCTCAAGGGACCAGGAAAGAGCACTGACTTGATTTTGTGGGGGCCTAAGGAGGGTGGCTAAGCTGCTGGGGTGAAAAATCACCTTGAGGTACACCTGGCTGGCTCAGTTGGTTGAGTGTCAGGTTTTTGGTTTTGGCTTGAGTCATGATCTTGGAGGTGTGAGGTTGAGCCTGTGTTGGGGATACTTGGGATTCTCTCACTCTGCCTACCCCCCCCCCCCCCCGCTTACGTGCATCCTCTCTCTCTCTCTCTCTCTCAAATAATCTTTTTTAAAATAAATGAAGGGATCCCTGGGTGGCGCAGCGGTTTGGCACCTGCCTTTGGCCCAGGGCGCGATCCTGGAGACCTGGGATCGAATCCCACATCAGGCTCCCGGTGCATGGAGCCTGCTTCTCCCTCTGCCTGTGTCTCTGCCTCTCTCTCTCTCACTGTGTGCCTATCATAAATAAAAAAAATAAAAATAAAAATAAAAAATAAAATAAATGAAGAGTGGAGCACTGTGGAGTACTGTGCTACTGCCAGAAGGACGGGGGCAGGCTCCACGTGCACTGATAGGAATCCTGTATGGGCCATGCAGAGGGAGGGATATGGGGCTGTGTGGAGAGCGTGTTGTCAACTCACAGAGTACCAATGGGTGGGGGTGCCTGGCTGGCTCAGTTTGGGGAGTGTGTGACTCTCTCACTCTCTTTTTAAGCAGGCTCCACACCCAGCATGGAGCCCAATGCAGAGCTTGAACTCAGAACCTGAGATTGAGATCAAGAGTTGGATGCTTAATTGGGCCACCTAGATGCCCCAAGTGTGTGACTCTTGATCTTGGGATTGTGAGTTTGAGTCCCACACTGGGTGTAGAGATTACTTAAAAAAAATTTTTTTTAAAGATTTTATTTATTTATTCATGAGAGACACAAAGAGAGAGAGAGGCAGAAACACAGGCAGAGGGAGAAGCAGGCTCCATGCAGCGAGCCTGATGTGGGACTTGATCCCAGGACTCCAGGATCATGCCCTGAGATGAAGGCAGATGCTTTAATCGTTGAGCCACCCAGGCATCCCCCACCCCGCAAAAAAAAGCTTAAAAAAAAAAAAAAAAAAAAAGAATGTGTATGCATTCAGGCCAGCCACTTCTCTCCACCACTATAGTTAAGACACCGGCTCTGAGCCCCTGACATGTTGGCCTCCTGATGGGGCTCTCCTGTCCTACCCTTGCTCCTTAACGTCTGTTCTCAACACAGTAGCCAGTGTGAACACCTTGCAGTGGCGTTTTCATTTCACTTGGCATAGAGCTCGGCCCTATGTCCCCTGGCTTAGAGGCCCTCAAGGACCTGGCCCACAATCTGGCCCATACCACCCCAGTCAACTTGTCCTTTTTTCCATACACCTATCACCTAATAACATCTCTACACTTATTTTATTTGTTTCTATTTTATTTTCTGTATCTGCCCACGAGAATATAAGCTCCGTGAGTACAGGGGCCTATTGTGCTCCTGCTGCGTTCAGAGCGCCCAGACCAGTGTGCAGCGGATGCTCAGTGACATTTGTTACATGAATGAACGCATGGAGATGCAGTACGTGTGCAGACTATCTCTGGAATGTTCTCCAGGAGCCTGGCAAAGCTAACTCCTGGGCAGAGCTGGGGGCGTGTGGGGGTGGGAGACTCACTTCTCACCAGCATAGCTCCTCACTCGTCTTTACAAAAGGAGGTGTATGTCATCTTTACAAAAGGAGACAAAACATGCCCAGAAAAGCTGAGTTAACTCAGAAGTTGGGGGGGAACTGGTCTCTGGGAGTAGGGAGAGTGCCTGGTATAGCATCCCCAGGCCTAAGCCCCAGGAGAGGAGGGGGAAACAGCCAGCCGCAAGCGGGCCCAGGGCATGTGAGCTCAGGCTGGGGTGGGGGGTGTGCGTGGGCCATGAGGTCTGCTCAGCTGGTGTGTACCTACCCCCAGGGTGTCCTTCAGGGAAGCATGTTGGTGGCTGCCTGGGAGAAGTGGAGCACCTTTGTGCATTCTGGCTGCTTGTGCCTGTGCTCTGTGCTAAGCCCCAGGCCACCCAGGTCCAGGTCTTTTCCCAAGATCTCCAGAGGCAGGCAGCAGGCCAGACCAGGTTTTGGATTTGGGTTCCCAGCCCCAGGCACAGGGCTTCATAGACCCCACCCAAGCTGGATCCCTCCGTACCCACCAGGCCTTTCCACCCTCCACCTTCCCCACCCAGGTATCAGTGAGTCAGAAAACCTGGTTTTCAGTCTCAGCTCTATCTCTATCCAGGACAACCTCCTTCCCTCCCTGGTCTGTACTCTGGCTCCAGACCCTTCCAGGACTGAGTTTTTCTGACATTTAGGACTTGAGGCCTCAAGGCCTATTTATTTTATATGTGTGTACACACACACACACACACACACACACACACACACACACACACACTTCATTGATTCTCAAACACAGATATTAGGGGACAGGGGACAAGCCCATTCCTGGCACTGAGAGGATGGAAAAATCAACCATCTGGGCTGGTGGGCTCCCTGTGCCAGGCCTGGAGACGGGCCAGGTCCTGCAGCAGTCTTCCTGGGGTCATAGCCAGCAGGCCAAGCTCCCATGCCCCGGAGGTCTACCAGAGGTGGGTGCGGGGAGCAGAGGCCTAGGGACGCAGGACTGGCAGACAGACGGCACAAACTGGAAGCAGGACGCATGTGTCACTCGAAACTGTGGCCCATCCTTGGCCAAGCAGCTGGTCCTGGGAGTCCTGCTGGGGGCCAGGCTGGGTGCTAGAAGAGAGAAGGGGAAGCTGAGGGGCAGGCTTCAACACAGTGGGGTAGCCAGGCCTCCTGTTTGCCCTGCCCCCCTACCTGAGCACCGCCAGCTGCCAGCCTCAGGGAGGTTGTCCCCCTGTCAATCCAGCAGCTCTTTGATACACCAGCAGCAGAGGATGATATAGGCAAGTTCCTTCAGGGTCTGCTGCAGGCCCTCCCACCCCGTGCCCAGCTTCATGACAGGCACCCGGAGACCAGTGTCTCCCAGGGCTCGTCTGAAGGAGAAAGGGAGGGCGTGGGCCAGGGGCTGTGTCTGGGGCTGCATGTGGCCAGCAGCTCTGAGGCATGCGGGAGCCGCCTCTAGTGCCTTTTATCCATGGCATCCCCACCCCCCAGACCTCATGACTGTGGGGACAAAGGCCCCGGGGTCTAGCACAGGGAAAGTTCTGGGCCCCAGAATAGGCTGAGTCAGCCTTCCTGGACAGGGATGGAGGCTGGGCTGAGGAGGCGGAGGGACTGGCCACCCCATCTTCCAGCCCCCGCGCCAGGCTCACTTCCCTTCCTCCAGCCTGGGTCTGGAAATTGGGGCCCTGCCATTGCCGCCTCTTCCCCCAGTGGCTGCCAGGACTCCATGCTCCTGCCCTCTCCTGTCCTCGGCAGGCTCCTGCTGGGGGGCTGGCCTTCAGAATCACCAATGGGAGTGCCTTTCCAGTCTGTTCTGCACACGCCCCCACCCCTGGCCCCACTGACCTGACAGGCAGAGCCTGGCCCATGTCTACTTCTCCCATCCCCAGAGCAGGAAGACACAGCCACAGCATCAGCCCAGGAGAGGCACGGTTTATTGACAGGTTACACCCCAGGAAGGCCTCCCTCCCAGCTCCTGGAGCGGATGAGTGCGAGGTCATGTGCGGGAGTTCCGCTCCTCCTCTTCGTTCTCAAGTAGGTAGGCAGGACGGTAGGTGGGCTGTCCCCCTGGGCTCAGGCACTTCAGGGCTGGGTTCCTCACCGTGTTCTCTCGGCCCCCCAGGGACGTGTAGCTGAACCGGGAGAATGGAAGCAGGTGGTGGGTGGCTCTCCCTACCCCACGTCCCCCCCACACCCACACTCTCTCAGCACTCTTACCCTCGGTCATATAGGATGCAGTACGGGACAAACAGCTGACGCAGGAAGTCCCAGATGTCTCTATAGGTCCAGTCCTGGGAGGTGAGAGTGTAATCACCCATACCCCCTTCCCACACTTAACCCCTGCCACCTGGGGAGGGGTCCTTCCTAGGGCTCTTCTGCCTCTCAGCCTGATTCTCTGCCACAGTTTGTTCCTATAAGCCATGCCACATGCAAGACCAAGCCTGCATCCTGGCCCTTCCAGCCCCAACCTACAGGTGTGTGTGTGCCAGGGCAGGGATGGGCTGTCTGTGCAAGCCAGTATGGTGCAGCACACATTGTACTTAATTTTTAAAATGAAGATTTAATTCACATGCCACAGAATTCTTCCTTCTAAAGTATACCATTCAGTGGTTTTTAATAATTCCCTATTTTGTTCTAGTAAGTGACAGTCTGAGTATAGTAAGTGGCTAGTGGCCCCCACACTGGACAGCACAGAGCTGGCAAAACAAAGCACAAGCCTGCCTTTAAATCAGTGCTAAATAAGGCCTGGTCAGAAGGCTGACCCACCAAGCAGCATAGCCTCCCCTGGACGCTGGGGTTCTTTATCTGAGCACCCGGCTCCGACTTCTCCCACACCCAGAAGCCAGGGTGCATGACCCACAGGGATCAGGGGACTGGGCTGGAGGCACCACAGCCTCTACCCCGTTACCAGCAGCGGGTTGACACGCATGAAGGCAGGCCAGCCGGGGTCAGTGGGGCTGAAGGGGCAGAGGCTGCAGGAGTAGGGGTCCGTGCGGCGCGTGCCCATCAGGACAGCCTCCAGCTGGGGGTGCCGCGCCTGCAGTTCGCTCAGGGCCTGCTTCATGTCGCCCTCAGCCTCCAACACCTGCAGATTATACCTGTGGAACGAAGAGGGCTGTGAGTCAGAAGTGGGCACTGCCAAGCTCCCCTGGAGCCCCCCGCCCCCCCAGGCCCCTAGTACCTCTTGATGGTATCCTGGAGGAACTGCTCCAGCTCGGGGAAAGGGGAGATGCTGCGGATATACAGGATCTGCAGGGGTTCCTGAGCATCGGGGCATTTCCTGGGGTGGGGGGGGTGTGTGGTGTGGAGGAAGGATGCATAGGCTTTTGGGGAAGGCAGGGAGATGCTTGCTCAAGCTTGCACTGTTCTCCTTGGTCCCCGGAAGGACCCTTATCTTTCTCATCCATGACAACCACTTCCTATGTAAAGCCCATCTTGATCTCTCACTCCTCGGTCCTGGAGTACACAGCCTATCTCAGGTATGTAAATCTCACCTCCCCAACAGGACCATGAGCTCCCTTCACAGCCACACATCCAGGGCTGCACCATGGCAGCTGCTTGATAAATGTGGTGGGGGACCACAGCTGAGAGGTCACCAGGGCTGCTTCCTCCCAACCCCATTTGCTGGCCCCCTTCCGCTGCCTGCCTGGGGCCACCAGAGCACCTGTGAGGGCTCAGCCTGGGGTGCAGGCTCACCTCTGCACGGCCGCATGGAGGAGGTGCAGCAGTGCGGTGCAGTCCTTGCCGCCATTGAAGCCCACACAGAGGTGGGTGAGGCCATACTGAGCCAGGGCACCCTCGATAGTCTGCAGGGCACCTGCCACCTTCTTCCCCAGGGAAGACTCTGCAAGCAGACACACGAGAGGCCATCACATAGATACACGTGACTGGTGGAGGGCGGTGGGGGCCACGCTGCCCTTGCTTAGTCTTTCTTGACTTCCAGTGTGCGTTGTGTAATGTCCAGACTCCTGCACGCCCCTTGGAGTGTGCCCCCCTGGGCTGTTCAGCTCACTCTTCACCCCAGTGTCTTCCCTCTGGGGGCCCTGGTTCCCTTCCTCAAGCCCCACACTATTTGCTCTCACCCAATCTGGCTGACCACCCCACATGTATGTTACTTGCCCAGTAGACTGTATCTAGTAGATGCTCAGATCAGGGCTGCTCTACCTGCTGTGGAGGCCCCATGGCACCCCCATCTCCTGCCCAGGCACCTGTGTGATGCCCACCTCTCTCGTTATGCTGGGCCTCTGAAGGGCATGGCATACAACTGTCTTGTTGGGGTACAACCCTCACACCCAGCATGGTGCTGGTGACAGTCGGCACTCAGTCTACACTTATGGGAGCCATCTTCCACCCGCTCCTGGACTTTCAGGAAGCCTCCAGCAGCCCCCACATTCCTAAGCCCAGGGAGGCCCCCCCTAACCCAGGCCCCTACCTGACTCTGCCAGTTTATATACGGCCTCACTGGCCTGCTGCACAGCATCCGGCACATAGGGGACCAGTGACCCCGGGGGAAGATGGGCAGTCAGGTAGGCCAGGCATTCTTCCAGGGGCCCTTCCTCCTCCGAGTCCAGCGTCAGCTTCACCTGATAGTAGTTGCTGCCCCAGTCAGGGTAGGAACCCAGGCCAAGCTTGCGCCCAAAGTGGGCCTGGGCCTCAGCCAGGATGGGGGCGATAGAGGCCTCATCAGCGGCCACATAGAGCTCCCGCAGGTGGAACTGCACAGCTGTGTTTTGGAACAGCCCCTTCAGCCCCTCCAGCACCCTCCTTAGCAGCTCGGGAATGCCTGGGAAGAGGTAGACGTTTCGGACGGAGACCAGCGGGAATTTGAAGGGCTGGCCCGTTTGAGGATCTGTGCCGTAATGCAGGCGGGCAGAGGAGGGCACCAGAGACAGCTTCTCCCAGCCCTTCCCTCCTAGGGCTTTGATGGCTGCTTCCAGCTCCGGGTGTGGCTTAAGCTCATCCCCGAAGGCCTGTGCTACAGCCTCAAAGGTTACATCGTCATGAGTGGGGCCGATGCCCCCTGCTGTGAGGACGTGGGTGAAGCGGCTGGAGAAAGAAGTGATCTCGGCTGCAATCGTGGTGACCTCATCAGGGACAACAGAGACGCGGCACACCTGGACCCCCAGGGAGCGCAGTGTCCGGCACAAAAAGTAGGTGTTGGTGTCCTGAGTGTGTCCCTGAGAGATGAGATAGTGACAGTGAATATCAATGCGGTGGGGATGAAGGGCAAAGGGGAAAGGGTCACAGCTGCATTTTCCCAATGCTGGGGCACTGTGCTCTTTGGGGGGTACTGTCTTGGGCTGCCAAAAAGCCTGGACTGGGGGATCCCTGGGTGGTGCAGTGGTTTAGTGCCTGTCTTTGGCCCAGGGCGCGATCCTGGAGACCCGGGATCGAATCCCACATCGGGCTCCCGGTGCATGGAGCCTGCCTCTCCCTCTCTCTCTGTGTGACTATCATAAATAAATAAAAATTAAAAAAAAAAAAAAAAAAAAAAGCCTGGACTGGGCACAGGAGTGAGAAAATCCAGCTGAACAGTCAGGGGTAGCATGATCCACCCTGGGCCTTCTTTGCATTTGAACCTTGACCTCAGATATGCTTATGGATTCCATGGTCAATTCTATTGTGGATGACTCATCCACTACCTCACCAGTCCTGCCAGTTTCAATCCCCTGGCTCCCCGCACTTACTAGGCATTTCTACCATATTCCTGGCTGTTGTCACTTTGGTTAGTGGCATCCCCAGACACTGTCCATAGCCAGTTGGGCACTTCTGTTGTCAACGCTACTGAAATGTCTCCCCACTTCTGCTCTCTGTCCTTACTACCACCACGCAGGTCTTTGGCACCTTTTATCTGGACAGTGGTGACAGTCCCTGGCCAGGCTCCCAGCCGCCAGCCACAGTGCTCTGACCCAGGCCTCCTGACTAACCTTTCTAATGTGCTACTGTGATTGCACCACTCTTGGGCTCAAAAGCCATGTGTTGTTTCCAACCATATTCTGATTAAAGTTCAAATTCCTCTGAAGAATATTTGAGGCTGCCTGTCTACGGGTGTAGATCTGACGCTCTTCCCTGGCCCCATCTCCTTCTGCTTCTTTACAGGGGGCTTCGTAGGTAAGGGTTGCTCTGGAGGAAGAGAGAATGGGCTTGGAATCCCAGCTCTACCACTCCTGAGCTCTGTAATCTTGGGCAAACTTCTCAGTCTCATCATCTAATAACTGAGATTTATAATAAAAGTATCAAATCTCATGGGAATGCTCTAAGGATTAGTTAAGACCGCGTATTGATATAATAAGCACACTGCCAGGCCCCAGTAAGCACTCAAAAAACGGGTCAATATTAGTTATTACAAGCCTGATGCCATGACCTCTCCTAAGACTTCCCTCATTGTTCCGAGGGATTTCCTCCATCTAGTCCTCTCCTGTTTTGCTTACTCATGCACTGCACCTCCTTCACGGGATGGACTCCCGCTGGTTCCTGTAAAGCCCTCCTACCGCTATGAAAATGCTTGGCAAATTGTAGCAACTTTGCTGCAAGTTTTCAACAGAGTAACTGGAAGAACATGTTGGACCCACTACAGGGACGTGGTGGGCAAGGGGGCGCCCCCGGTCGGCCTCCCTCAGCAAGGTGCAGCAGGCTCTAGAGGACGGGCGGCGCCCACCCCCCCTCTCCGTCCCAGACACACCTTGAGGATCTCATCTCCAACAATGATGATGCCCGCCGTCACGCTGCGCCCTGGGGGAGGTGCAAAGGCCCTAGATGCCATGGTCCTGCCTTCTCTGCCCCTCTGCACGGCCCTCCAGTAGCCACCCAGGGCCCCAAATAGGGGTCGGAAGCAGGGGAGTCGCGCCAGGTCTACAGGGCACTGGGGGCCATAGCCTGAAAACAGGGGGGTCTGGGGTCAAGGGAACCTGGAGGAGCCAGAAGGGACACGGGGAGGGCATGAGGGCACGCTCTTCCTCAGAGAAAGACCTCGCCAGGCCCCTGACAAGACTTTTATCCCTGCCTCTAAGAATTGCGTTCTCAAACCCCAGCCCCGGCCTCTTCGCATGCCTTCTAAGCTCGGCTACAGTGTCCTTAAAATGTCCTGTTCTCCGAGCACCCACAGCTGAGCGCGGCCACCTGCACCTTTAAAGACCTCTTCTCTTCGGGGCACCTGTCCCTTTAAGCGTCTCGCCCCCTCCGCCCGGGACTGGAGCGCAGGCGCCCCTCCCTCAGGCGCCCGCACCCCTTCTGGCCGGAGCCCCGTCTCCCCGCCCCGCTGCAGCCCGCCGCGCTCTCCCAGGTCCGCACCTGCCTCTCGGGCCCTTCCCCGGCTCGTGCCCTCTGCTCCCGCACGTCTCGAGCGACATCCGCACGCAGAGTCCCACCCCAGACCCGCACCTTCTCACGGCGGTTGGTCACCGTGGCTGTCGCTCAGACGGCCTCCAAGGGCCCATTGGTGCAGCTGGCTGTCGCTCGCCCGCCTTAGCCAAGGGCGGGAGCAGCGCCGGTTGCTATCGGCGACAAGCACGTGGTCACCACCCGCCCGGAACTGCGGGGGCGGGACCAGCGGGCCTGGTGCGGGGGGCGGGGCCAGCGGCAGCGGTGCGAGGCGCTGCTAGGAGCCGCGAGCGGAGGCGTGACGCTCGCCTCCATCCCGTTAATACATCCTCGCGCGCAAGTGCTATGCGGCGCCCACTCTAGTTCTAGGCAGTGGGGCTGCCCAGGGCTTCGGTAGCGCGCGCACGTTGGAGACACCAGCAAGGAACACCTTGGAAGGTAGGAGAACTTGGAGGTGAGCTTTTAGGGTGTGGAGCGCTCATACCCCTCTATAAAAACGATGAACCTACATACCTGACCCCTGCCTTGCTCCACAAAGTGGTCTGAACACCACCTTTGCCCGATTATTGGTCTTACAGGTAAAGTGAGGGCAGTGACTAGGCAGTGCCGTGTGTCCACTTTGGAGTCTCACATCCTGGATTATTCTCATTTCAGTTGCTTTTGGTCTAAAACTGCTTAAATTTTAATGTTTCATCCGGGATCTTTTTATAAAAAATATAAGTCCTCCCTGTGCCCAAGGTGCAGCTTGAATTCACTACCCAGAGTTGCATGCTCCACGGACAGAGCAGGCCAGGTGTTCCTATCTGGGACCTTCCTAATATGCTGATTAAATTTCCCCTATTCAGTTGGGGTGGGAGCCTGAGATCTGCATTTAACAAGCTCTCGTGCCATGCTGATGCTGATCTGGGTCCCTAGAGTATGTTTCCTGTAGTAAACATCTAAAACCCATCACTTGGAGAGCAGTTGAACCACATCCACCCTCATTTTACTCTTCTAAAGCCCAAGATAGATGATGCCCATTTTACAGATGGGCAGCAGGCTAAGAAAGGTTAAGGGATGCCACATAGCAACTACAAAACACTAATGTGAAAGAGCCAGGCTTCTAGACCATTCTTTCTTAAGTAATAAACCCTGTGTGTGTGGTTTTTTCAACAACCGCCAAGAGTTGCATGCTCTTTGGACTGACCCAGCCAGATGCCCCTCAAAAAAAAAAAAAAAAAAAAAAATTTTTTTAAAGGCAAAACAAAAGTTCCATTTGCCTAATGATGTAAGTCACATCATCTTTACTAGTAGTATTGGTAAAATCTGACTACCCCTCCCACAAAAAAGCTCTGGTCCAATTCTTTACCAGTGGGTTAAGCTTGAGGGGTCGCCAGGATCATCTGGAGAGCTTGTTGAAACATCACTAGGGGGATCCCTGGGTGGCGCAGCGGTTTGGCGCCTGCCTTTGGCCCAGGGCGTGATCCTGGAGACCCGGGATCGAATCCCACATCAGGCTCCCAGTGCATGGAGCCTGCTTCTCCCTCTGCCTGTGTCTCTGCCTCTCTCTCTCTCTCTGTGACTATCATAAAAAAAAAAAAAAAAAAAAAAAAAAAGAAACATCACTAGGTCCAACCCTCAGTTTCTGATTCAGTAGGTCTAGGGTGGAGTCCGATAATTTGCATTTCTAACAAGGTTCTGGTGACATCAAGCCTTCCGATTCAGGGACTGCAACTGAACTACTGCCGTAGGAATAAGTGGATGGAAAATAGGAAGATTCCTTTATTTAGTACTACTGTTCTCTCCACCCAACATGGGGCTTGAACTCACAACCCAGGGAACTGAGCTGCCTGCTCCACCAATGGAGCCAGCCAGGTGCCCCCTGGAGAAATGTTTTCTTAAAATACAGCTTACAGGGATCCCTGGGTGGCGCAGCGGTTTGGCGCCTGCCTTTGGCCCAGGGCGCGATCCTGGAGACCCGGGATCGAATCCCACATCGGGCTCTCGGTGCATGGAGCCTGCTTCTCCCTCTGCCTGTGTCTCTGCCTCTCTCTCTCTCTCTCTCTCTGTGTGACTATCATAAATAAATAAAAATTAAAAAAAAAAAATACAGCTTACACCAGTTTTCTCAAAGGTTAATCTCCAGCTACCTGCATAAAAATTCTTGAAATTCCCACATCCAGGCTACACCCCCTACCAGTTAAGTATCTCTAAGGAAGGAGTTAGGTGCCAGTACTAGCCACTAAAAACAGCACAGGCTTCTGCCCACTGCCCTCCTCCCCTACCCCTCACAGGTAACAGGCCTCAGGTAGGCCCCAGACTTAGGCTGGGCAGGAAGTAGAGCACAGGAGTGGCCTCCTCCCTTCACCCTCGTGTGCCCTTCAAATATCAAGACTGTGTTAAGGGCAGCATCCCCGACTTTAGGAAACACTTTGTTTTGATGAGGTGATGTTTCTATATAACTTCTATCTCCGGCTAACAAGGCAACATATATTTCAGATGCTTGAAAGAAAGTCTGATTAAGGGACGCCTGGGTGGCTCAGTGGCTGGGCACCTGCCTTTGGCTCAGGTCACGATCCTGGGATCTGGGATTGAGTCCTGCATCAGGCTCCCTGAGAAGAGCCTGCTTTTCCTTCTGCCTGTGTCTCCCGTGAATAAATAAATAAATCTTAAAAAAAAAAAAAAAGGCCTGATTAAAATAAATTAAAAGCCAGTTACCTGAATGTTGAAATAAACCTCATTATCAACAAAGAGCTGAACTTCATTATCTAACCCAAAGGAATATAATCAGAAACAGGATACTGAATGTAATGCTTACCTTGAGAGGGAAAAAAAAAACAAAACACTTTACAATTAAAGAATTAGATTATAAAAAACTTCCTCTTTAATCAAGGCTTTTAAACATGGAACAGATTCCTTGAATAAAATGAAAAGTCTCCAATATATTGAAACATAAACCACCATACATACAACACCTGGCAGGAAAAAAAAACTGCAAGTTTACACAATCCCCGTGACAGCCATGGCCTATCGTCAGATGCTTCCTCTATGTACCAAGTGTGCTCTGCTGGGTACACAGCTCAGCTGAGGCTGCAGCCCAAAGAGCACTCAACTGGCCGGGCCATGGTGCTGTTGGCTCTGCTCAAGCAAAACAGTCAGCAGCACAAACAGTGTACTGAACATCCTTTAAATATCAAAGTGAGAAAACAAGAAGGCAACATAATGATGTTATCAGGAAGATGTTAGCAAGCGACGACAGCTGTGTAAAGCTTGAGGCTGGAAAGTGGCTGCCAGCTTCATTTCTTCGGCTTCTTGGGCAGTGGCCGTCGGAACAACAAGATGTGAGGTTCTGAAAGAGTGACATTGAAGAGACACGCTCACCCTGGTCTCTGCAGTGTGTAGTGCGTCCCCTTCCCATTTCAGACCTTTAGAACTACATTAAGATGTAAGCATATGGCCTCAGAAGCAGACCCTAAAGCTGGGCCTGTCTGCTAAGCAGAGAACTATTAGCATCAGTTCCTTTGCTGTGTTTGTACAGCCCCCCCATCCCCTGCCCACCTCCTTTATTAGATTTGCCTGGCTGCTTGTGGGTCTGGTGTCTTATCAAGAAATATACTTCCCTTGGCTTATTTGGGACACATCTGAGAATTTGCTTTCTCATGGAGAATGATGCAGGATCCATAACCTCTACCAGGGTGTTTGTGGCCTTAAAAAGGGTGACGGGTGTGTGTGTGTGATGCTCAGACTGAATTAGAGATTGAAAGAGTTTTTTCAGGGACAGGTTGTCTTCTGAACTTCCCAGTACTTGACTCTTTTTTGTCACTCTGATTTTTAAAAAAAATTTTTTTTTAAATTTATTTATGATAGTCACACAGAAAGAGAGAGAGAGGCAGAGACATAGGCAGAGGGAGAAGCAGGCTCCATGCACCGGGAGCCCGACGTGGGATTCGATCCTGAGTCTCCAGGATCGCGCCCTGGGCCAAAGGCAGGCGCTAAACTGCTGCGCCACCCAGGGATCCCATCACTCTGATTTTTCTAGGTGGCTGGTGAGGAACCAATAGACCACCCTCACCTCTATTTCTTTGGGTTATACCATCTTATCATTCCTCTTTTCCTCAGCCAAGGAGCCCTAAATGGTTGTTTTCAGCCATCGCACCGACCTGGTTCATGGATCATATAATGGACCCATCCCTGACTCTGCTGAACTCCAAGATTCCTCCATTCAGATTCAGACATCAGATGGGTTTTAGGGACCAGCTTGGCTATGTCCTTGGGCAACATGACATGCCTGTAACAGAAACACGGAGGGATCACATCAGTACTGGGTGCAGTTGTGTTAGACAAATGCTTGTGTACAAAGCCAAGAGAGCAAAGAAAAGAAAAAATTGGTTCCCAATGGGAGAGTTTATGTACTCTTATCATGGGGCAGAGGCAGCTAGAAATAAAGGCCAGATTATGCAAATCGTCCCCCCAAGTATGTTAAAAAGCACGCGTGAGTAACTCAAGTGAACAGGCGCTGTGGACACCGCGCCCCTGCCTTCCTCCAGCTCAGTCTGCTAGCTGATTAGAATGATCTAAGGGCAGCCCCACGACACTCACAGCGTTAATTATTAAAGGTAGTTTTGAAAACGGCTGGTTTTGTGGAGAAGAAAGGCCTCTTGTGGAGCGCTGTGAGGAAGAGCCATCACAAGGATGAAATGTGAATATCTTCTCCTCTGAAATGTACCCTCCATTTCATTTTCCCAACTCTGAAAAGAGTTGCCATGAGACTCCTCTTGGGAAACCCCAGGTTTTCCTAACCAAGGATAAATCTCCTTTCATGGCAAAAAAAAAAATCCTTACTCTCACCTGAGTTGGGCTACTCCAGATAGACCCCATCATGCTCAGGGAAAACACAGTAGGTGTGTACTAGTAGCAAATTCTTTCACAAACAGCGTCTTCGATCCCTAATCGGACCCGACCGACGCCCCCCAACGCCAGCGCCCGGACTTACAACTTCGGGGAGCTGAAACTAGCTCTGCAGAGGTGGCAGCGCACAGTCAGCGGCGGAAAGAAACCTAAGTGGCCTGGGTCCCCCAAGGGTCAGCACACGCCGAGTCCCCGGAGCCCCGCACTTGGCCGGGAAGGAAACGCAAGCCTGCCAAGTCTCCATCCCACGTTCTTCCAGGAAGAAGCCAAAACGGCACGCGGGCAGCATCCTCGCTCTTCCCTGGTACTCCTCCTGGAGGGGCGGCGCTGCCTCCGTCACACCGCGCCCGGGCGCAACTCCCGAGCCTGCGGCGCTGCGTCGCCGGGTCAGACCTTCCCACGAGCCGCACGCCCGCGCCCCCTTTCCCGGATCGTTCAGCACCGCTGCGGCCACTTCTTTCCAGCACGCCCCAGCGGGCAACCTCCACGTGCCCGGGGAAGCTCCCAGAACGATCCAGAACCCCACATGGTGCGGGGTGCGGAGGCCTCGAGCTCTAGGCACGCCCCCTCCGCCCGCTCCCCGGCGCGGGACACACTGCGGTCCGCAGCTGTCCGCGCCCTCTCGCCGCCAGGCCCTCGCGCAGGCGCCCTGCTACGCTCCGCGCCCGCGCCCCGGGAGTCCCCCGCGCATGCGCCGGTCCTGTTGCTTCAGCCCCGGTGACTAACTCCTCTTGCCCTCACTTGTCAAAGTTCACGACCTCGTTATGGCCCCCGCGGCGGCACTAACCGGTACTCGAACTCCTCGTCGTCGTATTTGTCCGAATAGTAAATCTGTTTGTGCGACATGATCACTCAGCCTGAGGACCGTCAGGCCCACTCCGGCAACCTCCAAACAACTCCCAGCAGCACGCGCTCCCACCCACTTTGGCCTAGCTTTCAAACACGCCGCCCGCGCTTCCTATTGGACCCCATGGTTTAAGGCGGGACTACTCCACCTTCAAGCCGCCGATTGGTTTAGATTTGCTTCTGTTCGAGTCCTTATTGGACCGCGCTGCTTACGTTAGTCAAGAATGAGCGTAGGGAAAAAATATGCCTCTAATTGGCTATTCCTGCCCCCGTGCGCGTTCTCGCATTGCCATTGGCTGATTCGGCAAAGTGGGACGGCTGAAGGAGGGACGCTGAGGTAGAGGGTCAGGGGTTAGTGAGGCCGGAAGTGAGTGCAATAAAGTTTCTTCAGGGAGGCCAGGCCGGGGAGAAAGTTGGAACGGCGACCTAAGGAGGCAGTGGCGTGATCCGGAACCAAATCGAGCCGCGGTGCGGTGCGGAGACTCCATGAGGCCCTGGTGAGTTAGGTCTTCTCCCTCTCCTAAGGTGACCCATTCCTCCACCCCGGAACCCCTCTCCCGGGACCCTACTTCCGGTCTTCATGTGCAAGTCCCGCCCCCTGAGACCCCCCTCCCCGGAAGTCCCACCCCCATCTTCAGGGGGCTCCCCGAACCCCGACTTGTTTTCTGTGTATTGTCCACGACCCCACCCTGCTGCCCAGCTTTCCTGGAAGTCCCACCCCCGAACATGCTTCCAAGTCCGACTGTGAGAAACCTGACGGTAGTTCTCTGAGTTCCGATTCTTCGCCTTCTGGCGACGGGTCCCCCAGGAGGCCAGAGCCCCGCCCCTCCGAGGCCCGGCCGAGTGCCGGCAGCCCCGCCCCAGAGGCTACGCCTTCCGAGAGGCCCCGCCCCCCGCCTGATGGCGTCGGGCGGTGCTGTAGCCTCGCCTCTTACAGTGCCCGGTACCCGTGATGTGGGGCCCATTCCCCCTGGGCAGCGTCCAGAGTGGGGCGGGCTCCGCCCCTCGGAGCGCTGTGGTAGTCCCGAAGCCCCTTGCTGACACAGCTTCTCTTCTCCTTGGGCTTGGGGCTCAGCTCTGCGGAGCCAGTGCTTCTGCTCCAGCAGGTGGGGCGAGCCGGGCGAGGTCAGGGGCCGCCCTCCGCCTCCCTTGCCCCTCCCCCTGCCCCGCGGAGAGGGGCCTGGACTTGGGGTTTGGCGCCAAAGGGGCCGAGAGACTTGCTCCTGGGTTCCCAGCCCAGGACAGACTCCGCCCCAGAGACAGCTGTAGGGCTAGCACCCGCACCTCGGGAGCTGGTAGGGCCGTGAGGTTGGCGTGCAACCTGCGGGTGCACCAGGAGCTAGAGTGTCCTGCTGCCTGGAAACGGTGGCCTGGCGTGGGTGGAGGGGACAGTGGCCTTTTTGCTGTTTGAGTTTTTTTGTTTGTTTAGTTTTTTGGAAGGGACTCCCCAGCCCCCGCCGCTTCTTGGGCTCTTCCCCTCCCCCCCAAGCAGAGCTCTTGTCTGGGCATTCCTCCTGGTCCCGCTTGCCCAGCCTTCCCTTCTGGAAACATTCCTGAGGCTTTCGCCATTTCCTGCTACTTGCCTCCTCCTCCCCGCTGGGCTGAGAAGCCTGGAGCAGCTCCTCCCCACACACCCAGCCACACTGACTCCCTGTAGGCCATCTCCTTTCCTATGCAAATTTAAAGAGCCCGACTTCCTCCTTCTTTCCTTCCTAAGGCCCACACCTGTGGGCGGGTCCTCGCTTCTGGATTGTGCAGACGCCGGCAGGGGAGGACGTCCTGGCCTGTGTGCAGGGGCTGCAGAGGCCAGGGTAGAAGCCTTTCCTCCATCCCTTTAGGCCAGAGAGCTAAAGGCCAGGGGAGAGAGTTGAGCACAGTATCTAACACGATTTGAGTGTTAGTATTATTAGCTACTAGTTTGCATCTTTGTATCTTCTGCAGTTTAAGAATAGGTAATTCCAAGGTGAGCATAGAGGTTGTATTCATCTCTAGTGCTTTTTTGGTGACTTTGCCTCTTCCTTCAAGGTCCCCTCTAGTGGAGCTGGAAGCTGTGCAGAAGGGATGGGCCCCAGCCCGTCCCTGGCACCCCGGCTCAGATTTGTCTTCCTCTCCCTCTGTGCTTTCATGGCCTGTCCTTTCCTCTCCCCACTTCTCTTGGAGAACTGTTGTACTCTCCCACCTCCTCCAGTGAGACTCTACCCCTGGTGTTGGGTGCACTGTGCTCCCTGGGCACACCTAACCTTCTCCACTTAAGAGAAGGAGTATGAACATGCCTGGCAGGACCAGGAAGCCAACCCTTGTGTCAGTGCCCTGTCACCTATGTGACCCAGGAAGCCGACCCCTGTGTCAGTACCCTGTCACCGAATTGCCCGTGACAGCCTGCTTTGCTAACTAGACCTGTGGGATGGGGTACAGAAGAGTGCTTGGCTGTGGGCTGCTGCCCCTGGCATGGTAGGTGCCAGCCATGGAGGGCAGGACTCCATCAGCCCGTCCCAGGCTCCAGTTCCTGCCTGAAGGTTCCCTGGTGCACCACCCAGGTTGGACTTTGTTCCCGTTACTTCTCCAGCTTCGTGCTTCCTCTTGGGCCTTCCCTGCGTCCACTGGGACCACTTGGATGCTTTCCTCTTCCCTTCACCACCTGTTCCCAGCTGTGGTAGCAGAGGGCGCTAATGGCCCAGGCTCCCCAGAGCCACCACCCCACGGTGTGATAGGGCTGGAGGAGGGGGGGCATTCCAGCAGGACAGGAACGGAAGTGCTGAGCTCAGGGGTCCCCTCCTTTCCACTCCCAGCTCCCTCTGTTTCCTGTCCCGGTCCCCCTACCCTCCCGCAGCTTCCTGCTCCCTGTGGCCTGCCCATGTCCTGTGTGGATGGATCCAGACCTCTTCTTATTTCCCTCCTTTCCTTCTCTTTCCCACATCCTTCCTTCCCACTCCTCTTTACTCCTCCCCAGATTACTGGTGGTTTGTCTCGGGGCAGGGTGGGGGCACCGAGAGCTTTATCCCTGCCAGAGTTCTAGGCTGGGGCTGCTGTGGGGGCTTAGCCCCTTGGAGCCTGTGAGTCAGCACTGTCCTCGGGATTGGTCTCTGGCCTTCCCTCCCCGCCCCTGGGGAGGAGCCAGGCTGCTTCTGGTCCAGCCTGTTCTCTTCTCCGCCTGGGAAGAGGCTCCACGCTGGGCGGGGGATGGGGCCTGAAACTATCTGGGTCTGAGCCTGGGGCCGCTGGTGCCACTTGTCACTCTCCCTCCCCAGGATCCTTGAGATCCCTGGGCCATAGAATCCGAGCAGACTAAAGGCCTGGGGATGCCCCTTGCCTGGCCCCCTTGCCCTGACTGGCAGGGGGGCCAGGCTGGGCAGCAGCCTCCCTCTCACTGCAGCCATGGATCTCCTGCCCCCCAAGCCCAAGTACAATCCACTTCGGAATGAGTCTCTGTCATCGCTGGAGGAAGGGGCTTCAGGGTCCACCCCACCGGAGGAACTACCTTCCCCATCGGCCTCCTCCCTGGGGCCCATCCTGCCACCTCTGCCTGGGGATGAGAGTCCCACTACCCTGTGCTCCTTCTTCCCCCGGATGAGCAACCTGAAGCTGGCTAACCCAGCTGGGGAGCCAGGAAGGGCCTCTAAGGATGGGGAGGGGACTGGAGGGGCCGCCGTGCTGGACTCAGCCCCCCTGCCCCTCCTCCAGGACATGAACAAGCTGAGTGGAGGAGGCGGGCGCAGGACGCGGGTGGAAGGGGGCCAGCTGGGGGGCGAGGAGTGGACCCGCCACGGGAGCTTCGTCAATAAGCCCACGCGGGGCTGGCTACATCCCAACGACAAAGTCATGGGACCTGGGGTTTCCTACTTGGTTCGGGTGAGTGAATGTCTCCCATTCGGTCCTCCCTGCTCCCTCCCAGACTCCTTCCTCTGCTCACTCCAGCTTTGCCGAGCTGGGAGCCTCTCGTTTTCTGCTCTTGCCGGTACCTCCCTTGGTTTCAGGATCGCTTCTCACACCTCTCTCTTCCCCTTTCTTATTCTGCGGCCCCTCCCATCCAGCTCTGCCTGGGCCCCTTACTTCTGGTGACTCCCCCACCCTGCCATGCTTAGCACAAAGCCCAGCACGTTGCCACCCTTAGTAAGTGTGGGAATGAGCGGTCCTGATTGTATCCTCCAGCCTCCTCCCTCTGGGGATGTCACCTTCCCCACCCCCCACCCCAGTGCCCATCACTGCCCTCGAGATCCTCTTCCCAGATGTCCAGGCCCTCCTGGCTTGCTCGATCCTCCGCCCCTCATTTCCTGTGGTCTGGCACATTGTGGGTGTAGCCGCAGGCTGTGGGCAAAACTTGGTCTTCACTCTTCAGAGTCAGCCTTTTGGCTAAGATCAAGTGTAGGAAGCACTCAGGGGAAAGGCCTGGGACTCTTTTTGTGGAGGGGGTGCTGACTCGTTACCTTCCTTTCCTCCTTTCAGTACATGGGTTGTGTGGAGGTCCTGCAGTCAATGCGTGCCTTGGACTTCAACACCCGCACCCAAGTCACCAGGTTAGTGGGGAGGGGGCAGACTGGGGATTCCTGAATTAATGAGGGGAGAGGGGGTACATAGGGGAGTGGGCTCCTGGATCAGTGAGTATAGGAGGGAGTGGGTCTTGGTCACTTGCTAGTGATGGCTTACCTTCAGGGATAAAGGATTGAGAGAAAGTTAGGGGAATCAGTCTAAGTCTGAATGAAAAGCAGCACCTCTCTGGTCTGGGACCTTCTTATTTATCCAGTCCTGTGTATGGTGGGAGAGGTGGCAGAGGCAGCTGGCAGCTGGAGCCTGAGTATAAAATGGGGTGGATGGAAGATTGCTGCTGCCTTTGGGATGGAATGGGACATTTGGTCGCTGGAAGTAGGTGGGGCCAGACTCACAGAGGCCCTAACCCAATCAGCCAGGAAGTGGCCTCTCCGTGTCATCAAATATTAAAGGCCTTTAATTCAATCCACCATGACAAAGAGCCTGGAGTGCCCCTGAAGTCTGGCCTGGTCTTCCCCTCCCCCTGCCCTGTGGCAGCCCCAGCTGAGTGGGAGGCAGGCTGTGGGTCTGAGGACCCCTTTCTCTCCAGGGAGGCCATCAGTCTGGTGTGTGAGGCTGTGCCCGGTGCCAAGGGGGCTACAAGAAGGAGAAAGGTACCTGGGGCTGATGGGGCTGGGGGCACTGCTGGGAAATGTGGAGGAGCAGGGGGAAGATAAGTCTGGGACCTGTGGGGGGAAGGCCAAAAGGCGGAGGGAGGGGGATTCGTGGTGTGGGGAGCCCCCAACTTCTGAGACTCTGGGCCCTTCCCTAGCCCTGTAGCCGCCCACTCAGTGCCATCCTGGGGAGGAGTAATCTGAAATTTGCGGGAATGCCAATCACTCTCACCGTCTCCACCAGCAGCCTCAACCTTATGGCCGCAGACTGCAAACAGGTTGGTGGGGTTGGGCAAGGGGGCCAGAAACACTGCTGGGAGAGCGGAGCGGGGACCTGGCCACAAGGCCAGGAGCTAAGACAGGAAGGAAGGAGGAGCATAGGAGGACCTGGGCTAAGAAGCCAAAAGGGTGGGACTGACACTCCAGGGCTCCAGGCCCGGGCTGGGGGTGCCCAGGAAGGCCCCAAGGCTGCCTGACCTGTGTTATTCCCTTCCTTCTCTGTACCCTGCCCTAACCCTCAGATCATCGCCAACCACCACATGCAGTCTATCTCCTTTGCGTCCGGTGGGGACCCGGTGAGTTGGGGAACAGGGTGGAGGTGGGGGAGGAGTAGGGGCCATGCTGTCTGGAAAGAGGGTGTGCTGGGGTCCAAGTGGTGTCTGGAAAGGACCAGGATGTGTAGGGGTCAGGAATGAGGTGGGCTGGAAACTGGAGCTAAGTGGCTTCTTCTGACCCTGCCCACCCCAGGACACAGCTGAGTACGTCGCCTATGTTGCCAAAGACCCGGTGAATCAGAGAGGTGAGGCGTGGTGGGGAGCGCTGGGTGGGGCCGGCTGTCCGTGAGGCAGGTGAGCAGGACCTGGGTAGCTAAGTAGGGCTTCGGCTGGGAAGATGAGGCCCCTGACCGCGCCTCCTCCCAGCAGTCCACCAGAACTCACTGACTGCCTTTACTGTGCCCCCAGCCTGTCATATCCTGGAATGTCCCGAAGGGCTTGCTCAGGATGTCATCAGCACCATCGGCCAGGCCTTCGAGTTGCGCTTCAAACAATACCTCAGGAACCCGCCCAAGCTGGTCACCCCTCATGACAGGTGAGCGGGTGCGCAGGGTATGGGCAGCTCCTAGGCACTAGCTGGAACTGAGAAAGCAGGTCTGCTCCACTGCCCACGCTTGAGCTCAGAGAGGGTCAGGGGGAAATAACCTGTGTGCCTGTTTCCCACTTCCTGCTATTCTTACGTTTCCTGTGGCCGTCAGGAAAGTCTGGCCAGGTCCTGCCTGCTTCTGCAGGCCCGCTCTTCCTCTCGTGTGCCAGGCCACCGTGCTGCTGCTCTGCCCTTCTGTCCTCAGCCACCTCACTGCTGGCCTGTCTCTCTTTCTTGACCATTTCTCCGTCCTTATTTTTTCACTTTCTTGCCCATAGAGCCATCAGGAATTTGGGTGAGGGAGGGTGTCTTTTTTCCTGAGATCTCGACCTTTCTTTCCCACCTTAGATCAGTAGCTACTGAGTATTTAGAGGAGGTTAAAATATTCTGGAGTGCATCCCTTCTTTCTACTGTGTGCTTCCCCTTCCTCTTGGGAGATAGCATAATAACTGAGAACATGAACTTTAAATCTGATGTTACCATTCAGGTCTGCCACCGTTTAATTGTGAAACAATAAGCAAACGTCTCCACCTCTGCTCCTCATCTCACCTGTATCACTGGAGAAGGGGGTATAGATACCTTGCAGGGCTGCCAGGGGGATAGAATGCCTGTGTGTAGGAAACGCCCAGACTCAGGCCCACCCTGCAGGAAGTACCCAGTCCATGGCCACTGTCTGTGCCCCCTTGTTCCCTCCTGTCCCTCTCAGGATGGCTGGTTTTGACGGCTCAGCTTGGGATGAGGAGGAGGAAGAGCCACCTGACCACCAGTACTATAATGACTTCCCGGGGAAGGAGCCCCCTCTTGGGGGAGTGGTGGACATGAGGCTTCGGGAAGCAGCCCCCCTGGGGGCTGTTCGGCCCACCCCACACGTTGTCCAGACCCCCAGCCACCTGGGAGCAACGCTGGTAAGTTATTTGGATGGAGGTGGGCTGGGCCTGGGATGGGAGTGGCCAATTTGGGCTTCTGGTCTCATTTCATTTTTGTTTCTGCAGCCTGTGGGGCAGCCTGTTGGGGGAGACCCAGAAATTCGCAAACAGATGCCACCTCCACCACCCTGCCCAGGTGTGAAGGGAGCTGGGAAGGGCAGAGTCAGGGGTGTGGAGGCAGGGCTGGGGTCACGGTGATGCCTCTGTTTCCTTATCAGGTAAAGAGCTCTTTGATGATCCATCCTACGTCAATGTCCAGAACCTAGACAGGGCCCGGCAAGCAGGGGGTGGGGCTGGGCCCCCCAATCCTGCCATCAATGGCAGCGTGCCCCGAGACCTCTTTGATATGAGTGAGTGCTTCTCTCTCCACTCTGCATCTCTGTCTTCCTACTCCCTGGGTTCCTCCCCTTGTGTCCTGCTCTTTCCTTCCCGGCCTCCCCTCCCTGAAAGTTTGGGTCTGGGTGTGTGTTGTGCCAGTTGCCTCTCAGGCCTCTCTCTGAACCCCCAGAGCCCTTCGAAGATGCGCTTCGGGTGCCTCCACCTCCCCAGGCGGTGGCCATGGCTGAGCAGCTCCGAGGGGAGCCCTGGTTCCATGGGAAGCTGAGCCGGCGGGAGGCCGAGGCCCTGCTGCAGCTCAATGGGGACTTCCTGGTGCGGGAGAGCACGACCACACCCGGCCAGTACGTGCTCACTGGCTTGCAGAGTGGGCAGCCCAAGCACCTGCTGCTGGTGGACCCGGAGGGTGTGGTGAGTGTATCAGGAGTTGGGGGGGGAGGGCGTGGCAGAAAGGAGGGTGCAGCATGCTCCATGCAGCTATGCGTCTTTCCTCCCTGCTTACTGCTTTTCCTGCTTGGCAGGTAGATGCAGGCATTCTTCCCTTCTCAGACTCCTGAACCTGAGCTCTGTTCCTTTCAGTCCTCAAATGCCCAGCCCTGAAGTGCATTTGAGCTGGGTGTTCATTTTGCCTGAGCCCCTCTTTTGATAAAGGAGGAAACCATCCTGGAGAGGTGGCAATGCCCTTCACCTGAATTGACCCCCTCCCTTCCCACTCCTCAGGTTCGAACAAAGGATCACCGCTTTGAGAGTGTCAGCCACCTCATCAGCTACCACGTGGACAATCACTTGCCTATCATCTCTGCGGGCAGTGAACTCTGTCTCCAACAGCCTGTGGAGCGGAAGCTGTGATCCATCTCAGTGCTTTCTCCCCGAAGGGGTCCTTCCACCACTTCCACTCTATTCCTTGAGTCTCAGGACCTCATTTGAGGGTGTTCTGTGGGCTTGGCCTTGTTGTGTTGGAGCTGGGGATAGTGTGGACATGGTTCAGCATCCAGCTGAATGAGAAGTTTTGTCAGAAGCCTGGGGTAGAATTTTGTTTCTCCCCAAACCTTACCAAAGTATTAATGTACAGAGTGGCCCCCTTCCCTGGGCCCTTCCTGTGCCAATCTGATACCCCCTTCCCCAAGAAGGTGGGTGCTTGAGGCCTAGGCAGTGTGCCTCCTTGAAGTGAGAAAGGCCTAATGGGGCAATCACCTTCCCAGGGAAGGGGACTGAATCACACCTTTGGTCTATTCCTGGGCTCAGGGTATCCCAGACCCCTCTCAACAACTCTCCCTCCCAGTGGTTAAACTTTGTGCCTTTGACCATCTTCTAGGTCTGAAGACATTTTATGCAAAGAATTCTTGAGCCCCTGAAGTGGAGGGTGGGAGTGCTGACACTTTCTTGGCTTCTGGAACCCTGTCCTCTCATTGCTCAGCAACCGCTCTGCTTTAAGTTGGGAGACCAGAGGCAGGAATGGCAGCTGTCCCCTCTCCGGGGGATAGGCAACCCTTAGAGATTGCCTCAGAGTCCCTCCTTCCTGGCCAGCGGGGAGATGGACCCCTCCCTTGCTCAGTGCCTCCTGGCCAGAGGGGCCCCTCACCCAAGGGGTCTGTATATACATTTCGTATGTCGACCCATCACCCCCCCTCACCCCTCCCATATTGCCTGCATGTTATGCTCTACAGCCAAAGCATAGTCCTTGGTCCTGCAGCCTCTACCCCTGCCTCCTCCTGCTGGGGTGGGTGTGGGGGGCGGGCAACTGGACTCTGGCTTCCTGAACTGGTAACTGTGCCAGGTGAATTTGTGGAGGCAGGAATAGGGGCATTGAGACTAAAGCAGTAGACAATCCCCAAATACCATCGTACATTTGGGACTGCATTTATTTTTATTTTATATGCATATATTTTAGGGCTGTAGATTTCCTTATCTGTTTTCCATGGCTTACCTTGAGCACAAAATGATTATCGACGACAACGTGTACACAACGCCTCTGTGACTTTTCAAAGCCCCCTTCCAGTGATTGGTATTTTACTCCTCCCAGCCTTTGAGGCAGGGGGAGCCCCCCTCAGCATTATCTCTAAAGGCAGAGACCTGGGGCACGGCGGGCGGGGAGGCCCCCGGGGCGCACCAGGCCTCACCCCTGAAGTGACAGCCCCCTGGGCAGCACGCCCTGCCCCCGCACTTAATGTCTCAGCCCTGGGTTTTTCACTTCCTCCGATGCGTCCATGGCGCTCACTTATACCAAAGGGAAATTCTCTTCATTAAAGTCCCTATTTCTTGTACCTGCGGCCTCGTGTCCCTGTTGCTGCCCTCCGGGGAGTTGGTGGGGGGGCCCTTACCGCATGGACGTGTCCCCGCCCCGCCGGGTGGTCCGGCCCAGGCCCCGCCCCCTTGCCCGCGGTGGTAGCGGCGGCGCCGACTTCCGGTTCCGGCTGCTGCTGGTGCTGCCGCTGCTGGTGCTGCCGTTGCTGCTGTTGCTGCTGCGGCCGCGGGCGGGCGGCTGACGCTCCGCTGGTCCCTAGCCTCGCCGCCCGGCCTGGCCGCTCCTCGCGGGCGCCCCGACTCCCCTCCCCGCGATGGTGCCGCCCGAGGGCGCGTCCGTCCTCCGCCGCCGCTGACTCCGGCCCCTCCGCCCCATGGCCGCCTCGGCGCCGCCCCCACCGGACAAGCTGGAGGGAGGTGGCGGCCCCGCACCGCCCCCTGCGCCGCCGGGCACCGGGAGGAAGCAGGGCAAGGCCGGTGAGAGCGCCGAGGGCCTGGGCCGGCCGGGCTGGCGAGGGGCCGGGGGTGGGCGGGGAGGATGGGGGGCAGGGGCTCGAAGGGACGCTAGGGCTGGAGGAGTAGGGGTCGTGGGTCACCGATGGAGGACCCCGGGTCTGGGAGACACTCGGACTGCAGGAGCCCCTGGGGGAGCGGAGGGGTAGGAAGAGGCGGCCGACGTGCGGTCGTGCGGTGCGGCTGTAGGGAACCTTTGTTCGTACTCGTTAAGTAGATGAGCCAGCGCGTGTCCAAGTTAGCGGGGCTCCTCCGGGCGCGTCCATAGGGAAACGTGTGTGTACCCCTTGTGCTGCGCTTCCAGGTTTGCAGATGAAGAGCCCAGAAAAGAAGCGGAGGAAGTCCAACACTCAGGTGAGTGGTGCCTGGTGCTGGGGGCACTGCTGGCTCCCGCTCCGGGACATTTGTGTCTTGTCTCCGGCGCACGGACCAGAGAAGGCTACTCTGCTTCTGGCCCCTTCCCTCCACTTTCTAACGAAGGGGGGGGGGGGCGCGTGGTGAGGCCGTGGGACCACAGACCCCATCCATCAAGGGTAGAGTTTTTCTTGTCCTAGTTCCTCTTGGTGACGACACCTAGCACTTCCCGAGTTTTGTCTAGAGACTTCTCCAGCACTTGGTGTGAACCGTGATTTAACAGGTTTGGGAGATGGGCATTGTCCGTTTTTACAGGCGAGGAATCTGAGGCCTTAGTGCAGTACCTGCTTAGGGGTCTTGAGGGTATTGGCTGTTAGCTGGGGTTCCAGCAGAGTTCTGCCTGCTTTGTCCACCCTCTGTTTCTCTGTGACAGTCCAAGGTCTGTCTTGATTTAGATCTGAGCTGGCTGCTACCAGCGTCCGGAACACGTGTCTCCTCTGCTTTTCTGGTTTATAGCTGTGTGTTTCCTTTTGTGACCCTCCTTCCCTCATCTGTTCTCCACTAGGGCCCTGCATACTCACACCTGACGGAGTTTGCACCACCCCCGACTCCCATGGTGGATCACCTGGTTGCATCCAACCCTTTTGAGGATGACTTCGGAGCCCCTAAAGTTGGGGGCGCAGCCCCTCCATTCCTTGGTAGTCCCGTCCCCTTTGGAGGCTTCCGTGTACAGGGGGGCATGGCAGGCCAGGTACCCCCAGGCTACGGCACTGGGGGTGGAGGGGGTCCCCAGCCTCTTCGTCGACAGCCACCCCCTTTCCCTCCCAACCCTATGGGCCCTGCTTTCAACATGCCGCCCCAGGGCCCTGGGTACCCACCCCCAGGCAACATGAACTTTCCTAGCCAACCCTTCAACCAGCCTCTGGGTCAGAACTTCAGCCCTCCCGGTGGACAGATGATGCCAGGCCCAGTGGGGGGATTTGGCCCCATGATCTCACCCACCATGGGACAACCTTCCAGAGGGGAGCTGGGCCCCCATTCTCTCCCCCAGCGCTTTGCCCAGCCAGGAGCACCTTTTGGCCCTTCTCTCCAGAGACCTGGTCAGGGGCTCCCCAGCCTGCCCCCCAACACAAGTCCCTTCCCTGGTCCGGACCCTGGCTTTCCTGGTCCTGGTGGTGAGGATGGGGGAAAGCCCTTGAATCCGCCTGCTCCCACTGCTTTTCCCCAGGAGCCTCACTCAGGCTCCCCAGCTGCTGCTGTTAATGGGAATCAGCCCAGTTTCCCCCCAAACAGCAGTGGGCGGGGTGGAGGGACTCCGGATACCAACAGCCTGGCACCCCCCAGCAAGGTGGGTGGGGGCTCAGGCCCTCAGCCTCCCCCAGGCCTGGTGTACCCATGTGGCGCCTGTCGCAGTGAGGTGAATGATGACCAGGATGCCATCCTGTGTGAGGCCTCCTGCCAGAAGTGGTTCCACCGAGAATGCACAGGCATGACTGAGAGCGCATACGGGCTGCTGACCACCGAGGCCTCTGCTGTCTGGGCTTGCGATCTCTGCCTCAAGACCAAGGAAATCCAGTCTGTGTACATCCGGGAGGGTGTGGGGCAGCTGGTGGCTGCTAACGATGGGTGATGCTGGCCAGGGCGATGGTTTCCAAGTCTGGCTCTTGGCCCTTGTTTCCACTGGCTTCCCGTCCCTGTTGGGCAGAAACATGGTGGCTCCTGGGGGCAGAGAAGGAACCGAGGTGGGCAGGCAGAAGAGCCTGGATTGCTCACTTTTCTGGAAACTTACACATACATGTTGAGATCAACAGAGATCCAGGAAATCAACCCTGCCCAGCATTGTAGTGGCTCCAATCTTCAAAGGCTGAGGGATGAGGCTGCCAGAGAAGAGAGGCTGGGGGGAGATGTGGAGGGCAGGGGTCTCTGTGCAGATGATGGACGCCCTAGCACCTGTGCCTAACACTCCCATCTAGCCCCGCAGCTGCAGCCTTAGTTTTTGGAGTGAAGTGTTAAAGGTTTCTGGCCAGAGGAGTGGGGGTCCCATCCCTGAAGTAGCCTCATCATGGGCTTTAGTAGGAGACAGCTTTAGGGAATAAATGGGGAGTTTCCCTATTTCTCACCCTCCTGTGGCTTCCTCCCAAGACCTACCCAATTCCTCCCCCCTTGAGAACCAAATAGCTTGAAGAAGCAGGAGAGCTCTTGGCTGGGGCAGTTTCTTGGTGATTTGGGGCTTCAAGAGTGTGCATAAGAGATGCTGTCTGGACGCGTGTCCCTCATACCAAAGCCATTGGCCCTTTCTCAGCCCCTCAGGCTTTTCTCCTAATGACCACATTTTTTTGCCAAAAATTGGGACACTTGGCCTGACAAACCAGAATATTTGAAGTTCAGACTGTCCTGGAACATGGACTCTGGCTTACCAACCTTTCTGCCTCCCCTGGTTGTTGCACAGTAGTGTCCACTCTGGTCTAGAGCTTTTGGCACCTGTATTCTGCATCCCTGGCTCGATTGAAGGAAAGCCTGGAAAGGCACAGAGCTCTTATACCTCATCTGATAGAAGGATCCCTGCTCCAGCCTATGGGTGAGGGAGGCAGCGGGACGGTCATTGCTGTGGTTCTGAAATGCAGTCCAGAGTCTGGATGTATTTTGCTTCTCTTTCCTTACCTTTCTGTATATCTTCTTGGGCCAGGTGATCTAGGAGCTCTTATTCCCCTCAGCCCGAGGCCTGAACTGGGCTTCGTGTGTTAGTATTTTATTTTATAGGCTCTGCATGCCAGAGATGGGCCAGGGGCTGGTAGGAAACTTGAACTGCAGCTGGCTCTCTTGCTTCTCATGCACACATTCCTCAGTGGGGTGGAAGGCAGGCAGCCACGTGGCCCAGAGAGTTGCTAGTGGTCGGTCCCCTGCCCCCTTCTCTTGGACCCTAGCATGTGAAGAGAAGACTTACACAGGCATACCGCAGACTCTTCTGCCTGCCCAGCTGGAGCCAGCAAGCCAGCAAGTTTTGAGGCTGTGGGAAAGAAGTGAGGGGGATCTGGGCTTCTCTCCCCACCCAGTTTTGTGTTGTGTCCTGGTTCTGTTGCCCCTCTTCTATCTGTTGCTATTTTTGTGATGTCTTCCTCCCCACCGCCATCTCCGCCTTTTTGTAAGTGGCTCCTGGGAGAGGGAGTGCGTCAATCCTTCTCTTCCTCTCACTCCACTATTTGGAAGAAAGTGGGGGTGGCAGAGATGTGGGGGTGGGGGTCTTTTGTACGGTTGGATTAATAAAATGACTTGAAAACCCAGACAAGGACTCCCGGCTGTTTGTGCGCACGAAGGTCACCTGTGGGAAGGATGCGCGAGTGGTGAGGCTCCGTACGTGCCCGGGGGTTCTGGAAGCCCCGAGCGGTCCCGGGAAAGCCGGGGGGCACCCCTCCTCCCGCGTCCCTGAGAAAGCCTTTCCTTTCTGGCACATTCCCGGGCCGGGCCGGCGGCCAGGGCCTTAGGGACAATGCAGCTGGTGCTTGCTGCTGGGATTGGCGCCCCCCTCCCCCCGTTGTTCGGCTGGCGGTCAGGTGTAGGGGTTCGGAGGTAGGGGCCGGGGAGCACCGCCCGAGAGCTATTTTAGCAGCTCAGCGCTCGCCCAGTCCCCTCCCCCGCGCAGCTGCGTCAGTCCCGTCTGTCTGTCCGAGGGCCGACCTTGCCCCTTGGTCCTGCTGTCTCGGGAGGTGACCCCGTGCCTTCCGTGTCGGGTCTTCCCCCCAGGAAAGTAGGGGCAGTGTCTGCCGGCGCAGCACAGGGGCCGGCAGGTAGGCGAGCTCGGGTCCCACCCTGCGAGGCCCTGGCGCCCCCGGCTCTCGACTCGTCTCTTATTGGCCAAAAGTTTCCGCCCCCCCCTCAGGAAGTCGGCTTTCCATTGGCCAGTCCCGGTCACGTGAGCCCCTCCCTCCCCGCTCCCTCCCTCTGGGGGCTGGAAACCCCGGGAGGCAGCAACAGGTCTGGCGAAGACCCGGGGCGCGACCAGGTGAGGCCCTGCGGGGCGGCGAGGGGGGCTCCGGGACCCCGGTGGGCCGGGGGGTGGGCTGCCGGGCGTGCATTCCGCCGGGGACCCGGGGCGCGTCCCGGGACGGGAGCCGGCGCTCTGGCCCTGGGCGGGCGCTGCTGCAGAGGTTTGGGGGCCCCCCTACGGGGCGGAGGGTGGCTGGTCGGAGGGCACGGTGCCCCCTACGGCTGCCTAGTGGGAGCAGCAGAAGGGCCCGGCAGGCCCGAAAGCGTGTTTCTGTTGGCTCCTGCCTAGATGTGCGTGGGGAGGGGTGAAGGCGGCGAGGCCGGCGGGGAGAGGTGAGAACCGGCGAGAGGGCAGAGGTTGGGCTGAGGAGGAACTTCCTAATAAGGCGAAGAGACGCTGGCTGGGGGGCCGGGGCTGTCTTTTGAGAAATGGGACCAACCCATCGGGAGGGTCGGGGACCCTGAGGGCTGGGGTTACAGACGGCCTCCTGTTTGGGTCTCAGAAGTGTGGGTCCTGCTGACCCAGATACCGTGGCTAGTTTCCATGGAGACGGTGGGTCTGACATCACCCTGGTTGCCATGGTGCCTGGTTCTGGAGGACCAGAGTAGGCTGTACAAGGCCAGAGATAAACAGGGACTTCAGCCTGAGCTGCTGCCACTTCCTTCCTGCCACCACCTGTTAACAGCCAGGCAACCACTGGGGATGGGGAGAGGGTGGCCAGAGGGCTCTGGGGAGGTCCTGTTGGGTGTGCTATGGGGAGGCCCTGCAGTCATTCTCCCATCTCCTTGTGGAATGGCTGCTGGTGTCCGGGAGGCAGGTGCATTGGGGAAGACACCGTGAGGGCTCTGTCCCAGCTGTGGATCTGGAAAGGCCAAGGTTATTAGGGCCCTGTGCAGGACTTGCACCAGGTCAAACAGAACCGAGGCCGCGGAGGGGGTCCCCAAGAACTGCCTCTTCCCAAGCCTCACTTCCCTTCCTGGGGTTTGCTCACAGAGTCCTTTCCACTTGCTACCCTTTTGGCACCATAGGAAACAGTCCCTTATCATCTGAAGGACCACAGTCCAAGGCTGAGGGGGTCAGCTCATCTGTTCCTCCTGCCTTGTGCCAGGTCCCAGCTGAGGGGACAGTCCTGGCCTTGACTGACAGGACAGGTCTCCCTCTTCCTACCCTGCTTTGTGCCAGGCTCTGGAAGCTAGAGTGACTTCCCACTGCTGTCCTGCCAAGTCAGAGATCCTGCCAGGTCAGAGTGGATTAGCAAGGGGCAGGACCACAGCTCTGTTGTCTGTGGTTTTGCAAACTTTAAAGTTTATAACTGATAGCTGCCATTAAAGCCTTTCCCACTGGGCTTCAAGTTCCCTGAGATGAAACTCTGCAGATCATAAAGAAAGGAAACAGATTTTAGACCGGAGAGTCTGCATGACAAGGAGATTTACTGAGGGTACAGCGAATGGATCTAAGCTCTGCCAGCTGTTCTCAGGCCTGGCTGCACATGAGGACTGCTTGGGAGGTTTTAAAAAAGACCCAGGCCTGAGTCTGACCCTGAAACCAGTCAAATCAGAATCTTAGGTGATTCCAGTGTGCAGCCAGTGTTGAGAATCCTGAACCAGGGCTGACAGTGTGTGGACACTCTAGTCTGAAGCAGGCCACCGGGTCCTATCTTCTGAGCCCTGGCATAGGAGGTGGTGACTTTGGGAGAGTCTGGGTGATTCTCGCTCTTCTCATCAGCTGTTCATGCTTGGCACAGTCAAGTTAGCCAGCCTATATGGCCTTTGTGTTCTCTGACTCTAACCTGAGGGGGCTGGCCTGCATGGCCCCCAGAACCTGCCCAGCCCTGAGCTTTGACCTTTCAAGGTCAGTCCAGAGTCCCCAGGCTCCGCTGGTCCCCAGAGAGGTAAACTTCTCTGTGACTGTTGGCGGGTTTTGATTTGCTGAGAAGAGGTGGGGTGTTAGGGTTCGAGGGGTTGGTTCTGGAAGCTGCAGCCCAGCCTTGGGGACCCAAACAAGGCTGCTCTCTGCATCCTGCCTTTGCTGAAGGAAACTGGGTCTTGAAGAGCATGTTTCTCTGCAGGTGGCAGTGACGCAGCTTCTGGGACCTCTGCAACTATGGCTTCCTACCCAGGTTCTGACAATAGCTGGGTGTTTGCCAGCTCCGAGGTAGGAAGAGCAGGCCTGGGAGCCCCGTGGAAGAGAGGTTCCTGCAGGCCTGGGCTGCCTTCAGGGTGTGTCCCCTTCCTTGGTTCTGATGGTCACCTGAATCACCTCATGCTGGCTGCAGGGGAGCCCCAGGGGCTGGAGGAGGGAGATTAGGCCCCAGGAGTCAGGTGGTAGGACTTGGACCATGCCCTGAAAGAAGGGTACCCTTGGGGTCTGCTTTGAGAAGTAGGGACCAGCATGATCAGAAGACCCAAGGCAATGATAGGAAAGCCATTTTGGGGGAAACTGAGGCAGCCCATGGGATGAGGTGGTGATGTAGGTTAGAAAGTGTTGGAGTATCCCAATGGGGCCTCTAAAAAAAAAAAAAAAAGAATGTGTTGGAGTGAAGCTGGGGGCAGAACCTGGGGACCCCTGAAGACCCAGGCACGCAGACCTCTTCCTGAGGGAGAATCACAGGAGGGCTTTGGGTCACAGGGACTCAGTACAGTGATTGCCTTGGGCGGAGGGTGAGCTACCCTCTGTGTGGCCTGAAGAGGGGAGTATTTGGAAGGTCCTGCAGTGCAATTGGTGGTGGGCAGGGCAGGAAGCCAGTGGACTCCTGTGTCCCTACAGCCAGGGAGAAGGGAGAAGGGGTCTGGAGAATGTTTGGAAGGCACCCAAGCCCTGGTGACCTGGTGTGTGAGAACTGCAGGAGGGGAGGAGGGGGGGAAGAGTGGGGAGGAGTGCGAGTGGGGATGCTGGCCTCGGGGAGGGTGCTGGGGCAGGACACAGGGACTAGGGTACATGGGCAATGGAGGACGGACAGCGTGCTCCAGAACCCTGGACTGTTTTTGGCTGCCTTTGCTGACCTCTGGGCGTTGGACCTTCCTCCTCCCCTGTGAGAGGGGTCATGATTCCTGGCTTATAGGGGTGGCCAGGAGAAAACGGTGGTTTGAAAATTGCAAAGGAATGTACTCAGGCAGAGAACGATTCTTAGAGGGGTGGTGGGAACCCTGGGCAGGGGAGCGGGTGGTGGGCCTGCTGAGCAGGAGTGTCCAAGGATGAAGAGCCCAGTGTTGGTGGGGGAGGGGCCAGGGTGAGCTGTCTGCAGGGAGAGGGGGTGTGGGGGACAGTGGAAAGGCTGGAGAAGCCTGGAAGATGCAAGTGAAGTGAGCTGTCCACAGTATAGACAGCTACACGGAAGCCCACGGGCCACAACAGTGGCCTTGAGGCCCTGGGGGTCTTTGACCTCCACCTTCCCACTCATCAGCAGGTTTCATTGATGGGGAAATGGGACACCCAGGCTTCAACCAGCTTCTTTGGTGGGGGCGAGGGTGGGGGCACCAGGTTGGTATGTGATCTTTGGTCCAGTGGCATGTTTTCACTGAATAGAAGCAGCCTCTGGAAGGTTCCTTACAGCAGTAGTGAGACTAAGAACAGCCAGACACTGAGTCAGCCAACACCCCCCACCCAGCTTGCATGGGCTCACTCCTGGGTGTAGGAGATTTTTGTGAACTGGGGGTGGGGGTTCTGAGCAGACCGCCTCCCTGTGATCTTGGCTCCATCCTGTTGTGCTTCCCCTGGAGCAGCCTTCTGCTTGCACCCCTTCCTCCAGAGCCTGCCCGTGGAGACCCTGGGCCCAGAGTCCACGACGGGCCTGGAGTCCATGATGGACCCAGAATCGGACAGAGCGTCCCAGGCCCTTGGGAGCCCCTCCAGGGCAGCTGCGGAGGAGTTAGCTGGGGCTGAGGATGGAGGAGGTAGCGGGCCCTCCTGGAGGTGGGGGGTGGCCACCTTCCTCTGTGCTGCGGGGTGCCCCAGTGTCCTGGGGGACCAGGGTTTTGCTGCCTCTTATCTCTGGGGCTAGTCCGGGTCTAAAGTCTTCTTGCCTCCACCTGCCCTGGCTTTTTCCTGCCCCTTACAACCTGGTAGGGCCTGCCAGAGTCAGACGGCTGTGTGGGAAGTTCATTTGGGGGGCAGTGGTGTTTTTCCTGGATCTTTTCTTCCGCCACAGAGACCCTCTTGCAGAGCGAAGGCTCCCAGTCTGGTCCCATTCTGCCAGAGAAGACTGAGGCCGAGGTGGGTGGGGCGGGGTGGCAGGGAGTGGGGAGGTACTGGGGAGTGGGTGGGGCCGGGGGGGGGCAGCAGGGAGGGCCTGGGCCTGGTCATGGCTGTGTCTGCTCAGGCTGTCCTGGAAGACGATGGCTGCACCAGGGAGCCCTCTGGCCTGGGAGACACGCTGGTGCAGGGTGACGCAGAGGAGGCCCCTGTGGTGGCAGGCCTGGGACCAGACACAGAGGACCTGGAGGGTCAGAGCCCCCCACAGAGCCAGCCTTCATCTCCTGATGCATGTGAGAACCACCCCTGTGCCCCTCTTCATTCTCCTCCTGGAAGGAGTGGGGGTCCGAGCGCTTGGTGCCCAGCATGGCTCTGGTCCAGGCCCTAGGACTTAGCAGCTTGGTGGTCCCCTTACACTGTGTATGAATCCTCACCACTACCCCTCAAGACACTGAGGCTCAGAGAGGTTAAGTGACGTGACCAAGGTCAAGTAGTGGGTAGGTGGCAGGGCCTGGGGCTGCTGGGATCTTTCTCCTCTGCCTTGGGGCTTCTTCTTTTCTTGCCTCTAGATTCAGGGGTCAGCTCTGGGCTCCGGAGATGAGGAAGGGCAGGCAGTGCATGGCCTCTATGGGAGGCAGTCCTGTCTGAGCCAAAATGCCGGTCAGACCAAGAGAGTGGGTAGAGCAGGTGCCCCCTTGGAGGGGGCAGTTCCATCAGGGGACAGGTTGAGGGAAGGGTCACGTTGGAGGTGATACTGAGAGATAGTGGGTTCTTGGTCAGTAGGGTCAGAGGATGAGGACATTCCAGGTCAAGACTATCACATCAGCAAAGGGATGGGGGCCACCTGTCCTGTGCTAAGGAGGTTGTGCCCCAGGCTTGTGGCAGCAAAGTATAGGAAACCATTTCTGTTGAAGGGGAACCAAGTACAGGGAAAGGCTGAGGCCTGAGGCCATTTAGGGGACCACTGCAGTGCTCATACAAAGCTGCTGAAGGCCCCAGGTGGGCATATCCGAGGCATGTGCTGTGGAATCGTCTGGGTGTGAGGCGAACAGGGAGGGTGTACGTAGCCACATGGTGGCTGGGGTGCCTTTCTCTGAGTTGGGGGATGAATACCAGAAGAGAATGGAGGACAGAGCATTGGGAGTTTGGTGCCCAGGTGATACCAGGTAGGAGTGGCTGGTGTACAGTCTGTTGTTCAGGTCAGGAACTAAAGACGGGGAGCTCGTCTGCTATGGAGGGAAGTCTGTGCTGTGGGTGATGGTGTGTGGAGATGGCCAGCCCCTGAGCCCCCAAGCCCAGAGGGGCTGAGAGGCAATGGCCCGTTGGGACAGGAACTGCCAGAGGAGCTTGAGGTGAGGCACGTGTGGAGGAAGGATGGTGCTCGTAGGGTAGAGCTACTCCTTGAGCTCACAGGTTGGAAGGCTGGGCAGGGCAGTCACAGATGCCCAGGCGGACGTGGGCAGCATCTCTGCTTGTGTCCTGCTTCTGGTCATCTCACTGCCTCGTCCCTCTCCCTTCCCCCAGCTTGGCCCATGGAGGAGGCCGGCTGCTCCAGCAGTGAGGATGACACCGATGTGGATGTGGAGGGTCTGCGGAGACGGCGGGGCCTAGAGCCTAGTGCTCCCCAGCCTGTGAGGCCCCTGGGTCTCGATGGCCTGGCCAGAGGCGAGGGTGCAGGCGGGGAGCTGAGCATCTCTGTCAACATGTGCCTCCTTGGGGCCCTGGTTCTGCTGGGCCTGGGGATCCTCCTCTTCTCCAGTGAGTGGTGCCTCCCCTACAGGGGCCTGGGCCTCCCACCCCTCCCGACCCCTGCCCCATTGTCGGTGAGCCTCACCACATTCCTCTGTCTCCATCCTCAGGTGGGCTCTCAGAGTCGGACAGTGGTGAGTGGGGAGGGGCCCTGGCTGGTCCCTGTCCAGCCCTGAGGGAGGCTGCTGGGAGCGGTTCTCTGGGGCGGCAGTGGGGATGATGCTGGGGCTGTCCACCCATTACTCAGTTACTGGCCTTTTTGGCTGCTCGTGGTGGCCTCTCAGCCATGGGGTCCAGGGCTGGCGCAGGAGGGCGACTGGCTGTGTGTGGAGGTCAGGGAATGGATGGGAGAGTGGTTTTTGTGCGCTGGGGCCAGTTTCAGGACCTGGCTTTCCCACAGGGCCCGCAGAGGAATTGCAGGTCCTCCCGGATTCCCAGCTGGACACCGAGGTGCGGGTTGCTGTGGGGGACAGGCAGGTACGTTTGGGTGTGCCCAGAGCTGTGTGGGGCCTGGTGGGGAGGCTCACTGCTTGCCTGGGCTGTGGCGCAGTGGGTGACTGGCTCCTTTGCCCCAGGATGAGCTGAGGCAGCATCTGCAGGCTGCTGCACCCTCTGCTGGCGTCCCCAGTCTGCAGAACATGGCCCTCTTGTTGGACAGGCTGGCCAAGGAGAACCAGGATATCCGGTTGCTACAGGCCCAACTGCAGGTAGGCACACGTGGGAGGGTGGTGGCTAGGTTGGCCCTCCTTCAGCCAGGCATCTATCCCCTGTCCTCCCCCAAAAGAGGTTGTCTTTGCTAATCCCGCAGCTCAGCCCTCTCCCGTCCTCTGGTGTTGGGTCATCTTCCTAAGGCCCAGGCCCAGAACCATGTGCCTGTTGCATGAGGCATGCCACCTCTGATGGATGGTTCTGGTTTGCCTGAACATGGGCATGGGAGCATGGGACAAACAGGCCAAGGCCCAACAGACAAGCAGTGCGGCGATCTGCAAATGATATCTGCTCTGGGCCTGGGAGGTCGAGAGGGCAGTGAGAGCCACGTTGGGCTAATCTTAGGACACAGAATTCAAAGTCTGTGAGGGAATTTGGGGATCCCAGGTCTGGTGCAGGTTGTGGATGGCAAAGAGAATGAGAACTACTTTCTCTGAATGGTGCAAGTCCTGCCTGCTATCCTGGAGTGGACATCCCTGACTGGGCACCCTCCACCCCAGGCCCAGAAGGAAGAGCTGCAGAGCCTGATGCAGCAGCCCAGGGCCCTAGAAGAGGAGAATGCCCGCCTCCGGGGGGCTCTGCAGGACGGCGAGGCCTCCCAGCGTGCCCTTGAGTCAGAGCTGCAGCGGCTTCGGGCCCGGCTTCAGGGGCTGGAGGCTGACTGCACCCGGGGCCCAGATGGCATGTGTCTCGATGGGGATAGAGGCTCCCGGGGCAGTGGGCTCACTGGGGAGCCGAGCCCTGGCCTCCTGGAGCAGAAGGAGCGGCTGGAGGCCGAGGCCCAGGCCTTACGGCAGGAGCTGGAGAAGCAGCGCCGGCTGCTGGGGTCGGTGCAGCAGGACCTGGAGCGGAGCTTGAGGGGTGTGGGCCGGGGGGACGCCGCTCGTGCCAGCCTGACTGAGCTGGGCCACAGGCTGGTCCAGAAGCTACAGGGCATGGAGAAATGGAGTCAACACCCTTGGGTCAGTGCCAACACCTCAGAGGCCAGGCCCCAGGAGTCCCGCTTCCAGAGTGCCAGGGAGTGGAGTGGGAAGGAGAAGTGGCAGGATGGGCAGGGGGGCTGGAGTGCTGATCACTGGAAGCAGAAGAAGGAGGGGTCTGGCTGGGAGAGAAAGAAGAGCTGGCGGGGTGAGGAGGACAGGGAGCTGGCAGGGAGGTGGAAGGAGGGCAGGCTGAGGCTGGCGGGCTGGGGCGGCAAGAAGGACGGCAGGCAGCAGGGCCCCAAGGAGCCCCCTAGGAAAAGTGGGGGCCCTCACTCCTCTGTGGGGAGGCAGAAGCACCCTCAGTGGAAGGAAGGGGCTGATGACGGGCATGACCTTCCGCCACTGTGGGCAGAGCTGTCGCGGCACAAGTACCGGGCACCCCAGGGCTGCTCGGGTGTGCGCGAGTGTGCCCGGCAGGAGGGTCTGGCCTTTGGTGTGGAGCTGGCCCCTGTGCAGCGACAGGAGCTGGCCTCTTTGCTAAGGACTTACCTGGCACGGCTGCCCTGGGCTGGGCAGCTGACAAAGGACTTGCCCCTCTCGCCTGCTTACTTTGGCGAGGATGGCATCTTCCGCCATGACCGTCTCCGCTTCCGGGACTTCGTGGATGCCTTGGAGGACAGCCTGGAAGAGGTGGCTGTGAGACAGACTGGTGATGACGATGAGGTGGATGATTTTGAGGGCTTCATCTTCAGCCACTTCTTTGGAGACAAATCACTGAAGAAGAGGTGGGCAGTTGTGTTCCCGGGGAGAACGTGCGAGGGAGGTTTGTAGGGCCATGGGCCCTGGCTCAGGGTCTTTAGTTTGAGCCAGTGTTAATCAACAGCTGGTTGCCCTTGGAGCAGTGTCCATCTCTATCTTCCTGGAGGTCGGAGAGCTGCCTGTGCTCACCCTGTAGTAGTTCTGGGCAGTTCCCTTTTGGGCTGGGGGGATTTTTCCCCGAATTGTTCTGCCCTGCGAATACCTGCAGTGCCTGGGGTGAGGAAGGTCATTCCATTGCCCTATTGCCCTGACAGGGGATGTCATCCTGGGATAGTGGGTCTGGCCCTTCCATGTGATTGCTGGTGGCTGCCGTGGAGGAACAGGCTCCCCTGCCCTCCAGGAGCCCCTTCTCACTGTGTGGCATTGTCCTCTGAAAACTGTTTCCTTCCCCGCCTCCCCGTGTCTCTCCACAGGTCAGGAAAGAAGGACAGACAGTTGCAGAGCCCAGGGAGGGGCTGAGGCCTGGTGTCCCCTCACCCCGGGAACCACTGAATGGTCCTCTCCTCTGGCTCCTATGAGAGCAGAATCTCTCAGTGATGCACTGATGCCGCTTTTGCTAGAGAAAGGCCTTAGCTGGATCTGCCTTGCTGGTTACTGCATGCAGGCTCTGATCCTGTCCTTGCGGGTGGGAATTGTGATTCTTCAGCCTCACAGCTTCCATCCTCCTGTGTGTGTGCCCCACAGTGCCCCCCTGGTTTCATGCACTGACCCATGCCCCCTGGAATGAGCCTAGACCTGCTGGCTGGATGCCCAGGACCAGTGCTTTCCCAGGGGTTTTCTTAGATTTGGACACAGCCACCCCCCAGGGGTGAAGTCCCCCTTTTACCCCTGCTTCTCCCAGGGCCCCCCTCCCTGTGTGAATGGTAGGCTCCCACCCCTGTAAGAAGCTGTTGGAGTTTTGGTGTGGGGCTTGGACTCTCTCACCGGGGGGGGGGGGGCTGTATCTAAGCATGGTACCCCCACACCCTCTTTGTCCTCCACATCCCTCTCCCAGCCACCCTTGGGCCCTTGGGGCTGGAACTCCCCACTTGCTGGCGGCCACCTTGGGGCCCCTGGGAGAAGTAGAAAACGAACACGGGTTTTGGAGTGGGAGCCTCAGGCTCGCGGCAGGCCGAGTGATGTTGGGCAGGTTAATCCCTGGGAACTTTAGATTTCTGATCCTCAAAATGGGGGATTGGACGGCTGGGAAGAGCTGAAATAAAGCACAGTGAGCACAGTGTCTACTCTGTATTTGGCACTGCCTGGAGGGTGCAGAGGAGGGAGGGGAGGATCTCCACCAGGCTTCTGGACAGGCCCGCGGAGGCCACTAGGCGGCGCCCCGGCTCCACGTTTCCTGCAGATCTCGCCTCCCCGCTCGGTGTGCACTGACTGGGCCCCTGCCCCGCCCACCTGCGCGCTGCCAGGACCTGGACCCCGCTGGCCCCTCCTCCGAAAGTCCTTCCTGGATTGCCTTGGACGTCCCCCGCCAGTGTAGGGGTGGAATGACGCGTGGTGTGACATCAGGAAGGGGGGGTGCACCAGCAGGCTCCAGGAGGGGGCTGTGGTGGGTGGCAGGTACTTGGGGGTGCCGCTGGCTGCTAAAGGGCTTTAAGCCCACGAGCTCATCTGAGTGGGCTGGGGAGGGCTGGGGGGCAGGGGGGGATGGGACTGGAGGCCGTGAGGCTGGGTACCCAACCAGCAGCACACCAGTCCACCGTGGGAAGGTCTGTTGGGTATGAGGAGGCATTAAACAGCCTTCGTCCATGGGGAGATCCCTGGATGGCTCAGTGGTTTAGCCCCTGCCTTCGGCCCAGGGCGTGGTCCTGGAGACCCGGGATCTAGTCCCACATTGGGCTCCCTGCATGGAGCCTGCCTCTCTCTGCTGGTGTCTCTGCCTCTCTCTCTTTCTGTGTCTCTCATGAATAAATAGATAAAATCTTTAAAAGAAAAAAAAAAAAAAGAGTCTGCGTCCAGTGGAGCTGCTTTCTGCAGCAGGAAGGACCACAGTTAGGCCTGAGGAGGAATTTCCTCTGGGTAGAGGGTCAGTGATGGGGGCTGGGGGTCTTCTGGGGGAGAGCCAGGGTGGCAGGGACACTGGCCATGGATTACCCTGTGTCTGGGCTGACCTGGCTAGGTGATGCTCATGCCCCCATCACAGGTCAGGAGGCCCCTGTCTCTGTCACCCCCAGCAGCAGTGGTGACAAGCGAGTCCCTGGCTCCAGCTTACAGGACGCTATCTTGGTCGGGGCCAGCATGTGAAGATGAGCCCTGGTCAGGGCTATGGGGCAGCACTCCCCCAGCCCACAGCTGGTCTGTCCTGATGGTGGGGGTGGGGGGCCCTGGGAGCAGATGCACTGGACTCTGCCGCCCAGCTCTGCTTGGCCTCCTAGGGTCTGGCCTGGACCCTTCCAGTTTAAGTACTTAGCTTTTCTGCCTTTTCTCTGAGAACTCCCTAGCTGAGGGCTCAGCTCCAGGGGTGTCCCTCTGAGGAGTCACTCAAGTCAGGAGTGTATCCCTCTACTCGCAATGGGAAAAGTCTGCTTCCTTTGACATGTCCCCACTTGCATCTGTGCCTCAGTCTGCCGTCCCTCCCTGGCATCCCTGCTCCTCACCTAGCCTCCCTCCTTCCCTGGCTCCCCACTGCCCTGACCCCAGTGCCCTCAGCTTAGCTGTCCCTCGCCCATGCCCCCCCCAGAGGCCCTTACACCCCTTACACCCCCGAGACGCCCCCCAGTCTCTCCTAGGCCCAGTCTTTCCCCACTCATCCTAGGGGATGGGGCACATGCTGAGAGTGCAGTGGGGGTGAATTTCTCCCATTAGCTCCTTAAGGTCAGAGGCGTGTGTTCCTCTTGAGAACCTCTCCCAGCCCCCTCTGCTGGGCCCCAAGCTGGACTGGCTGTCCGGTGCCTTGGGAGCCTCCCATGGCTACCCTGATGCCCGGATGGCTGCCCATCTGGGCTTGTGCTGGACCACAGGCGCTCCTGGTCCCTTCACATGGCACATGCTCACTACGGGTCAAGGAGGGACCCTGCAGAGTGTGGGCTGGGCTCTGTGGCTCTAGGTTCAGACAATAACAGGCTGTTACTTCTCAGCCCCCTTGTTGCCAATGCCACCCTTCACAGAGTGGCCTTCCCTGAAGGTGTCTCTGTAAGCTTTGGCTTCCAGAAGACGCCCAGCCCAGGTCTCTCCTCACAAGGCTTGGCCTGAGCAAGCTCTAGGCCAGAAGACCCAGTCTCTGGTGCCCCGCACTGCCCACCTGTGGGCCCCAAATAAGGCACCCCTCCTCACTTCTGGGCCCAGCGTGGCCATCAGGAGTCCCCACAGGTTGTTGCGAGGATGAAATCAGTCTCTTCAAATAGTAGAGCATGGTCACAGAGAATAGTTGTCGTTACCTAACCTCTAAGCAGGGAGCTAGGCCCTGTGAGCTCTGGGTGTGTTTCCCAAACCTCACGGTAGGGGGCTGGCCGAGGAAGGACGCCATTGTGCATTTAACTCTGCTGGGTGCGTGCAGACCCCCGCTCCTTGCAGAGCCTGCTCCTTGCCCTGAGGCTAACTGGGTTAGTCTAACAAGGCACAATTTTACCTGTACTCTCTTAATGGTGCTCTCTTAATGGGAGGAGTCCGCCTGGCAGTTGAGAGGAACTTTGAAGGGTAATAGGATTTGTGACAGGGGAGGGGGCTTCAGACTTGGCGGAGGGGAGGCCCGAGGCAGGGAAAACAGCCTTGTGGCCAGATGGTTAAGGTGACATTCTCGATTCTCCCACGGGCCCACTTGCAAAGCTAGGGAGGAGCTATGCTGTGCCGAAGGGGTAGATTGCCACCGAAGGCATTTCAGCGGGGACACCTGTGTGAGGGGAAGTGCACACGGGTGCTCTGCACCTGGCAGCTAGGGTGGAAGAGACTGGATGTGAAGTTGGGGTAGTTAGGAGGTATCAGCCAATACCTCCCAGGAGAGAGGTCACATGGGCCTCACTTGGAGCATGTGTCAGAGTGGGCCAGCCTTGGATGGTACTAGACCCTGGGGCAGGGGGGTTGTCAAAGACTCAGCCTCTCAGCCCTGGGACAGGTGGGTGAGCACCCCCCCCCCCCCCCCCCCCCGCCCACCTCCGTCCCAGTCCCAGCAGTGCTGGGCAAGGAGGAGCTGATGACGCGGGGACAGGGTGAGAGGGGGAAGTGGCTGGGCTTGATTTTGCAGGATATGGGGGAGGAGGAGAGCCAGCCTCCCAGCAGGTCACCCACTGTGCCACCCCTCTCCCCATTCCCTCCCAGCCAGGGTCCCTTTGGAGAAGTTATTTTTTTTTTTTTTAAGATTTTATTTCTTTATTCATGAGAAACAGAGACACAGAGAGAGGCAGAGACAAAGGCAGAGGGAGAAGCAGGCTCCATGCAGGGAGCCCAACGTGGGACTCGATCCCAGGTCTCCAGGATCATGCCCTGGGCCAAGGAAGGCGCTAAACCGCTGAGCCACCTAGGCTGCCCCCCCCCCCCCTTTTTTCCTCTTTGGAGAAGTTCTAACTGGCATTGGTCAGCTTACTGAGCCTTCACTTCAGCTTACTGAGTCTGCAGGCAACCACCGCCTGCAGAGGTCTTCAAGGAGACCCTGTCCCCAGTCGGAGGGCTGGCAGTCACCAGGCCGGGGCAGGGCAGGTAGGAACGGAGGCCATGTACTGTGGAGAGGAAAGTGTCAGCCCCTTTGGGAAGGTCAGTCTACCGTGGGTCAAACAGACCTTGCATGCCTGCTGCTCTGGAGCGCAGTCCCTGGCCCTCACAGAGGCAGCCTGTGGGGATGGGCAGGTGCAGAGACTTCTGCATGAGCCTGGCCCAGACACACGGGCTGCCCCTCTCATCCACTTGGGCCGAAAACTTTTCAGGGCTCCGCTATGGTGCTGAGAGGTAGGCCTTAGAGAAGGTAAGACCATCAGGAGGGCAGCCCCGGTGGCTCAGCGGTTTAGTGCCGCCTTCAGTCCAGACTTGCTTCTCCCTCTGCCTGTGTCTCTGCCTCTCTCTCTCTCTCTCTCTCTGTCTCTCATGAATAAATAAATAAAATCTTAAAAAAAAAAAAGACCATTAGGAACTGTTTACAGATGATGAGACTGTGAGAAAGGAGGTGTCTTGCCTGAGGGTCCCATCAGAGTTGGACTGTGACAGGGGAGGGAGACTGACCCTTAGGTGGGCCCCAGGACACCAGTTGGTGCTTGAAACATTGGGTAGTGCTGCTTGCCTGCCCTGTCCCCACCCAGTTGGCTCTGGGCTTGAAAGCAGTGTCTGAGCTCTACCTGTGCATCTCCATCTGGGCTGGTGCACTCCCACTCAGCCACTGGGCACCTGCTGCCGCTAGCGCCCCTGCTTGTGGGCAGGAGGAGGCCAGCCTGGAAGAGCCCTTTGTGGGCAGGAAGCCCGTCTCTTTGGTCCAGAGGCGTGTGAGAATGGAGGCCCAAAGAAGAAAGTGACTTGTCCAAGGTCACAAAGCTTGCTCGGGCAGGGTGGGGACCAGAGCCCCTGGCTCCTGACCTCTATGAGTCTCCTGTCCCTTCTCCCTCCTTTTCTGTCTCCACTTTTTCAAGCTTGGGACTCAGGCTCTAAGGTGAGCTCTGGAGGAGCTGGTCCTTCCTCATGCTGCCTTGGAGCTTTGACTGCATTCTGGCTCCGGGCACAGACGTCTGGCCGTGGCCACTCAGAGGGGCAGCTGGATGGCTGGATGACAGGAAGCTGGGCCTGTGGAGGGCTGGGGTGAGAGGGAGGGATCCTTGGAGCCTCGGAACCACCCCTGGAACCTCAGCAGCTGGGTTTGGGGTTGTGAGGGCTCAGGCCCGAGCATGTCCACAAAGGGCCCTGTTGGCCTGGGGCAGGCGTGAGGTCCAGACTGTCTCCTCGAGGGCCCTACCTCACCTGCTCATTTATGCGTGGGCCCTCCCTCACCTGCTCATTTATGCGTCAGCCAGGTGTTCACTCAGCAGTTCCCAGGCCCTGCTGCCAAGCTGGCCAGAAGTCTCAGAACACGTGAGCGCAGGCTTGGGGGCAGCTCCGGGCACCTGCCAACGGGGCCTGGGGTCCTGGAGGCTCTACGCAGGCTGGGAAACAGCTACCTCTGAGCTATGGAGGCCCCGCTCCTCTGCTTACAGCTTCTGATTTGAAAGAAGTCGGTCCATCTCCTTTGGGGAATAAAAGCCAACCTCTGTCACTAAGAGAATTAAAAAACCGTGAAGTGAAATCAGCAGATTAGTCTGTGAGTGGCAGCAATGTGGGCTCAGTCCCCAGCCATGACGTGGATATTCAGTGCATGGTAATATAAGAGAACAAAGATATTTCTCTAAACCGTGTATTTTTTTTTATATTTTATTTATTCATGAGACACAGAGAGAGAGAGAGAGAGGCAGAAACACAGGCAGAGAGAGAAGCAGGCTCCATGCAGGAACCGGATGTGGGACCTGATCTTGGGACTCCAGGACCACGCCCTGGGCCAAAGGCAGGCACCAAACCGCTGAGCCATCCAGGGATCCCCTAAACTGTGCATCTTTATTGGAGAAAATCTTACTGAAAGGTGCCCGGCTGGTCTCAATCTCGATCTCAGGTTGTGAGTTCCAGCCCCACGTTGGGGGTGGGGATTATGTTAAAAAGAAATCTCATTTGTGCTTAACACCATATTCCAGATGGAGGTGTAGCCACCATCTGTGGGTATACTGGTTAAATTTTTGGAGCTTGTTTTTTTTGAAAGTGGGAGGATCCTTGGTTGGCCTAACATTCTGGGCATCCTCAGACTCTAGTATGTACTCTACGGATGCAAAAGGTGCATCTCCACAAGCGGATGCTCCTTTACAGATTGCCCGGATTTGACCTCGGCAGCATGATGCTCATGAACTGTGCCCTGGCTGCCTCAGTCACAAAACTGAGGTCACATATCTACCGCACAGTGATAGAAATGATTTGTAGACCAAGGACTGAGCAGGAGAACCCAACTTTATGCCGCTCTGCTGGAGGGGCACGCTTAGGGGGAGAGGTTGGGGTGCCACCCTGGCACCACATCCCACAAGCAGTTTCTCCTCTCTAGGGCTGTCTTCTGCCTGTGGCATTTCTTTAACACTACAAAGTTGGAGCTGGCCAAACCTTATACATTTCCGGGTTCACCCTCAATGGGCACTTAGCGACTGGAAAAGGGAGGTCATGAGAAGACACGGACCCTAAGCCTGACTTTTAGTTGTCTGTTTGGAAGTGTTTGCCCTTCTCTCTGGAGAGGGATATCTGGGGGCTGGGTGCTATGTATAGTAGGTTACTGCCAGCGATTTCAGGCAAATTTCTCAATTATAATGAGCCTCAGTTGTCTCATCTGTAAGTAGGGATAGTAGTGTTAATGTCATAAGATTGAGAAAAGATCAGGATGCCTGGATGGCTCAGTGGTTGAGCACCTGCCCTGGGCTCAGGGTGTGATCTGTGGTCTCAGGATTGAGCCCCACATCAGGCTCCCTGCCTGGAGTCTGCTTCTCCCTCTGCCTATGTCTCTGTCTTTCTCTCTGTGTGTCTTTAATGAATAAATAAAATCTAAAAAAAAATTGAGAAAAGGTCTGGCACATAGTAAATGCTCAGTAAACATTACCTATTAAACTCTCTGGAGGACAGATGAATGAGAGCTGATGAGTGTAGTGGAGTGCAAGGTGCTATGATGTGGGTGAGCTCGGCATATGTCAGGAGTATAGAAAACAGGAATCTAAGTCAGAGGAGTGGGGGGTCAGGAAGGAGGCAACACAAACTAAGTGCGGAAGTACAAGTCAGAGTGGGTTTCACAGAAAAAGGATGCGAAGGGGGTGCCTGGGGGCTCAGTTAAGTGTCCGACTCTTGATTTCAGCTCAGGTTGTAGTCTCAGGGTTGTGGGCTTGAGCATCGTGTGGGGCTCCATGCTGGGAGGGAAGTCTGCTTAAGATTCTCTCTCTTGGGATCCCTGGGTGGCGCAGCGGTTTGGTGCCTGCCTTTGGCCCAGGGCGCGATCCTGGAGACCCGGGATCGAATCCCACGTCGGGCTCCCGGTGCATGGAGCCTGCTTCTCCCTCTGCCTATGTCTCTGCCTCTCTCTCTCTCTGTGTGTGTGTGACTATCATAAAAAAAAAAAAAAAGATTCTCTCTCTCAAAAAAAATTTCTATTTATCCAAGTCCAGATTTATTAAAAAAAAAAAAAAAAAAAAGGATGGGAAGGGTATTCCAGGCAAGGGGAACAACATAATGGGGTGTGGTTAGAACCATTACAGCTTCTATTAGAGCATCATGGAATTGTTAATTTATGTCAGTTTTCCCTAATTTTGGGGTGAAACTTCACATGCTCCATTTTTAAGCTCCTTTATAATCCTGTCTCTCAGAATACATGCTTTTTGAGAGCAGGCTCTGGTTTGTTTACTGTTGCATTGCTGGTAGTACTTGGTGTGTTTTAGACCTTTAAATATATGTTGAATGAAGGAATGAACTTCATCAGCTCCCCGAGGACTCAGACTCCCTGTCTCTTTCCCTGTTGTACTACTTCTTTACACCTCACTCCATCCTGCACCTCATCTGCCAGGCTCCATGGCCTGCAAAGCAATAGTCATCAAGCACAGAAGCACTGATTCACAAGCCCTTGGGTCAGCTGGACAGTGGCCATGAGAAGAGAAGCTGGAACAGAGCAAGGAGCTGAAGTAAGGGTAACTGGCGGTGTCACTGAGCCAGGATGGCATCTGGTTCAAATATCTATGGGTCAGGCTTGCCTGGGAGGGGCAGACCTTGGTATCTCTGCTCAGGGCTCCCTCTGCCTGGGCAGGGCTGGAGGGGCACTGACAAGGCCCACCTCCTCCCTCTTCTAGGCTCTGCAGGGCTGTGTGGCCTGGTCCTCTGCAGGCTCAAACTGTCTCAGAGTATGAGGAGTCCCTGCGAGGGAAGCATGGCTCTGGGGAGTATGTAAGCAAGTGGCCTTGGAGAGCAGGTCGAATGGCTTCAGGTGACAAGGTTCAGGTATCCTCATAGGAGCTGGTATCTGTGGAGGAGGACGAAAAACCCTTTGGCCGTCTGAGACCAAAGGATGGAGCAATCACCATGAGGTCAATGAGGCCACTGAGAGTGGACAGGAGCCAGTGGCTAAGCTGTGGTGCATGAGAATGAGCCTTGGGATTGCTACCTGTAAGCACCGAAAAGGGGAAAGGCCACCCAGCCAGGTGGTGAGGAGCCTTGCAGGAGCCAGGGATTTCCAGGGGGAAGAATGGAAGGAGGGAGGCCACAGACACAAGGTGTGTGCTAAGGTGTGAGGGCTGGTGTCCCTCCATGTGAGGGGGCCGTAGGGGACAGTGGGATTCAGCTAAGGCAGGGAGCAGGAGGATATCTCTGATCATCAGTTGGGAATTCCAGGAGGTCAAGTGAAGGGGCGGGGTGGGGGTCCTTTCGAGTGACAGGAGGGGGGATCTGAGCTCTCCTTGGGAGTCCAAGGAAACGGTTACTGCAGCTGTGCTGAAATTCAAACCACAGAGTGCTCAGAATAGACAACTGCACGTTTGGACGATGCTGGAGGATTCACAGTGTTCCCACCGTACACCTTGTACTTCTCTTACTCTCTTCTCCCCGCAGCCCTGTGACCCGGTTGTTGTCAGCGATGCACCCGGAGGGGCGCGCTGAAGGTCCCGGGAAGCATTCGAGCGGGTTCAAGCCCCGCTGCGCACAGGTGACAGACTGTAGGGGCCTTCCGGAGTAGGTTCATTTCGCACCCGGGCCGTGCCGTGCCCTGCCCGAGCTCCCCAGGCCTCCGACGCTTGGGAGTTGCACTCCTCCGCAGCAGGTGTCCTTCTCTTGCACGCGGCCCGCAGAAACAGCTAACAAGCTCCTCACAGGTAAGCTCAGACATGCAGGCCAGCGAGTCCCCGCCAAGGACAACGTACTCCTCGCCCTGGGCCGGCGCGTCCCAGCTGCGGGGTGGCGGGGAGCGGACAGGCCACGCACCTGCTGGGAAACACCCAGCAATCCGGGACGTCGGCTCCCGAGCCCCTCCAGCGCCCTCCGAAGACGCCAGCGCGACGGCCCCTCCCCTCGTGACGTCATAGACACGCCCCCTCCGGGAGGACCCACGTTCACCGCGGGGCGCGGACGGCGTCGCTTGAGCACGTGCGCTTCAGTGCGCACACGGCGGGGCAGGCTTGAAGACCTATTCAGCGTGGTCCCCCTAATGTTTGCAGGGTTGGGGGCACGCAGCGTGAGGCTCACCTCGGGGCATTTCAAGACGTCACCCCCCCAGAAGGAGAATGGTTCTGTCCTGGTGACGTCAGGCTCTGGGCGGGGCCGGGCCGTTCCCTGCCCGCTGCCTTGGGCAGCGACCCCCGGGCGGAGCCACGTCTCCCGTCGGCGTGCGGAGGCGGCGGGCGTGGCCGCGGAGGGCCCTTCTGCGGCTGCGCGGGTGTGGTCGCAGCGCCGACGCGGGCGGGAGTGGGGTCTGCCGCTGGGTGGCTGACGCATGGCCCCGCGGGGAGGCGCCCCGTGCCTGGTGCTGCTGGTCAGCGGGAAGAGGAAGTCCGGGAAGGACTTCGTGGCCGAGGCGCTGCGGAGCAGGTGTCCGCGGGGCGGGGCGCGCGCGGCTCGGGGTGGCGCCGGCGGGCGTCCGGAGCGCAGACTGCTGCGGGGCGGCCGACTTCGGGGGAGGAGGCGGGGAGGGACGTGCCGGCCGGGAGCCCACCGGGTCCCAGAGCTCCCTCGCCGGGCGCCGGGTAGGGGGCTGGGCAGGAGCGCCTTTTCAGTTGAGGAAACCAGATTCCGCTTTTGTCTGGCTCCCCGAAGTGAGTCCGCTGCGCCCTACTCCGCCCTGTCCCTGGCCTCAGCGAGGTGCTGTGGGGGGAGTAGCTCTTCCGGGCCGGGGCGAGGGGCTCGACGAGCTGGGCGGCCCAGGCTGAGGTCTCCCCGAACTCACCCAAGGGACCCGCCACCTTGTGCCCCGAAACACGGGAGCCAGATAGTGGCCAGAGGCACGGCCCGTGCAGTTGCACCTGGGGTCAGCCTGACTCCCCCACCTACTCGTTTTTGATCTTGCGCAAGATTCTTACCCAAGGGCATCTCAGTTTTGTCATCTGTGAAATTAGGGGAATGATAGGCTGCTTGTAGGGATTGCAGGAGTTATGCACCTTAAGAGCTTAGAACAGTTCTTGCCTAGTAAAGATACAGGAGCTAAACGGTGGCTGTTATTTGCATTTTACCCGAATTGGCGTCAATACCTGCAGTGTTGTTTTGTGAGCGTCAGTTCTCAACCTCCGGTTCTTGTCTGAATGGTGGAGTGCCTGTCTCATGAGTCAGGATTGAGGAGCATCTGGGAGCATCTCAAAGGCAGGGCAGGAGCCCTGTGTCTTAGGACTGTGTTACCCACGTTTACATGCAGCACTCCACCTGTGGCTGGGCTACACTGAACAGGGGAACAGATGGATGATTTATGTGTGATGATCATGTCCATTGAGACCCAGATGCTCTGGCTGTGAGAGGTTTAGTCCAGGGGCCCAGCAGTAACTACTCCGTCCAGAACATGGTCTGGGACGGACGTGCACTACTGTAATCGTAATTTTATTGGTTTTACTTGTTGATTTCAGGAGTCTTTCACATTCCAGTTTTGTAATAATCTTGTAGGAGAGAGGACAGAAAGTACTCTCCCCACTTTCTAGGTGAGGAATTAGAATCAGGAAGGATGAGTGTGATGAAGTTCCATGGATACCCCTAGCAGAGGCAGGACTTCATTGGGGTGCCTGGCTGGTTCAGTCATTAGCGCCTGGGATTCTGACTTCATCTCAGGATCATGAGTTCAAGGCTTGTGGGAGGCATGGAACCTAGGAAAGGAAAAAAAAAAAGAAAGAAAGGGGACTTCAGTTCCCTGTATGTCAACCAGGGTCGTGAAAACTGGGCTAAGTGGGTTTGGCTCTCCCTGTCGTGTAGACTTGGCGCCGATGTCTGTGCTGTCCTCCGGCTCTCTGGTCCACTCAAGGAACAGTATGCTAAGGTAGGTGGTGCTCTGGTGCATCTGGTGGGTGAGGAGCCAGCTTACAGGCTGCAGGGTCTTTACGACCACTGTTGGCAGGGGGTGGACAGCTCTCCATATTCTGTGGCTCCACCTTTGGGGGGCATTTTCACCCTAAGCTGGTTTCCCATTGTCATCACTCACTTCAGGCCACTCCCCTAGAGTGTGTACAAGAAATCATGTCCAGGAAAGGGTGTAGATGTGAGTTGTCAGCTCTGAGGCCAAGTTATTAGTAACAGTCTGGAATTCTTCCTTTAGAAATGTAATCGCTTGGGTTGTCAGTGTACGTTGTTAAGTGGAAAAAGCAAGATGTAGAAGGGTGCATATGGAATGCTACATTTGTATAAAAATGGAGAAAAACTGTAAATATATTTGCTTATCTATTCAGCCACATAGTAAGAATTTGTGGGGGTACTGGCATGGTGTTCACTATTCCTGGTCCTCGGGATGTGTGAAGCCAGGGCAGGATAGCAGGACTGTGTCCTTGGATGCCTCCAGGGAGCAGTGGTGGGAGAGAGCTTTTTCACTGTCAACAATATGTATCTTTTGAATTTTGAACCATGCAGATTTAAAAAAAGGATTATAGAAAAATAAACGGGACCTCTTAAAGCCCTGGCTTTCATATAGAGAGCCTGGAGGGTGAGACCAGCTTCCCATACTGTGTGGAGCATTCATTGCTTACATTTCTGTCCTTGCTTCTGGGTGCATCGGTTCGCGTACCTGTGCTCATGGCCCCTTGGTCAGTTGGCCTGGGTCTGGCCTTCTGGGGCCACACAGAATGAATTTGTCTTCCCCCTTCCATGCATCAGTCCCATATCCATGGGCAGTATGCCGCTATACCATTCAGTCTTCTCCCACCAGCTAAACCCATTTGTAGCATGGCAGCCGGGGCCGGTCCTGGGGATAACAGGTGCAGCCATTTAAAAAATTTTTTAGTAGGAACGTTTCCCCAGTGAAGTTGGATGGAGAAGTTCCTTGTATCCAGTAGACAGACTGGGAGGGACTCTGATGGAAGGAGGGGTGGAGGGGGGATGCTCAGCCTACCCATGGGGGCCTGGGTCCTTCCAAGAACCCCAGGGCTCCAAGGAGCAGTTAGAAAATCTCTGATCTACCTGCAGAATTCCTAGATCAGCCCCCACTCCAAACTGATGAGCCAGGCTGGTGTGGGAGTTGGGTAGGAGTTTGCATTTTTTGTTTCAAAGATTTTTAAAATTTATTTGAGATAGAGTAAGAGGGAGAGAATGCACACAAGTGGATGGTGGGGGGCAGAGGGAGAGGGAGAAGCGGACTCCTCACTGAGTAGGGAGCCCAACATGGGGCTCCATCCCTGGATCCCAGGATCATGACCTGAGCCACCCAGACGCCCCAGGAGTTTGCATTTTTAAAACCTCAATAGGTAACTCTGATAGGCCAGCCTACCACTACATCTCTCACTCCCATTTCAAAAACAAATCCTGGATGCCTGGCTGGCTTAGTGGATAGAGCCTGCAACTCTTGATGTCAGGGTTGTGAGTTCAAGCCCCACATTGGGTGTGGAGCCTATTTAAAAAAACAAAACAAAACATCTGGCAGCCTGGGTGGCTCAGTGGTTTAGTGCTGCCTTCAGTCCAAGGCCTGATCCTGGAGACCTGGAATCGAGTCCCGCGTCAGGCTCCCTGCATGGAGCCTGCTTCTCCCTCTGCCTGTGTCTCTGCCGTTCTCTCTCTCTCTCTCTCTGTGTGTCTCTCATTAATAAATAAATAAAATCTTAAAAAAAAAAAAAACCCCACCAAAAACAAAAAATCATGATGGGAAATATAATTGAAAAGCAGAACGTAATGCTCCTGGTGGCTGCTTTTCATCTGTGTTAAGAGTAGGTGGAAACTAGTCTATAAACGAAGTGGCTGCTGGCCTCACCCTAGGAGCAGGGCACAGGAAGGTGACTTGACCTGTGTGGTCTGGCCCTTCAGTTTGCAGATGAAGAAGCAGTCCAAGAAGGTCTACCTGCAGTGAATTAGTAGAGGAGCTGGAACCTGCCCCCTTCTTGCCCTGGGGTTCCCGTCGAGGGTCTGTCTTGCAGTCAGTGTCCCTGGTGGAGGGAAGGCCAGCCAGGGTGGTCTGAGCAGTCCCTTGTGTCCAGATGGATGGAGTGATTCTGTTTCCAGAGGTGCCAGGGACTTAGGGGTGGGGGGTGGGGGGAGCCTGGGACAGATGATGCCCGGGGGGTTGGGGAGGACACAGCCTGCCCTGCTTTTAGGTTTCCCACTTTGGTTAAAGGCTAAGCCTGTGCCCAGGGGATGCAAACTAATTTCAGGATTAGTTTAAGCCAGAAATAATTGGGAAGGTAAGGCTGTTGCAAAGGAGAAAAACCACATCACACATTTTCAAGACAAACCGAAGCAATTTCTGGATTACCCCAGTCTTTTCTTCCATCTCCTGCCATTTGGGATTTTTTTAGTTTCTAGCCCCGTTTCCCTACAGACATGGTCCTGGTGGCAGCCTCTTGGTCCTTGCATTGGGACCCCCTGCCCTGGGGATGGGATGGGTGGGGGCGGAGAAGGCCTTCTGTTTCAGGAGAGAACCGAGGTTGGCTGCTGGCGGTGCAGACTCTGTGTGCTTTGGGCAGGAGCACGACCTGGATTTCCAGAGACTCCTGGATGCCAGCGCCTACAAGGAGGCCTTTCGGAGGGATATGATCCGCTGGGGGGAGGAGAAGCGCCAGGCCGACCCCGGCTTCTTCTGCAGGAAGGTTGTAGAGGGTGTCTTCCAGCCTGTCTGGGTGAGTGGGCTCTGTGGCAGCTCTCTCCATCCACATCTCCACTGCCTTCCTGTCCTGCTGAATCTCACCGACGTCTCCTGCTCTGGCCAGGGTGTTGGCTCTCCGCCCCTGTGGTCCCTTCACTACAGGTAGCCAGAACGACCTTTGAAGAACAAGACAGGTTACTCCTCCATGGAGCACCTTTGTCCCTTGTTCTGTTGGACCACATTGAAATGCTTAGCGCAAACCTCTAGGCCTGAACAATCTGGTCCTGCTGCCCCGTTGGCCTCCCTAGTCCTCAGGCTGTAGCAACATCAGCCTCCTCTCTGTGCCCCAAGTTACGCTCCTTCTGGAGTCAGGGCTGGCCTGCGTGTTCCGCCTGCCGGAGATGTCCCTTCTCTCCCTCTACTGGGTGCACTCCAGCCTGCCTGGCTTACTTACGTGGTGCCTCCACAAGGAAGCCTTCCCTGATACCCGAGCTCTAAGTGATGGTTGCTGTCTTTTGCTCCCATGGCACCTACTCCTCTCCTACCTCCTCAAGGCAGCTGGTGTTCTCTCCTTGCACCTGGCCTGGCTCCCAGTGATTTGGGCGCACCCCAGTGCAAACATTGTAATCAGGGTGATTACATTATAACTGGCTGGAGGGAATTAGGCCCTAAACAAATAGCTTATGGGTGGGGATCACTACCAAGTTGCAAAACAGACAAGGGCTCTGGGGAGGGCGGGGGTGCTATCTGGTGTGGGTATCAGGACCAACTGTGTCTGTGCAAGAGGAGAGGCTGTTGCTAGCAGGCCAGCTCATTGGAGGGGACAGACATGGCTGCGGGGTGGGGGCGGGGGAAGGCACAGGAGAGAAAGCAGAGGCTAGGGCGCCGGTCTTCCCGGAGGCGAAGGGGATGCGGGGACATGGTGGGATCTGCACAGGCTGCAGGGGCTGCACAGAGACAGGAAGGGGTTGGGGTGGGAGGGAAGGCCTCCCTTAGGAGGAACACCAGAGGAGATGGCACCCAATCAGAGAGCCTAGCCTGTGCCTGTCCCTGAGAAGGCCAGCTGGCTGATGGGGAGTGAACGTGGGAATCTGGTAGGAAGTAGGTGCTAGATCATGCAGGACCTTGTAAACTAGGGGTGGGCTTTGGGTTGTCTTAGAATAATGGGAGGCCTTTGAGAAGTTTAGGGCAGTGACCTGACAAAATCAGACTTTTTTTTTTTTTAATTTTTATTTATTTATGATAGTCACAGAGAGAGAGAGAGAGAGGCAGAGACATAGGCAGAGGGAGAAGCAGGCTCCATGCACCGGGAGCCCGACGTGGGATTTGATCCCGGGTCTCCAGGATCGCGCCCTGGGCCAAAGGCAGGCGCCAAACCGCTGCGCCACCCAGGGATCCCAAAATCAGACTTAAATTTTAAAAAGCGCTGGGGAGCAGGGACCAGTTAGAGCATCTTTGTTTCGGGCCTCGGTTTGTTCATCTGTAAAGTAATTATGTTGGACCTGCTGATCTGACCCCAGATCCTGCGACCTCTTCAGCTCAGCAGTGACCCCAGAACATGGCATGTCTATGGCGGAGAATGTGTGGGCCAAGTGGGCTGCCTGCAAGGGGCAGGGACAGTGGGTGAAAGTGGGGAAGGGGTGACACCTGTCTGGGTTCTGTAGCCCCTCCCAATCCTGTGCCTGTGTCCCTGCTTATTTGGAGTGGGGCCGGGTCTCCTGCCACCTGGGGTCACCCTGTCCCCCAGCACTGTGTCCTATTGGTCACCTGCCTGTGTCTCTCCCCTGCAGCTGGTGAGTGACACACGGAGGGTGTCGGACATCCAGTGGTTCCGGGAGGCCTATGGGGCTCTGACACAGACCGTCCGTGTGGTAGCCTCGGAGCAGAGCCGACAGCAGCGGGGCTGGGTGTTCACCACAGGTGAGCTAGGCGTGGCCTTTGTCCTTGAGGCTTGGCACTTGGGCCGGCCACCCGATGGTAGACCAAGGCCACCCACTCCCACGCTTCAAGTCTTCTATTCTTCTATTCTTTTCCTAGCTGGCTCTGGGGCAGTGAGCGAGGGGTTATAGAAGGGAATTTGCGGCCAGGGGCTCCGGACTGCCCCCACATCAGAGACGAGTGGGATGGGGGTGGGTGTCCTTGGGGCTCACAGCTCTATGACCTTGGCCTGGGGCCCTTCCCTGGGCTATCCTCTCTAGGCTGATGGGACCTACCCCTGGGTCCTTCACCTCTGCTTGCCAGCCTGGTGGGTCAGAGGGCAGGCCTGTTTGATGAACAGAATGACTGTGTGCAGCATCCGTGGTGCAAGCCTGGGACCTGCCCCATGGCTTCTCTCATGCCTGAGGTCCTGGGACCTGGGGAAGTACAGGTCCAGCAGGCACCCCTCTGTCCAGCTGCTGTCCCCTCGGGATTTGCTGCAGGGCGAATGATCTCACCCTACGGTCAGTGAACCTGCTCCGCAGACAGGCGGGTGGAATAGCTCATGCTGTATCCCCAGAGGATTGAGTCAGAGATGTGGGCATGGAGTCCACACCCCAGCTTCACATAAAATGGAGATAGGTGGCCCTGCTGGGTTCTCTGTGGTTTCCAAAGAGCCAACCACTCTCTGTAGCCAGTGGCCAAGGAAGAGCAAAGTCAGTAGACACTCTGGGGGGGTCTCAGGTGGCTCTCTGGAGGCAAAGGGGGCAAGCTCATGTGGGGCCAGCAGGCCTCCATGCCCAGTGTCTGCCCAGATGGACGGGCCCTGACCTTCCCATACTTCCTGTACAGGGGTGGACGATGCTGAGTCCGAGTGTGGTCTGGACAACTTTGGGGCCTTTGACTGGGTCATTGAGAACCATGGGGATGAGCAGCGCCTGGAAGAGCAGTTGGAGAAGCTGGTAGTGTTTGTCCGCTCCAGACTGTAGCTCCAGGTCCTGTGAGCACTGGGGCCGCCCTGCCTCTGCTGGGCTTTGGTCTCTAAGGCGGGGGAAAGACAGAGGGCCTGGGTCTAGGTTTCTGGGGGCCCGGCAGACATCAGACAAGTCAAGACACCCCCAGGGACCTCATTTCTTTGTACAGAGAACAGTCCCGCCTCTTTAGGAGGAGACTGGAGGGCAAAAGGGGGGGTGAACTGGCTGTGCTTGACCTTTGTCCATGGTGCCAGGCCTGTGAGCCTGTGCAGCCTGGCTTCCCTGTCTGGATGTGCTCAGCCCAGGGCTCCTTTGTGTACTAATAAACCACCTTGGAGCACACGCTCAGAGCTGGTCTCTCATTTCCCGGATGCCAGCATAGCCAGCGTGCGTTCAGAAGGGCCGGGGCTGTCTCCACCTGGGCTTGGGCCATGCAGGCAAAGGGTCTGTGTGGGAGGCAGAATGGGGGTCTGAGAGTCTCGTCTTCTTGGAGGGCTCCACCACCAGAGGCTCTGTGTTCCACAGAGAGTGCCACCAGCAAGTACCCAGAGGGACCGAGTTATCATAGACGCCAGGGACCTAGAGATCAATGGACTCCTCATAGCCATTGTGTGGCCCTGGGCAGATCATATTAGTGCATCCAGCCTCAGTGTTCCCATAGGGGGCTTTGGATTTGATCCCTTTTATTTATTTTATTTTATTGTTTTAAAAAAATTTTTATTTTAGAGAGCGAATGTGGTGAGGGGCAGAGGAAGAGAGAGAGAATCTCAAGCAGACTCCGTGCTGGGTGCCAAGTCCAACACAGGGCTCAATGTCATGACCCTGAGATCATGACCTGAGTGGAAACCAAGAGTCGGTCGCTTGACTAGCTGCGTCACCCTGGCTTCCTGAGGAGAGTCCTTTCATCTGCACTTAGCAGGTGCCAAGAGCTCAGAAAGGGAAGGCCACCTGCTCAGGATTAGAGGGTGTGTTGGTGCCACCTGACTCCTGACTGTCCCAGACCTCGCTGAGCACTCAGCTCTCTGCCCTCTTCTTCCTCACTCCTCTGTCCCTGCTAACTGACCTGTGATGTTCCCGCCCAGACCTCCTCCCTGGCTCTTGTGGGCGCCCGGCACCATGGGCTCCTCCCTGTCCACTTCTATTTCTCCCTGGAAGGTGAACTCCCTGATGGCTGGCTGTGTCTGTCTGGCAGTTGTGACCGTGGCTCCCAGAGGTGTGCTGGCTCAGTGGGTGCTGGGAGAGGGCATGCTCATACGCATGTTGATGTGTGCATAATCATGGTCTGCAGGATGCGATTCTCATGCCCCAGGAGGCTCTGTTGCCCATCTGGTGCTGAGCTGGCACCAGCTTGGATGCTCCTGGGGCTTGTTCCACATGGAGACTCAGCTCTTAGGGGCTCCTCTCAGTGGTGCTGGCAGAGGTCATGAGCCACCCCTGCCCTGACCCCGACTGCTTTCCACTCGATCCACGTTGTGACCTAAAGAGTTTACCGCTGTGATCACCAGACGTGGCCCCAGTGATTTTGGTCATTTCCGTGATGGCACTGTTCAGAGGCAGGTGCAGCGGGTCCAGCTCCAGGGGTGTGGTTTCCATGCAGCAGTGGCTGTGCCTGGGGGGTGCGTGGGCGGTACTCACCTGTATATGCCAGCCCTGGGGTGTTATGAAGTCCCAGCCTTCTCTCTCTCTCTCTCTCTTTTTTTTTTTTTTTTAAGATTTTATTTATTTATTCATGAGAGACACAGAGAGAGAGGCAGAGACACAGGCAGAGGGAGAAGCAGGCTCCATCCAGGGAGCCCGATGTGGGACTCGATCCCAGGTCTCCAGGATCATGCCCCGGGCCGAAGGCGGTGCCAAACTGCTGAGCCACCCAGGCTGCCCCCAGCCTTCTCTTGAAGGTCCAAGGTGTCCCTTGGCATGGCCTTCAGGTTCCCTGGTACCTTGCGGTACATGTCTGTCTGTCCCATAGAGTAACAGCTCCTGAGGATTGAGCCTGTGTCCTCACCTGGTGTCCCCACTGCCTGGCCTGGTGACAGCAGGAATGAGTGACCATTACTAAGTGCCTGTCAGGCCCCAGATACCACATGATATGCTTTAAATATATATTCTATTTAAAAATTAAAGCTATTTATTTATTTATTTATTTATTTATGGGTTTTATTTGTTAGAGAGAAGGAGCTCCTAGGGAAGGAAAGGGAAAAGCAGACTCCCTGCTGAGCAGGGACCACCTCCACCCCCAACCTCAGACCTGGGGCTGTGATCCCAGGACCCCAGGATCACAACCTGAGCTGAAGGCAGTGCTTCACCCACTGAGCCACCCAGGCGCTCCCTAAAGGACTTTAAGAATTAATAAAACAAAGAATGGGTCAGAAAGTATTGATTGGACTTGGAGCCCTCACGTGCTGGTCCAGCAACCACAGCCCCGGTGGTAGTTCAAGCCCCATGTTTTCAGGGTTCATGTTTGCCACATGGCAGTGGGTGTTCTCATTCGCACTGACCCGGGGACAACCTGAGGGCCTATGGGTACTCCAGAGGTGGCAGAACCAGCATGGGGCCCGTAGGTGTGCCCGGGAGCCCTGTGTCTTGGCCCCTTCCCCAGCAAGTGTCTCCTTGGACCAGAGAGTGGCCATCCCTGCCCATGCCTGAGCTCAGAGCTCAGGATGAGTGAGCCTGTTGAGGGATCGCTCATGTTCTTCCTTCTTCCCAGCTTGATAAGATGGGATCCACACATAACACTGTGCAAGTGTACAGTGATTTGAGGCACATATGTCCTGTGAAATCAGCACAAAATAAGGTTGGTTATCCCTGTCACCACACATAGTTGTCATGTGTGCATGCCAGGGTGTGATGGGGGTATGTGTGTGAATGAACCACATTTTATTTATCTGTCTGTGTGTGGATGTTTTGCTGTTTCCATGTCTTGGCTGCAGTGAGTGTGGGGATGCGACTGTGTCCTTGTCGTCTTGCTTTCCTCTCCTAAAGATGCGTGCCTAGTGGTGGGATTGCTGGGTGACCACCAGTGCACAGTGAAGGAGGCAGGGATGGAGCAGAGAAGAGGAGGAGGGGCTGCTGGGCCTGACACATCCCTCTTCCCCATCCCCAGGAGCCCTGCTCACCTGGCTCCTGGCTCCGGGGATTTGGAAAGCCTCTGACAGTTTGGCAGTGATGCCTCCAAAAATGGGGGGTCCCAGTGGCTAACCAGAGTCACTTCTGCTGTAGTTGAAGTTCTTCTGTACTTAAAAAATCTGCTCTTTGTCTAAGTATCAAAATCAAGAATAACTCCAACTGTTGATTCTGTGATGATGAGGGCTTTAGCTGCTTTTTAGAAATTTTGTTAATTTTATAATTTTTAAAATTTAAATTCAATTTGCCAACATAGCATAATACCCAGTGGCTTTTGCTGCTTTTATTTCGAGGCATTCTCCACACCCTGCTAGACTTTGCTGATTGTGTGGTTATGGTATAACAGCATTGCTATGAAGTTGTTTCTTCTATCATGTGTGTATTATTTTAACAATGTTTTGTGGCATTAACATTCTCCTAAAATTTTTATGCCATTTCTAAACAGCTTTATTGAGATATAGTTGATATGTAGTAACTGCATATTTAAAACGTACAGGTTGATAAGTTTTGACATTTGCATACACTGACAAAACGATGCCCATGGTCACGGTGGATACCCACCCGTCACCTTCATCCCCAGGCCACCACTGATCTGCTTTCTGCCTCCATAGATCACTTTGCATTTTCAGTAATTTTACATAAATGCATTATCCAGTATATATCTTTTTTTGTCTCATTTCTTTCACTCAGCATAATTATTTTGAGGTCCATCCTCATTATGGCAGGTTTCAGTAGTTCATTCTGGTTTGTTACTGGTATTGGGATGAATATTCTGCAATAGATCCATTCACCTGTTGATGAACATCTGGGTTGTTTCCAGTGTTCGGAGGTAACAAATAAAGCAACTATGAATAGTCATGTACAGACTTTTGTGTGGATCTGTGCTTTCATTTCTCTGGGGTACATGCTTCCTTACCTGTGCATGGAGCAAGGGTGCGCCCTCCCCCCTCCATGGAGGAGGAGGAGGAGGAGGGGTGCAATGTCCCCATGCAGGTTCCAGTCTGTATGGTACCGGACAAAGAGGGACTAAGAGGCATTTGGGTTGGGAGGGAAGCAGCAAAACTGCCTGTTCTTAGGTGACCTGTCATCTATGTGGCAGGTCGGGTGGAATCTCCAGGAAAGCTGCTAGAGCTGGTAGGTAAATTTAACAAGATAGGGTACAAGGTCACTTTATACGAGTCCACGGTATTACTATTCATTTGTAATAAACAATCAGAAATTGGAATAATGCAATTACAAAAGAATAAAATGTGAAACCAGAATGAGTCTGATAAAAGACATGCGTATTGGAAACTAAAGTGCTGCTGGAAGACAAGACCTTCATGGACAGATGACACCAAGTCCATAGGATTCAATGTGAAGATACTCCTTTCCCCAACCCCCCTACTCCCTTCCCCCCACATCTCCCCTTCTACCAGGTCCCCCCTACCCCTGGTTCCCCCATCCCCCTCTTCCCCCCCAAGGCGTCCCCTCCTGCCAGGTGCCCCCTCCCCCCAGGTCTCCCCCAGATGCTCCCTCTCCTCCCCTGCAACCACCAGCTTGTTCCCTACATTTCTGGGTCTGTTTCTGCCTTTTTTTTTTTTTTAATACTTTTTAAAAAAAAATATTTTTATTTATTTATTCATGAGAGACAGAGAGAGGCAGGCTCCATGCAGGGAGGCCAACACGGGACTCGATCCTGGGACTCCAGGATCACATCCTGAGCCAAAGGCAGGCTCAACCACTGAGCCACCCAGGCATCCCTTTTTAAAAATATTCTACCAGGTGAAACCACCTGATACCTGTCTGAAATGTGCTGACCTCAGGTGTACATTTCCACCACTTCCTAGTCAGTCCCACCCTCTTGGAAGCACAGATTAGTTTTGCCTGTTCTAGAATTTTGCATAAATGGTTAACATCTAATTTTAAAACATGTTTATTTTTTTAATTTTAATTTTTAAAGTTTTCTTTTTTCATTTCAGAGAGAGAGTGCATGTGCATGAGTGGCGGGAGGAACGGTGGGGGGAGGGGCAGAGGGAGAGGCAGGCTCCCCCTAAGCAGGGAGCCCCACATGGGGCTCCATCCTGGGACCCCGAGATCATGACCTGAGTCTAAGGCAGAGGCTTAACCGACTGCCACCTAGGCACTCCTTGAAACATGTTTATAATAATAATTTATTTAAAAGATTTAACTGGTTTACTGCACTTTGGTCCTTTCATGGAAGTTGAGAAACCTCCCCATTTTTGAATTTTGTATTTTAATTCCTCTCCAGACAGTTGATGTACCTTCAGATAGTTTTTTTTATAAAAAGTGTCTGGTCAATCTCTTTTCTGAGCCCCAATGAATGACAGGATGACATCCGGTTACCAGTACACCTGGACACTGCCTTGGCTGGCATGGGATCATGACCTGGTTCCATTGTCTGCCACAGTCAATGTCGCCAAGTCTGAGGCCACCTTGAGTTTTGTTCCTTGGCAGGTAATCTCCTTTCTCCATCTGGATGCTTGTGGACATTTTTTTGTTTCACCTTCATTTTTGAAATTCACATTCTGGCATCCAAGGCAGAATGTGGATATATCTTAGGAGGAAAACATTGGTGCTCATTGTTTCCTATAAAGCGATTCTGAGTAATGAGATGGACATTGGCCTCATACATCCATGTGCCTGCCACCACCAGCAGTCACCTTGGGTGACCGAGCAGGTTTTTCAGGGGTGTGGCCTCTACCAGGTGTCTGGGGGCTCTCTGCATTGAGGAGCTGATCCTAGATGGTGAATTCTCACCCCCTACGACTGGATTTGGATTTTATTTATTTTTTTATTTTTATTTTTTTAAAAAATTTTATTTATTATTTATGATAGTCACACACACAGAGAGAGAGAGAGGGGCAGAGACACAGGCAGAGGGAGAAGCAGGCTCCATGCACCGGGAGCCCGACGTGGGATTCGATCCCAGGTCTCCAGGATCGCGCCCTGGGCCAAAGGCAGGCGCTAAACTGCTGCGCCACCCAGGGATCCCTGGATTTAGATTTTAGAAACAGCCAAGGAAATTTGGTGCTAAATTCTGGTGAAGGGGGCCAGGTGAGGCATGTACTTTTCAGCAAGAATAAATGGTGCCTGTAATGTAACAACGCAAAAGCTTCCTCCACGCCAGTTTTTAGAGAGGAGTTTTATTTATTTATTTATTTTAAAGATTTTATTTATTCATGAGAGAGAGAGAGGCAGAGATACAGGCAGAGGGAGAAGCAGGCTCCATGCAGAGAGCCCGATGTAGGACTCAATTCTGGAACTCCAGGATCACGCCGTGGGCTGAAGGCAGGCGCTAAACCCCTGAGCCACCCAGGGATCCCCAGAGAGGAGTTTTAAAAAGTTGTTTCAGCATCCATGCCTCTGTGCCTTTGTGTATGCTGTTCCTGCTGGGAGTGCCCTTCCTGGGGCTCAGGCTTGCACCTGTCACCTCCCCAGGGTCCCTAGAATGCGTTTCCTCCCTGCCTTGCTGCTCCATGAGCAACACGGGAAATGGTTTTCTGCTTTTTGAATCTGGTGCTAGTAAATTCAGTGAAAATGGAGAATTTGGGAAGTGTTGGGAAACAGTGGCATTCTGAGCTCACCACCTTGAAGTAGCCAACATTCCCTGTGGCTGAATTTTAGCGCTTAACCGTCTGTATGATGTAAATACTCCTGCTGCTGATTGCAGGCCACGGACAAATGGAGTCTTGCAGGAGGGCGCGAGCATACTACTGTGACAGTCATCCCCACACCCCCCCCCCACTTTCCCAGCATGCGGGTGCTGTGCTGTCTCTGCCGCACTGTCCATGTGCTGTGTGTGTGTCCCGTGCACCCATCGGGTCACACTCCTTGTCCCACAGCATGTCCAAGGAGGCCCAGACCAAGGGGCTTCTCCAAGGGGGCAGAGCTTTCTTGTCTATTCGTGGGTTGTTCTGTCTGGAGCTCGCTGCCACCCCTGTGAGGAGCCACACAAGGCTGTGCCTCCCGGTCTTCTGTTCACTGGTGTTGGGGCAAGGCTGCCTGGAGGGACCTGAAGACTCTGTGCTTGGCCCAGGACATCCCTGTGGGCAGCAGAGCCATGACTGGCGCTGGCTGCTGTCATGTTCGTGTGCGACCTGATGAACGGGTGACAGGGAGCTGAGCAGCCTTCGTTGTAGGGGGTCAAAGGCTGCTTCCTGCATGGCCCAGTCCAGGACCTGGAAGGGCCCTGCTGCCTGACAGCCACGTGCAGTGATGAGCCCCTCTGTACATCTCAGGGGTTTAGCCTTTTCCTTCTAGGTGGGTCCAGAGCACATCCAGACCAAGCTGAGTGCCTCAGGAGCCCAGGTGAGGGCAATGAGGGCCCCCTAGGAGGTGAGAAGTACGCCTGCTGCCAGCCTCTGTTTGCCTGGCATAAATGGCTTCCAGTTTCAGGGGTGGTGGAAGGGTCTGTGTTAGGTCTGTGTGGCAGCTTTCCGAGGGGCCACCAAGGTGTGCGATGTCACAGATGTAAGTATGACGGGCCTTGAGATCTTGCTCCAAATCCTTCACTTGCTGATGAGGAAGCTGAGGCCAAGGGAGGGGAACTGGTGTGCTCAGGGTCATAGAACAACTGGTGGCGATGCTGAGACAAAGTCCCAGGACTCCCACCCGGAGCTTTTCTCCTGTTCTTCATGTCCCCGAGAGAGCAGGAGACCCGTGCCCTCTACTGGAGGCTGGCAGAGGACGTGCAGTTTGAGCGCTTTGGAGCATGACCTACTTTCTGGGCTTTTCCAGACTTCCCTGAGGAGGCCAAGGCCACCTGGCATGTCCTGTTCAGGTAAATCAAGCCATACCAGGGTAGGGGGGGTGGCACAGGGTCACTTCCCAGGAGGGAACACGCCTGGTGTGCTGGGGGACGAGGAGCAAAGAGACCGGTGCATGTCCAGGGCTGTTGGTCAGGGCTGGGACCTGGGAGGTGGAGGCCCGGCCTTGCACGAGGCCTCTGTTCATCTGGGCGTTGAAGCCGTCTGCTAGCAGTGTTCCTTGTCATAACAGCTCTGGTGAATTTGCAGACACATCTAGCCCTGAGCCAGCGGCACATGGGTCCCTGGGGGCTCCTGCAGCAGGGGCTGGCCGGTCCTGAAGAGGACTGCAGGCCTGGGCCGGGTGCTGTTCCAGCATCCGTGCTTAGCGCCTGCCCTGTCACCACTAGCGCCACAGTGGGGAGCTCACACCTTGCTTTTGCCACGCGGGCATTGCACTTTACTGCGCGCGCTCATGGGGATGATTTCATTTCATTCTCATGATAGCGCTGTCCTTGTTCCCATTTTGAAACGAAGATACAGGGGCACGGAAAGGTGAAGGGTCTCTGCAGAGTGGGCGGTCCGGCTCCTCACCTGCTCGTCCTGCAGGGGTCTAGGGACTGTGACTGTCTCCCCCAGGTCCCAGACCGTGCAGCCAGAAACGGGGGTGGGGCTGGAATTAAGCCTCTGTTCCAGTTTTCGTGTTCCCCCCTCCCCCGCCCCCAACCTGTGGGCATGTGTGGGGAAATGAATTCTACTAAGCAGTCAAGGAAAACACAGAAATAGAGAAATGGATATGAGCACAGGGCAGACGGCTGATGCCAGTCTGGGATGCTGAACCTTGAGTGGGCTTGCCTGGCTCCCCACACCTGCCTCTACTCCTTGGTACCCTCTTGGCATGTCCGGCTGACCTTGACTCTCACACCCCTCGCCCCCCGCAGGTCTTCTGCCTCCTGCTCTGGGAGGAGGTCCTGACTACGGCCCCTGATGTGCTGTCTGGGCCCATCTTGAGCTGGGAGTGTGCAGCCATCCGGAGTCAGCCCTGGAGCGGGCTCCGCTGCGCCCTTTGGTGGCCCTGGGCCCAGAGCAGCTTCTCCACACACTTTGGAACTCGAATGCCTGCCTACTGTGTCATACCTGTGGTTTTCTAAAATCCAGTGAGCTTGGGAGGTCCACACGGTATGTGCTGGACATGCAAGCTCCAGGCAGGTGCACATCGGGGTTTGCTCATCCTGGGTTTCCTTCCATCATCTGTCTCCACAGGCCTCACTTTGGTGACATGGGTGGGAACCCGATCTGCTCAGCAAACCATCTGTTACCTGAGCTCCCGGTAAGCCATTCTAGAGCCTCTCTTGCCCTCCTCTCTCCGTGTTTCTCAGGGTCACTGGTGGCGGTGGCAGCTATCTCCCTGCAAGGGTTAGGGTTCTGTTCAGTGGGTACCTTATGGTCACGCTCCCGTGCCATCTCCCTCCCTGCTCACGTTGTCTCCTGTGTCCTTCTCCAGGGCAAGATGTCCCACAGAACCCTTTGTCCAGTGCCGCAGCCCCACCACTCTGCTCAGCAGTGCTCCCTGCCACCATCTGCAGCCCGCAAAGCTGGGCCTGGGCTCCCTCACGGTATGCCCAGCATCTAGCACAGTGCCAGGTGGGCAAGATGCACTGTCATACACGTGGACCAGACTGTGAACCTGAGGTGGGCCTCTGTACATGCTGACAGGTGTCTTGTGGGGGAGGAGAAATTAATGATGCAAGAGAGGGCAGGCAGGGGCAGGAGCTGAGTCCCTGAGAGGGAGAAGGGGGGCCAGACCCTGGGACTGGTGCAAGGACACCACTCCCACAGGAGTGGGGCACAGAGGGCAGTCTGGGTGAGGGGAAGCTGGTGGTCTGCTCACAGAGGGATGCTTGGGCTCCTGCCAGGTCACACGAGGTCTCTTCCCAGGAGGCAAGAGTGAGGTCCCGGAGGAGGTGGTGCTGGCATGGGTCGTGGGCAGGTGGGGGGGGGCGGTGGGGGGTGAGGGATGACAGCCATCCTTCCAGGGAAGTGTGCTGGGCCCATGGGGCATGGGGGCACCCCCTCCCACACACTGACTTCCCATTGGCCCTGGCTATTTATTCCATGGCTAAAGCTTTGTTCCTTCCCTTCGTCAGTGGGGTGTCTGTGGTGGAAATCTGGGGGAGGGCCTGAACCAGAGGGATGGAAGGAGGAGGGAGGCCAGGGCTGGGTGCCCTCAGTGGGATAAAACCAGGCCACTTTGTGGGCCCAGGACAGCGGCAGGAGCCCTGGATGGGCACCCCTCCCCCGCTGCCCCCCGCAACAGGCAGGGCTGGAGGCAGAGCTGGCTTCCTGGTTCTACTGCTCTGGATGAGCCTGGCGTGGGAGAGGGCAAGTCTCAGGTGGTGACTCCCATGTGGGATTCCTGAGTGAGAAAGGAAGCGGGGCTGCTGGGGCCATGTGTCAGAAGGCGGAGCCGGGGGGGGGGGACCCTGAACTCCTGCTCTCGCTCAGTCCCCCAATCCCTTCTGCCACCAGTGTCTCTTCCATTGTCCCTGCTGAGCATGGGGTCGGCTAGAACCCAGGGTCCTGTGCCCGTGCTGCCTGCGCCAGCTGGGGGGGCCAGTTCCCCAGCCGGCTCTCACCAACCCCGGAGCCTGACAGCCTGTCCGAGGAGCAGAGACCCCACCTGATTCTCCCACTGGCAGGGGGGCCACTGGGGGATCTGAGGCTCAGGCCCACCAGTGACTTGCCCCAGGCTTCACTTTGGTAGCTGAGCCCCGGCAGGGTACACGGGCTGGGGGGTGGGGGTCCCAGATTCCAGAAGGACAGAATGCTTTGCTGTTCTGCTGAGGCTTCCTGCTGTTTGCCTGGCAGACTGGGTAGGCAGGAAAGATTATTTTCAGAGAATTTGTGTAAGAAGAGAGAAGTAGGCTCCATGCAGGGAGTCCGATGTGGGACTCGATCCCCGGTCTCCAGGATCGCACCCCAGGCTGCAGGCGGTGCCAAACTGCTGCACCACCGGGGCTGTCCTGTTTATTTCAATTTTTTGAGGGTTTATTGCTAATGCATAGAAATGCAACGGAGTTTTCTTTTTAAGATTTTATTTATTTATTCATGAGAGAGACAGAGAGAGGCAGAGACACCGGCAGAGGGAGAATACGGGACTCGATTCCAGGACCCTGGGATCACAACCTGAGCCGAAGGCAGACGCTCAACCACTGAGACACCCAGGTGCCCCCTAAGCTTTGTATATTGATCTTATATCCTGCAAGCTGGTTAAACTCACTTATCATTTCTAGTAGCTTTTTTGGAGACTTTCATCAAATTTTCTCCATAGGTTATTATCATGACATCTCTGAATAAGACCGTTTCACATCTTCCTTTCTATTTTAGTTGCTTTTAATTTCTCCTTCTTGTCTTGCTGCACTGGCTGGAGCCTCACGTTGACCTGGCTGGTTGTGAGAGTGGATGTGGATCATTCTCCACCTGTGAGCTGGAGGCTTTTTTTTTTTTTTTAAAGATTTTATTTATTTATTCATAGAGACAGAGAGAAAGAGGCAGAGACACAGGCAGAGGGAGAAGCAGGCATCATACAGAGAGCCTGATGTGGGACTCGATCCAGGGTCTCCAGGATCACGCTCTGGGCTGCAGGCGGCGCTAAACCACTGCGCCACCGGAGCTGCCCCGCTGGAGGCTTTTTGTAGACGTCCTTTACCAGGTTGAGATGGTTTGCTCCATTCCTAGTTTTCTGAAGGTTTTTGTTAACCAGGAATTTGTGTTGAATTTTTTCAAACAAATACGTCTTCCACAACTATAATATCTTATTATTTTTTTTCTGTTTTAGTTTGTTAATTAGGTGAGTTATATATTGATGATCAAATCTTGAAAAAACCTTGCTTTCCTTGGCTAAATACCACTTGATCATGTGTTGTTATCATTTTTATATATTGTTGGATTCAATTTGCTATATTTTGATTTAGGCTTATGGCTATGTTTATTTTTTTATTTTTTATTTTTATTTAATTAAAATTTTTTTTTCTTGGAGTTCAATTTGCCAACATATAGCATAACACCCAGTGCTCATCCCAGCAAGTACCCTCCTCAGTGCTCATCACCCAGTCACCCCAACCCCCCGCCCACCTCCCTTTCCACTACCCCTCGTTCATTTCCCAGAGTTAGGTGTCTCTCATGTTTTGTGACCCTCACTGATATTTTCACTCATTTCTCTCCTTTCCCTTTATTCCCTTTCATTAATTTTTATATTCCCCAAATGAATGAGACCATATAATATTTGTCCTCTGATTGACTCATTTCACTCAGCATAATACCTTCCAGTTCCATCCACTCTTGTGGCTATGTTTATGAGGAATTTTGACCTGCATTTTTTTTAAAGATTTTATTTATTTATTTATTCACAAGAGACACAGAGCGAGGCAGAGACACAGGCAGAGGGAGAAGCAGGCTCCAAGGAGCCTGATGTGGGACTCGATCCTGGGTCTCCAGGATCACACCCTGGGCCAAAGGCAGCGCTAAACCGCTGAGCCACCCAGGCTGCCCTGATCTGCATTTTCTTTTCTCATAATGTCTCTGTCGAGTTTTGGTGTCATGGTAATCCCAGCCTCACACAGTGAACAGGCAATATCCCTTCCTCCTCAATTTTTTGGAAGTGTCTGTAGGACACTTTTAAATGCTGGGAAGGATTGGCTGCTGAATTTGCCTGGGGCTGGGCTTTTCTTGTGGGAAGACTTTAGACTAGAAATCCAACTTCTTTGCTAGATGTAGGATTATTCATGCTATTTATTTCCTCCCATGTGAACTTTGGTAGTTTGTGCCTTTCAAACTAAGGTAGTTGTCAAGCTGGTCGGCAGAGTTGTTTGCAGCATTTCCTCAAGGTCCTCTTGGTATCTGAGCATCCATAGGGATGTTACCTTTTCAAACCTGAGGTCAACAAATTTTTGTCTTTTCTCTTTTTTTCTAGTTGGTCTAGCTAGCTAGCTATCAAAAAAAAAATTTTTTTTTTTTTTTTAATTTCTCAAAGATCCACCTTTTGGTTGCATGGAGTTTTTCCTAATGCTTTTATGCTTTCTGTTTCAGAGTTTTGTACTTGATACTCCTTGTTTTCATTTACTTAGGGTTATTTCCCCCTTCCCCCATCTAATTTCTTAGCATAAAAGCTGAAGTTGTTGCTTGGAGACCTTCATTCTCCTGTGATACTGGTGATGAAGTTTTGGAATATAGGTGAAGTTTGGTGGGGTGAGGTCCAGAGCTGACGACCAGGAAAGAATTCTTGAGACGTCTTTGGTGCAAAATGTGTTTTTTTTTTTTTTTTTTCCAAATGTGGTTTTATTAAAGCCCTGGGATGGGCCCCACGGGCAGGAAGAGCTGCTGCCCCAGGGATGTGAGGGGTGGCTGATTATATACCTGGGAGTTGGAGGGGTTTGGCGATAGCGTACTCTGAGGAATTTTGGGAGCAAGGTTTCCAGGACCTTGAGGGGGCTAGCTGTGGTTGGGGAAAGGTCACTTATTACCGTCTAATAAACACTGAGTCATGAGACCCTTCAGATGGATATGGGTGGGCCATGTGCTTGGCGGATGACTGCCAACATGTATCTTGGAGGGTAGAGATAAAGGAAATTTCTGAAGGATTATTTATTTATTTATTTATGAATTTTTATATGTTAAGGTAGACTTCCAGCCTCCTGGGGGTCGGGCTAAGATTGCCTTTGCCCTTAGCAAAGTATGAACATCGAGGCAGTGGAGTCTGTAGAGGAATGTCCCTTTGCCTGTTTCAAGGACTTGTCAATGTGCTGTCCCAGGCTCGTGCTTTGTCCTCAGCTAGCCCCGTGTTCCTCCATCACTAGTATTTGGTGTGATCAGTTCTAAGTGCAGTTTCTGTGCAAATTACAATTTATTGTGTTTTCTTTTCATTCAAAATACTTTCTGTTGTCTCATTTGATTTCTTTTCTGACCCTTGGGTCCTTTGGAAGTGAGTCATTAGTTTGCAAATGTTGCAGGCTTTTGTGATCTTTCTGCTACTGATTTCTGATTGAGTTTTGTCATCATCAGAGAATACTTAAAAAAAAAGATTTTATTTTTTATTTGAGAGAGAGCGCATGCGTGCGCATAAGCAGGGGGAGGGGCAGAGGGAGAAGCAGGCTCCCTGCTGAGCAGAGGGCCCTACATGGGACTTGATCCCAGGATCCTAGGATCATGACCTGAGTTGAAGGCAGACGCCTAATGGACTGAGCCACTTAGGTGCCCCCAGGGAATACTTTTATGTAACTTAAATTCTTTGAGATTCTTTGAGATTTATTCTGTGGCTCTGGGTGAAGCCTGTGTGAGTGAACGTGTCAGGTGTGAACAGTGTGTGTTGTGCTGCTGAGTGGACAGACCTGTCACGGTCACCTGGGCTGACGGTGTCGTGTAAGATACACCCTTACCTGCTTCGATATCCTTTCTGACTTTTTCTTTGCTTCATGCTTATTCCCTTCTCACTCCCTTGGCTTCACGTCCCTGTGAAGGGGAATAGCGTCACCGTGGTGGCATTCCACCAGTTGTGGCTCACCCCCTGCCCTGGAGGTGTGGCTGTCCTTCCCTGAGACATCTGGCCACACAGGAAGCTCCTGAGAAAAGGTTGGATTCTGTTATAAGAAAGTAGGAGTGGTGGCTGTTGGGGTCTGTTTCCCTGTCTGAGGGTCTTCCGGTGCTCAGATGTCTGACCGTGTCAGTGCTTTGGCCAACCCCACCAGTGGCTACCCAGTGACTCCTGACAGGATCCAAAGTCCCTAGAACAGATCCACAGCCTCCGGCGACCTGCCCTCCACCCAGCTGTCTGGCCTCATCCCTGCTTCTCCCGGGCTCACACCCTTCTGGCCCATGCAGGGCATCCGGGAACCTGTCTGAGGTCTGCCTGGCACCCACATGCCCCTCTCCTGGGTCTCTGTGCTCAGCGTGAGCCTCTTATGCTTGGGGCAGATGAGCATCTTCCGAAGGGAGCTATAGCCCTGCTGGCATAGCCCTGAGGGTGTCCCCCGACACCCCAGGCCCAACACACTGGACAAGTGCTGTGCAATCAGGCCTTTCCCATGTTTCTCATGTGTTCCTGGTCTGGGGACCTTCACTGAGCCACCCAAGGCAGGATTCAGGGGAGACCCTGGATCTTGTAACTGTGGCCACCTGGTCACCCAGCCCTGTCATTCCTACCTTCAGATGCCTCTCAGATTTCCCTCGTTCCCTCCTCACTGGCTGAGTGCAGCCCCTGCCCCCCCAACGGCTGCTGCAGCATCCACAGTGGCCTCCCTCTGTCCATGCTGCCCTCTGTCTACACTGCCCTCCATCCACACTGCCCTCTTTCCACACTGTCCTCTGCCTACTCTACCCTACATCCACATTTCCCTCTGTCCACACTGTCCTCTGCCCACTCTGCCCTCCATCCACACTGTCCTCCATCCACACTGTCCTCCATCCACACTGTCCTCTGCCCACTCTGCCCTCCATCCACACTGTCCTCCGTCCACACTGTCCTCTGTCCACACTGTCCTCTGCCCACTCTGCCCTCCATCCACACTGCCCTCTGTTCACACTGCCCTTCCGGCCCATGCAGGGCATCCGGGAACCTGTCTGGGGTCTGCCCGGCACCCATGTGCCCCTCTCCTGGGCCTCTGTGCTCAGCATGAGCCTCTTATGCTCAGGCAGATGAGCATCTTCTGAAGGGAGCTATAGCCCTGCTGGCGTAGCCCTGAGGGTGTCCCCCGACACCCCAGGCCCAACACACTGGACACATGGCTGCCAGACTGTGTGGGCAGCACCATGTGAAGCTCTTGTGATGTCCTGCGCTCCCGCTCTGACCACCCCTACCAGCCACGAGGCCCTTTCACCTGCCTTCTCCTCATCCCTGGGCCCCTGTCTTGAGGAGTGTCCTCACCCTCATGTGAGCCTGTCTCCAGCGTGACCGGGGCCAGAGGCTTGCTTTCAGTGGGACTCTCGTGTCTTCTGCCCCCGTTGGCTCCCGGGGTGCTGCCGCTCACGCTCTCTGCCCCTGGAAAGGCCCCCCCACCGTCTGCTTCCCAGGCTGGGCACAGCCCCCAGCTCTGTTCTGTTTGTCACTTAATGTCCTGTGGCTCCTCTGTGCTCCAGGCTCCAGGGTACTGGGGGCCCGTGCTCGGGAGCTCCTGTTCAGGGGCGGGCTGGAGGGCTCCTAGGCTCAGCACACACTCTGATTACTACGGACAGCGAGCTGGGGCGGGGGTAGGTGGGGTGTCGGTAGAGTGGACATCAGAGGCCCTGCCATAGCTGGCACGGCTTTCCTGAGGGTGATGGTTTCATGGGGACTTGGTGGCCAGGTCAAGAGGGCGGTAGGGTTGGTGAGGCCGTCAGGCTCTTTGAGCCACCAGAGGAGCCAGTGTGGCAGCTGGGGTGGGGAGGGTGCCCCCGGGGGGTACAGGTGCCCCAAGGAGGACTTTGGCTTTTATCCTGAGAGCTCTGGGAAGCCTTAAAGGTCCAGTTGGGTTGGGTTAGGTTGGATAGGAAGCGGAGGAGCAACATGACCAGATTTGCATTTTCTAAAGATTTCTCTGCTGCCAGAGGGGTGGCCATGGGGCCCATGGGGTGAGGGATGTGACTTGGACCCGAGGGGTAGGGAGACAGGGAGGGGGATGTTGCAGGCTGTCACGAGGCTGGGTCACCAAGACCAGGGGATGCAGGTGCTGGGAATCTGCCTGAAGGGGATGCTGGGCCCTGGAGGGGTGTGGGGAGCAGGTTGAGAACCTCTGGGGGACACAGAGGTGACCCCTCATGGAGGCACATGTGTGGGCGCAGCAGGGGGGAGTGAACAGCTGGATAGGTGCTTTTGGGCTTGTGGAGCTCTCCTCAGGTGACCATGGGAAGGCCCTCGATGCTCTTTCTCGCCTGGCAGGCCACCTGCCCAGCTGGTTGCCCAGATGAGAGTGGGTGTGAGGTGGGTGGGATGTGGGGGCCTTGCTGTTTCTCAGTCTTTGCTGCTGAGCTGGGGCTGTGGCCTGGCTGCTGGCAATGCTCCAGCTCACGGGCTTGGAACACCATCCCACCACTGACACACAACCTGTGGAGGCCCAGGGTTGTGTTTTCATTCGAGCGGTACAACCCGCAGAAGGCTCAGCTCACCTACCTCTTGGCTGGGCCCCACTCATTCATTCATTCATTCCCCCACCAGGTGCTGGGCTCCATGGAGGGCTCCGGGTAGGTCATGGCCAGGAGACCGGCTGGTCCTGCCCCTTGAGCTCACTTCATGTGCATCAGGACACCAGCGTTGCTGCCTTCAGGTGGTGGGTCCAGAGCATAGGATCTTCCCTTCCACCTGAGCTGGTGGAGGTCGGGGGTCTGTGGGTGGTGCTGCTGGTGGGAGTTTCCTCTCCAGCCACACACACCTGATGGAGGCTCAGAGCTGTAACACACAGAATGGCCAGAAGCTGGCCAGGGCCCGAGGGTGGTGGGTGGCTGAGTGCAGCGTACACCTGTGAAGGGCAGTTTGGCGCTTCCCAATAAGAACGCCAAACAGGTGGAAGTATTGTTGATGTGTTATCAATTGCTATTGATTATGTTGATGTGTTAATGAGATGAGACAATGTATCTGTGAGGTTTCCATTAACGAAATGAGCAAAACACCTCACCTCAGGAGCACACTCATGTTTGTAAACTGTGGTCAACAGTTGTGTGGGGAAAGCACCACGCAAAGACTGAATTGTGCTGCGTGTTAGCAATACTTAATTTAGGTAGATGTACTATACATGATTTTTCTGCTCCTTTATTGTTTTCTGTTGTTTCCACATTTTTCCACACCAGCAAGCATTACTATGAACATTCAGAAAAGCAAATAAAACATGGAAACCCTCTTATATTTGCAAACTGGCATAGATTAGGAAAGTATTTTCTGGGATGTAAGCAGAGCTTGTCTGGCCTGTAGGATGACACACACACTGCTAAGCGGGATGTGGGCTGGGTGGGCATTGAGTGCTCTCTGGCTCCTATGCTCTGGGATTCAGTTAAACTCCATATGAGTTGAGAAGTTCACAATCTAGTCAGAAAATCAGACTTACTTATCAACTTGTCCATTAATTCACAAATGTGCATGGAGTTCCTATCTGTTCCTGGTGTCCTGCATGCCGGGGCACACACATGTGATTACAATGCCACGTGAGGCTTGGCAGTGGGGAAATACAGATCAAAAGCACGATGAGATACCCCCTCATGCTGGGCAGAACGGCTGATAGTAACAAGTCAGGAAATGACAGATCAGCGAAGATGTGGAGAAAGGGGAACCTTGTACACAGTTGTTGGGAATGTAAGCTGGTGCAGCCACTCTGGAAAGCAATACGAATGTTCCTCAGAAAGTTGAAAATAGGGGTACCCTATGACTCAGCAATTGCACTACTAGGTACTTACCTCAAAGATACAAATGTAGTGATCCAAAAGGGCACCTGCACCCCAATGTTTATAGCAGCAATGTCCACAACAGCCCAACTATGGAAAGAGCCCAGATGTCCATCGATGGATGAGTGGATAAAGAAGATGTGGTATATATACACAATGGAATATCCCTCAGCCATCAGAAGAAATACCTACCATTTACATTGACATGGATGGAACTAGAGGGTATTATGCTGAGTGAAATAAGTTCATCAGAGAAAGACAGTTATGATAGGATTTCACTCATATGTGGAATTTAAGAAGCAAAACGGGATCATAGGGGAAGAGAGGGAAAAAAAAAGATGAAATCAGAGAGGGAGACAAACCCCAAGAGACTCTTAATCATAGGAAACAAACTGAGGGTTGCAGGAGGGGAAGGGGGATGGGGGACAGGGTCACTGGGGAACGGGCATGAAGGAGGGCACGTGATGGGATGAGCACTGGGTATTGTGTAGACGGATGAATCCTGACCTCTACCTCTGAAACCAATAATACACTAAATTAAAAGAACAAACAATACCAGAGAGAAATGCCTTGGTGGGTGTCGCTACAAAGAGTAGGAGGCACTTGGCAGAGGAAGCAGCTGACCCAGTTTGGGGCTGTGGGGATCAGGGAAGGCCTCACAGCGGAGGCTCATTTGAACAGGGCCTTGAGGGATGAGTAAGAATTCTCTTGGCAGCTTATAGAGGGAAACAGAGCTGATACCATGTTGGGAGTTACTTTTGGAGATGCTACGGGTGCTGTGGGGGAGGATGGGACTGTTGTCCCCATGCCAGCCTTGAAGCACAGGAAAAGAGTCAAAGGTCTGATTGCACAGGTCACTGCAACCTCAGGAGCCCCTGCTGCTTCTCCCTTCACCTCTGAGATCTCCTTGGCCCCTCAGGACTGCCTGGTCCAGTAACTGGAAACATCTGGATCCTGCTGGCCTGGAAAAAACAGTATGACCGCCTGGATTTCTGTCCTTGCTGCAAGTTCCCACAGTGAACAGTAGTGATAATGGGTCCCTGAGAAGGTGGTTGCCACGTGGTTAGCCAAGCTCTGCTGTTCTTTCTCCTTTTTCTCATGGCCTCTCCCCTCTGCCATCCCCTTCCCCTGCCCCCCCCCCTCGGGGTTCCCCTTCCCCTGGCCATCTTTGCCTGTCCCCATTGTGAGGCCCTCGGCCTCCTTGCCTCCTCCTGCTCTGTCCCCTTGGCTCCCCACAGTTCTTTTCCTTGTCTCCCCGTCTCTGGGTCACCCCTTCAGCTTTCTCCAGGAAGGGAGTCTGAACGTGACCTGTGGGGAGGGCAGCCTTGGTGGGGGAGGGGCCTGAACCTGTCTGCTTCCCTCGATAAGCATCTGTCTGAGGAGTCAGGATTCATGGTGTGAAAATATAAAGGCTCTTTCGTTGGGCCTCCTGTCCCCCTGCTTGAGCAGAAACATCTCCAGACAGATCACTGTCAGGGCTCCCACAGGAAATTAGAGACCTCACACCATGCAGCTGCTCCCGTCACCTGCGTGGCCCGCAGGGTTTCAGGATGGGCTTCGCTGTCCTGCTTGTATAGGATCATCTCTTCCGCAAATCTAATGACATTGGACGTGTGTGTCTTCTAGATAAGCAAGCTCACAATAAGGCCAGCCATTCTCATCTCAATGTGAGCCAGCATGTCACCCTTCCTGAGTCCTGAGGACCCTGAGCTGGCACAGTTCTTGCGGTCTAGGGAGTTGTCCTGGGGGTACAATCCTTGTGGTGCAGCTGGGCTGCTGGCTGGTCTGGGGGACGCGGTGCTGGGCTCACTTCTTCCTTGAATGCTCTTTGTTAACACTTGTCCCGTCAACATCTGCTCCGGAGGAAGACGGGCCCCCATGTAGCCAACACGGCCATCCCACTCCCCCTTGGCCAGGGATCAGCCTAGCTCTGAGCATGTAACCCGTTTTTGACCATTGAGAAGGGGAGGATAGTTTTCTGGGAAAGTTTTCCTCACTATTGAAATCCAAGACAGGGGTATGTCTCTTTATTGGTTCTGGATGTTGAAGGGTGGTGATGGGATGCCTGGAAGCGCTGCCAGCCATTTTGTGATCACGGGGGGTGGCCAACATGCTGAGGACAGTGGGGCAGAAAGAAACAACCTATGTGCATGGTGACACTGCCCCCAGAACTGTCTTACCTGCCAAGTTCTTACTGTGGGAAAATAAATATCCTTGTTTTTAAACTCTTTCAAGTTGGGCTTTCTTTACCAGCGGCGACTGAGAGCATCTCAGCCCATGGAGACAGGGAGGTCCCAGGTGGCCCACCATGGTTCAGGGGAGTATGAGTTCCTGGATGCAGGGGTGAGGAGGGGAAGTGAGCCTTGGAATCGGGAGGCTCCACGATGGAGCACCAGCCTTGCTGTCCTGTGGTGTGACAAGTCAGCCCCTCTGAGCTGACACTCCCTAGGCTCAAAATGAGTAGCAAGAGCCAGACAGATGCTCAACAATGGTCTGCTCCCCACCCCCACCATATGTTTCTCTTTCAGCTGTTTTTAAAGGGACCTAGAGGGGCCAGGTGCGGAGAGCGTGCAATGACATTTGAACACCGTGGAGACTGAGTCCCTTACCCACCATGGCTCCGAGCACCAATCATGCCTGTGTGCCAGCACCAGCGCTGAGGGGGAGGCAGATACACCCGACTCCCAGTTCTCCATGGTGACGAGGGCCTTGACGGTTGGCAACAGCAGATGATCTCCAACACGCTTCACACGCTTTGAGTCACTGGCTTCCGCCGCCCCCCACCATCACTTTGCTGGTGTGGCTGACAAACTGCCACAGGGATTCACATCTCTCTTCTCTCTTCACCCAGCGGAGCTGCTCTGAAATGGCCAAGGCTGGGCCGGTGGAGGAGGAGCAGAGGGCGAACGTAGCCCCCTCCCCGCGGAGCTGGGTCCTATACCCCTGGGGTAGTCTGACTTGGCTTTCTGCAAGCCCCTTTAGGGGGTGGAAGAGGGGAAGGTGTGGCCTCCCCTGGCAGGACCCCCAGACCCCAGGGGCACAAGTTGCCTCCCGGTGCCCACAGGGCCTCCCCTCATGACACAGACTCCATGCAAACCAGCAGCGGGCCTGCCCCACCCCCTCTCCTCAGCCACGCCTTAACCAAACTTGATGGTGCTCATTGAGGTCAGAGCTTCTGCACTGAACTGGGCAACAGAGGCCCCCTCACTTCCCCATGCTCCCCTCCCCTCCCCCTGCTAAACCCCTTCCCAGAAGAGGGATGGAAAGCAGGAGAGAGAGAAGCGAATGTATGTTGAGGACCTACTACCTGCTGTCCACTGCCTTGAGGAGACCACAGCTTTCCAGGTAGAGCTGAGCCAGGCTTCCATAGCAGGACTGGCTGCTTGCTTGTCTCTGGAGGTCTCTTCTGGGAAATGGCTGCCTTGGCGCCAACAATGCACACCTCAGTCTCCCGCAGTCCAAACCCTGGGGGGTCAGGTCTCTGCAGATCTCTCGTGAATGTGTCCTCTACAATGGAAGTTCCATCAGCCAAGATTGGGGTTCTGAGTGCCCTTGGCCCCCTAAACATTCTTTGCTGGGCATGGAGGAGCTGGCAGTGTTGGGAGCCTTGGTCAGGAAATGCAGAAGGGCCCCACTGACGGGGTCAGAGTGCAGGTTTGGAAGCCTCCGGTCTCGGGGTTGCCGGGCAGGGGCTCATCCCATCTCCCTTCCTTCCCGTCTTGCCTCCTGACCGGTTCAGAAGTGTCTCTACTGGAAGTGGATGCCAGAAGGAGGTCCAAAGCCACTGGAGGATGAGCCCTCAAGGGCTCCCCAGGAGTCTCCCTGACGGCCACAGGGGAAGTTGTGTGACTTCATGTAAATCTGCTCCGGATGCAACTTCAGAAGCAAGCAGGGGAGGCAAGCTTTCCTTGTGGGACATCCCCCAGGTACAATAATGGCATAGTGTTGGCACATAGTCTTTCTGGGATGGATGGCCTTGTTGCACTCCCATCCTGGAACTCAACTTTCACACTTGGCCAACATGAGGGGCCCAGGCCTTCGGAGTCTGAGGCTCAGCTGTTGAATCTCGGGCAAGGCCACGGGCCTCCATGCGCCCCAGTTTCTCTTCATAAAATGGGGGCTCCGGAACATGCCACCCAGAGCCCTCAGGATCCCCGTGAAGTGGTGGCATGATGCTGGGTGAATGGCTGCAGGTCTGATTCTGAGCTGTATGGTCTGGGTCTGGTACCAGGGCAGCGGAGGAAGTGTTCCTTTCTCCGTATCCAGTGACAGGCAGCCTGGAAATTCAGAGTAAAAATGTCCTCTCTTCCCTTGACCCTCCAGGGTCTCCTGGGCTGGTGAGTGGGAAGAGAGGGTGCCCTGGGTGGAGGGCAGGACCAGGCCTGGAAGGCCCCTAGGCCTCACCTTCACTGAGGTCCCAGCCTCCCCCCCCCCCCCGCCCTGGGGCTGCACTGGTGGGCGCTTTCCCGGCCAGAGCACCCCTTGCTGAATTTGGCCATGTGCCAGGGGCCTGGCTGTGGCTCTGCGCAAACAGCAGGCTGGGGTGGCTGGGGTCCTCCTGTCCAGCATGGCAGGCCCCGCGCTCTGGGGCCCAACACTGGCCATAGGCATTGTCCTGGAGTGGCCTCACGGTCCAGGATGAGCAGTAATTTGCGGGTTTTCTGAGCGTGGGCTAGAGCTGTGCTTGTTATAAAGTGCTGGAGTGAGTTAGTCTAGTGCGTGAGCCTCACAGCTGCCCTGTGCACGCTCGTCGTGGTCTTTGCGGCCCCTCTTTCTAAGGTGAGCCCTGGAATAGCCCTTACACAGTCCGGAGAAGAAACAAACAAGCAAAACTTCTGTTTTGCTTCCCTGTATCTAATGGCAGAAATAAAAACACAGGAGAAATAAATGTGGGGATTTGGCAAAATCTATCCCACTTATCTCTGTCTTTATACACCTGTGCATGTGTGTGTGCATGTGTCCACAGACGTGTGCTGGAGTGTGTGTGTGCATCCTTATCTTTGTGTGTGTGTCAAGGGCTCTCAGGACAGAGATGGGCTTCCTGGTCCATTTATGTCCTTCCTCTGGGGTTGACATGTGCGGGAACGGGGTTCTTATGGTGGCAGTCGGGGCAAAGCAAAGCTAACTGTCCTTATGGCTGCAGCTGAGTGAGACAAGGGCATCTGCAAGTTCACTCCGGCCACCGGGCTTGTGTTCGATGACATTGGGCCCTCTCTTTAGAGGCTCGTTGTTGTTGCCAGGGCTCTGGAGGGTGAGGCCAGCCATGCCCTGCCCAGGGGAAGGCTGCTCCACCTGGAGTGCCGTGGTTGTGGCGCGTAGGCAGCAGCTGTGGGACATGTGTGGAGGTGACGGTGTGGTGACTTCATGGTGGACGGCTTGGCGGTGGGAAGGAGCTCAGGCCCTGTGGACAGACAAGATGAGAACAGCAGTGACAGTGTCCAGATCTCTCTATGGGACATTCCTGAAGGTATTACACTCTGGCCCACAGGGCAGAGATGGCATTAGAGGTGTTAGATTTCTGGCCAGTGGTCGGAGCTGAATGGGGGGTGCCTGCTGTGTCCTCACACTGGGGGTGCTGGTGGGTCCCCTGGGGGGATGCAGCGGGGGCTGGGAGCTTCCACAGGGCAGCGGAGAGGCCAGGATGAACACCTGGACCCACATTGGCTTTCTTGTGGGGCAAAGGGCTGTCCAGGGCTTCCCTGCAGACTCTACTCCATACCCCTGCCTGAACAGCCCTGGCCAAGCGATTGATGTCTGATTTGATGGGGAGCCTGTTAGGACACAATAGCTTTGCTAATTCTGGCTAAATCAACATTGGTTTTGTCCATATCTCTGCACAGGTTGGGGTTGTTGCTTCCAATTTCCAGCGATTTCCATCTTGTCACTCCTCCTTCCCCTCAGCTCATCTGATTCTGCTTCTCCTGCTGCTGGGGCCTAAGCTGCCCATGAGGCCTCCTGCTGCCTGCAGGCCTGGCAGCCAGGCGCCCTGACTCCAGCAGAGAGGGTTAAGGACAGTGTCCATAGCAACCCTCTGCTTCTACTCCACTGGAGACAGGGGGGCAGGGGAGGGAGGGGAGCCAGATGCCTGCCCTTTTGCATTATTCATGTCCAAGCGGCTGGCTGTTGCTGCTGGGCCTGGGCTTGGGAGGCTCACGGGGAGCTGGTGTGGAGCAGTGGGTAGGGTGCGTGCCTGATGTCCTCTGGCAACTGAGAGGAGAGGCCCTTGGAGGGGCCGCTTCTCATCCTGGGAAGGACTTCTGCTGGGAGGGGCAGCCTGGAGGCATCTCTGTGACCCCTCCACTTCCTCACGCAGAGGCTTCATTCTGCCTCCCCTGGGATGGTCCAAGGGGAGATTTCTTCTTCCCCAAATGCTGGAAAAACTCAAGGAACCTGCCAAATAGGAACCACCTTGAAAATGTTCACCAGGGTCAATCCTGGCACCAGCGAGTCCCAGGGCCTTGGCAGAGGAGGCAGCAGGTAGGGTGGGCAGGTGATGCTTGGGGTGCCCCGGCCTCCTCCCAGTGCTGGCTGCAGGGCGGTGAGCACCTGCTGCCAGCAGAGGGCACCACACTCCTCACAAACCAGCAAAGGTTGCTGCACCAGGTGGGCGAGTGTCTGCCAGCTGGGGCCTCAGAGCCAGAGCTGGGCGGGGAGCCTCCAGGGCTGTACTGCTTTAGCTGCCCACCGGCCCCCCCCCCCCCTGCGCCAACGGGAGTCTGGGGCCCCTAGCGCTGGCTGGCTCAGAGGGTTCAGGCCCAAGCTGCCAGCTAGGCCCCGGGCGCTGTCAATCATGCCCTACCTCACTCAGGAGGGTGTGTCAGCCAGTGCTGCCGGGGCTTGCTGCCTCCCTCCCTGCCAGAGGCCGAGGGGCGCCCGGGTTCTGGGCCCTCCTTTGGGCAGCTCAGGTGCCTGCTCTGGGCTTGTGAAACTGCTAGAGGTAATTTTTTTCTCTGAGCCTTTGGGACTAGGGCCAGGAACATGCTCTGCACCAGGCACTGTTCCAGGCATAGGGGATTCAGCAGCAAACACAATCGACAAAAATCCTGCCCTACGAAGCTGAGTCTGGTGGGTGGGAAGGTGCCAACGCCTGCACTGCAGAGGGGCCTGGGAGTGGACGTGCCCCGCTGTCTCTACAGTGTAATCTGGAGCATACCAGCCTTCACACCTGCTCAGACCCTAGCGAGGAGGCTCCGATGCTGTGCGCTGGCTGGGCAGAGACCTAGGTGGGCCAGCTCTCAGCCTTCAGAGCCTAGTACGGTCCTTGCCTAGGCCCACAGTTCACATGGGCTGCACTTCCTAGTTTGCAAAGCATGCACACCTCTACCAGCTCATGGTGAGCCTGGCTGAACATGGTGGTGACAGAGCATTGACACCCTGTACCTACGCCCCGTGCTTCCTTTCCACACTTGGTATCAGTGCCTGTCACTTGACCCTTGACCCCTCAAGTACATGAACGAGGCTGGATGGACTCATCTGGCCAGAACAGCAAGTTTTCACTCCAAAGCTGCAGAGGAGGGGGCAGGAGAAGCATTTAAAAGTGTATCTCGGTTTTCACAAACCATTGTGGAGGGAGGCGTGGACGCCGGGTCCATGGGCACAGAGTGCCATGCTTGCTCGTGTTCCTGGGAAGGAACCAGAGGGGGTCAAGCTCCCGGCCCGAGGTCATGCCTGGCGGCTCCTCAGCCCACAGCCAGGTGGAAGCCAGGCTTGTTAGCCTCTCCAGAGAGGTATCCACGGGGCTATGAAACCTTCCCCACGCTTTTGTCCAAGGGAGTTTCACAGAGAACATGGACCAGAAGCAGAGCAGGAGACAGACTTTCTCTGGAAGGAGAAGTGGCTCAGTGGCGGTGGCTGCATGGATGGGGTGATCTGTGAGTGGGCTGGGGGGCATCGGCCTCCTCTGAGAATGGAACAAGCCAGCTACCTTCTCAGAAGCCTCGCTCAGTTTGCTCACCTGTAAGTAGAAGGGGGATGCTAACCTGATCCCACTGGCTTGTTGAAACACACACACACACACACACACACACACACACACACGGTAGGCCCCCATAGATGCACCAGGATGCAGGTCATCAGGCCATGTATCCCCACTATGGTCAGGCCCAGGCAAGGGTTCAGGTTTTCTCCAGCAGAGCATGACGCTGTAGAAGACAGTGAGAGTGGGAAGGTGGGGGTGAGGTGAGAGTGGGGAGGGAGGGGAGCCCTGCCTCACCTGTTCTGTCCTGGCTCAGGGAGAGGTGATAGGAGATTTTTCCTTGCTCGTCGGTGCCTCTTGCGGGGAGTATCAGGTAAGGGGCAAGCCACATGTCCTGGCCGAAGCACCCTGAGTGCTTGCACCTGCAGACCCCTGCTTCAGCCTGCAAGGGTGTGAGGGGCGGCGTTGTGTGTGTGCGCGAGCTTTATAAATCTTACCACAAGCTTTCTGTCACTGCAGGGCCTAGGGTGTGAATTAAAACACAGACAACTCTCATACAAGACGAGGTGAAGTGCGTCCCCAAAAAGATCCAAGGAAAGTGCTAAGGGGATTCAGAAGATAGCAATGATGTCACACTGGGGGAAGGGGCAGGGGGATGGGGGTGGTGGGAAGGCTTTGAGCGGCTCCTTAAATTCCAGTAGAAATGGCGTTCCTGGCAGCATGGGTGGGAAACAGCAGGAGTCTAGGGTCCGTGGGATCTGGGTTCAAATCCACAACTAACTGGTGACCAAAATGAGTCACTTAAATCTTTCTAAACTTTAATTTACAGGGGTGAGGGTGTAAAGGATGGAGCCGTAGAACTTTGCTGGTCTGCCTCTCAGGGCTGCTGGGAGGTGGAGATGGAGTAAAAATGTGAAAGTGCTGTGCAAACACTGCCCATAACACACGGGTTTTATTATTAAAGCATGAATGGGAGGCTCAGTTGGTTGGGCATCTGACTCTTTTCCCTTAAGTACCACAGGCTTTTCTAAAAACCCACGATTACCTATCACTGTATCTAAATTCTATCCATCTAGCCATCCATGCATTTATCCATCCATTCATCCACCCACTTATCCACTCATTTACCTGTCCATCATCTACCCATCTGTTTATTTATCCACCTACCCATTTATCCACCCACCTACCCATCTATCATCCATCCATCCATCCATCCATCCATCCACCTATCTACTCATCCATCTACTTATCCATCCATCCATCCACAAACCCACCTATCTACCCATTTACCCATCTATCATTCATTCATCCACCCACCTATCCACCCATCCACCTGTCCATCATTTACCCATCTATCTATCCATCTACCCACTTATCCACCCATCCACCCATCTATCACCCATCCATCATCCATCCATCCATCCATCCATCCATCCATCCATCCATTTATCCACTCATCCAATAAACCTTTAATGAGTATATCCATGGTCAGGCACCTTGCTTAGTTCTGGTGATACAGAAAAAAATTAGACCCCTTTTCTGTGCTCATTGAGTTCACAGTCTAGCGGAAAGACAGCCATATAAACCTGTTGGGAGTAACAATTTTCACAGACTATTGGATTTTAAGGTTAGTGATTTTAAGTATTATCTTTTCTATTTCATTCATTCATTTTACTGATGGGGAAACTGTGGTCATTATTTGTTGTGGGCAACAACTTCCTTTTATTTGCCTCCAAATGACCTCTCCTGGGTTTCTATCTCAGTTTAGTTCAATGAATATCTATTAAGCATCTATTATGTGCAAGACCCAGGGGCAAGAGCTGCGGACCCAGTGCTGGAGAAGACATCATTCCTGTCCTTGAGAAAGTCATAACCAAGGGGGAAAGGACACACAAAGAGATAACAGCCAAAATTCTTGGTAAAGACAGGGATAGAGGTGAGCACAGGGCGTGAAAATATGGAGGAAGGGTCCCTGATCTGGATTTGGGGAGCTCAGGGAAGGCTTCCTAGAAGCAGGACCCATGAGTCATCTCTTGAAGGACAAAAAGAAATGTGTTAGATGAAGATGTAGGGAAGGGCATGCCAGGCAGAAGGAAGCATGGCTTGTTGGAGGAGCTAGAAGATGGTGTTATTAGGCTTTAAGGAGGGAGGTGGTGAGGGGTGAGTGGAGAGGACGTGGGGTGAGTGGCAGCGTGCCTGAGGTGCCACTTGTGGCCAAAGGCCATGTCTTCCTTTCTGGGTTTGATGGGCACATCCTCACATTCCTTGTACTTCTTGAGCTAGAAGCCCCGCCACACACGCTTGCTTTCATCTTTATACAGGTGCACCTGGATTTACTGCTCATTGCTTTATTGTGCCTTGCAGATACAGTTTTTTTTTATTTAAATAAATGGAAGATTTGTGGCAAGCCTGCATCGAGCAAGTCTATTGGTATCATTTTTTTCCATAGCATTTGGTTACTCTGTGTCTCTGTGTCATATTTTGGTAATTTTTGCAATATTTCAAACTTTATAATATTTGTTATGGTGATCTGCGTTCAGTGAGTATGACTTGCTGAAAGCTCAAAGGATGCATTTTTTAGCAATAAAGTATTTTTTAAAAGATTTTAAGTAATTTCTACACCCAACGTGGGGCTTGAACTTACAACCCCGAGATCAAGAGTCACATGCTCCTCTGATTGAGCCAGCCAGGTGCCCGATCATAAAATATTTCTTAGTTAAGATATATATATATATATATATATATATATATATATATATATATTGGGGTTTTTGGGACATAATGCAATTGCACATTTAATAGACTACAGTATAGTGTACTGGGAAACCAAAAAACTTATTTGACTTCCTTATTGTGATCCTTGCTTTATTGCAGTGGTCTGGGACTGAGCCCATGATGTCTCTGAGGTGAGCTGCTACACCAAGGAGGCCTCACTTGTTTGGAGGAAGAGCCCATCCTTCAAGGTGTGGCTTAAGACCCACCACCTCCATGAAACTTCTGTCAATCACCTTCTGCCTTCAATGAACTCTATTGTCCAGACCATGTTTTGGATCTCCGTTGCAGTTCTTTATCACCCCATGCAAGTATAGCTTGCCTTTATAGTGAAGCCATAAGCCATCTGACGGCTGATTATGTGAGTCATATGGTAAAGTTTAGCTTAATAAATACCAATAAGATTGAATCCCATTGATATAGATTTCAGGACTGATGGAAAGTGCTGGGGTTTTAGGGTTGTACAGATCTGGGTTTGATTCTAGCTATGCCACTAGTTACTGGTTAGTAACTGTAGGCAAGTTTCAAAACCTGCCTAATGCCTCGGTTTCCTCATTTGTAAAATGGTTGATGGCTCCAACTCCAGGGTTGTTTTGGAGACATGGTTATAGGTGGGGGCAAGGGGACATGCTGGGGTTTCCCGACAGGGAGGGTTTGGACATGCAGCAGTGGTAGGAAGAGAACTGCAGGCCAGGATGGAAGAGCTGCTGTGGTCAGGCCCTGAGGCCGAGCAGTTCCCCGTGTGGTCTGGGGGGATGGCCCACTCAACACTGACCTGCATCAACCCCTCCTCCAATCCCTGTAAGACAGGAACTCTCGTCTTATAGAGTGGGACGCTGAAGATCAGAAGGTAGTTACCCTGCCCGAGGTCACGTGGCCACTGTGTGGCAGAAGGACTCCAGCCTGGGCTGTCTGCCACAAAGCTCAGGCTCTGCTCTCCCCACTCCAAACAGGGAGGCTGCATGGGGAGTGTGAGCTGCTTCAGTATCTTAGCTGTCCAGCTCCAGCCCATTTCCAGGTGAGTCTGTGGGTGATCTTCAGTTGCAGCACTGTTTGATTTCCCCCCTGCCCCCAGGCTATTTCTCATCCCCGCCTACTGTGACAGCAGGACCACTCTAACAGTTTCTGTGTGGATCCAGATGGCACAGCCAGGAGAGCCAGAGGCAGGAGGCTGGCCCAGAAAGGTCAGCTGAAGAAGAAGGCATGTCACGGTGGTGGAGTGGGCACAGAAATGCCCAGGACTGGAGTCTGTTCCTGAAACCTGATTTTTTTCACAGCCCAGATGCTGTATCTGGCACCGAGGACCAGTACTAATGGCACGTGCTGTCACCAACAACATAGTAATGATAACTTATTAGGAAATCATTAAGCCCAAGTATGTACTCTGGAGCCTTAAACAAAACAGGTGCTCCATTTGGGATGTGTGTGTGGGAAAACAGGAAGACAGAGGGGAAGGGGCAAGCAGGCAGGGCATGCTGCAGGGTGGGTGGGCTCTGAAGGGCCTGCAAGTTTGTGTCTGACCCTGGCACTATGATTTGTAGGGGCAGTGAGGGTGCAGGAGGATGACCAGGGAGCTGGCAATAATAACAACAATCAGGGTTATTCTGTGTAATTGTAATTATTCAGGTTTTTGGGGTTGTGGCTTAGATTACAAGTAATATTTAGCTCTTAGTCAGCAGGGCCAATAAGGGATTGGAGAGGTGAGACTGGCATACATAGGGTTCTCTGGGACCATTTTTGGGAGCTCTGCCCACTTAATGCTCACCATTCAAGAGAGCTGCTTTAGAAACCCACTGTGCGCGTGTGCATGGCTCTCCTGCTCTTTTCCCTTCCTACTTAGGGAAGCAGGTGGAGAGGAGACAGCATTCCTCCCTCTTAAAACCCCAGGTGTGCCTGGGGAATCCCATAATGTCCCCTTCCTCATTGACTCCTAAATCTGCTGTGGTTAGGGACGCCTGGGTGTCTCAGTGGTTGAGCGTCTGCCATGGATTGAGTCCCGCATCCGTCTCCCCGCAGGGAGCCTGTTTCTCTCTCTGCCTATGTCTCTGCCTCTCTGTGTGTCTCTCATGAATAAATAAATCTTTTTTTTTTTAAAAAAGTCTGCTGTGGTTAGAAGTAGAAATGCATGCAGTGCTGGTCGCTGGTCCTGTCTCTTTGGAACTCTCTTTGCACACGGTGGAAGCTTAATAAATACTTGATGATGGCTCTGAACCCGGGAAGCCAGCAGCTGCCCCCAGCTCTGACTCTCAGAGCCCCAGGGGGCAGATCCCGGGGGAGTGACCCCGAGGGTCTTCTGCCTTCCTGCCAGGCTGTCTTCTGAGTCCGTGATGCCTGGCTGGAGCCATGGTCCACGTCACACGAAGGCCAGTTCTGCTTCCACGGGTTGCTCTCCGGTTCTTTCCCACCATCTCTTGAGAATATTCCTGGAGCCCAGCGCCACGGTGGAAAGGCATCCCGGGAGAGGTACCGAGCCGTTGGTCAGCGGTCCTCAATGACCAGCTGGGTCACATCTGCCGAGTGACTTATCGCTGCTTGTGTGATTTTTTTCCCTTCAGTTTTCATCCGTAAAAGGAGAACCATGACATCATGTGCACAGGGTTGAAGTGCCGGCTGGAAATGACAAAGAGCGCCCTGCACCGGCACCGCGGCGCTCAGTAGGTGAGCTCACGCACCTGGGGTCGCACGCTGACCCTGACGCAGGCGCTCCACGTGTCAGGGCATCATCCGTGAGCTGGGAACACGAGGCCCACCTCCCCGCGTTTACAGGTCCATCTGGGGCCGACCCGGCTGGTCTTCCCGCGTGCCGCCCGCGCATCGGGGGGGGTCCCCCCCGGAGGCCGCGCTCCCCCTCCCAGCGCCCCGCGGGCGCGCACGTCCGGGTCGCCAAGACTCAAGGGCTCCTGCAGCACCTGTCGCCGGGGGGAGGGCGGCCCGGGTGGGCCGCGGAAACTACAGCTCCCAGCCCTCGCTGCGCGGCCCGGGTTGGGGGTGGGGGGCAGGAGGGGCGGGCGGCAGGCCCCGCCTCGGGGGCGGGGCCAGGAGGCGGTGGACACCTGGGCCGGGCCAATGAGGGCCGCGGCCTCGGAGTGGGCTGGGCTTGCAGCGGAGCGCTGGCCGCAGGAGGGGAGCAAAGCTGTTGAGCCCGCGAGGAGTGAGGCTGAGCCCGGCCCTGCGCGCTCCCAGAGGGCCACCTCCTGAGACGGAGTTCCTCCTCAGCTGCTTCTGGCTCCGGGCTCCTCCTGCCCAGTGCAATGCATCCTTGAGTGGCGGCGTCTGGACCCCGGGCAGCCCCAGGCAACCGAAACCAAGAAAGAAGACTGGGGCCAAGACACGCGGTGGGGGCTTGGAAGCCTGGTTCCCTCTGAGCACATCTCTGGAGCGAGGGTGGCTTTGGGGTGGGGAGTTGTGCTGCAGGGAATCCAGCCAGGCCCCAAGATGGACACTTCTGGGCACTTCCATGACTCGGGGGTGGGGGACCTGGATGAAGACCCCAAGTGTCCCTGTCCATCCTCCGGGGACGAGCAGCAGCAGCAGCAGCCAGCCGCGGCCCCCCAGCAGTCCCCGGGACCCCTGGTGTCGCCTCAGCCTGCGCAGCTCCAGCAGCAGCCGCCACCACCACCGCATCCCTTGTCTCTGCTTGCCCAACTCCAGAGCCAGCCCGTCCAGCCCGGCCTGCTGCACTCCTCTCCCACGACGCTCAGGGGCCCCCCTTCGGCCAACTCCACTGCCGTCCTCCACCCTTCCTCCAGGCAGGGCAGCCAGCTCAATCTCAATGACCACTTGCTTGGCCACTCTCCAAGCTCCACAGCCACAAGTGGGCCTGGTGGAGGCAGCCGGCACCGGCAGGCCAGCCCCCTGGTGCACCGTCGGGACAGCAACCCCTTCACGGAGATCGCCATGAGCTCCTGCAAGTACAGTGGTGGGGTCATGAAGCCTCTGAGCCGGCTCAGTGCCTCCCGGAGGAACCTCATTGAGGCCGAGCCCGAAGGCCAAGCCCTCCAGCTCGTCAGCCCTAGCAACCCCCCAGAGATCATCATCTCCTCCCGGGAGGACAACCATGCCCACCAGACCCTGCTCCACCACCCCAACGCCACCCACAACCACCAGCACGCCGGCACCACCGCCAGCAGCACCACCTTCCCCAAAGCCAACAAGCGGAAAAACCAAAACATTGGTTATAAGCTGGGGCACAGGAGGGCCCTGTTTGAAAAGAGGAAGCGGCTCAGTGACTATGCTCTGATTTTTGGGATGTTTGGAATTGTTGTTATGGTGATAGAGACCGAGCTCTCTTGGGGTTTGTACTCAAAGGTAGGGGCTGTGGTTTCTCTTTATACCTTGAACAAAAGGAATATGTAGGTAGCAACAGAGAGAGAGAGAGAGAGAGAGAGAGAGAGAGATTGATGGAGGGGAGAGGCGGTGGTGGGAGAGGCGTTTGCTCAATTATATGGAACACTCTAACTTCCCATGGTTTTCTTTCTGAATCCGGGGAGAATTCATTCCTTGCTTTCTTTGGGGGGGGGGGGCATCCCTGTCCACTGTGTCTGTTGCAGACTCTGTGTTAGGGAGGATGAAAGATTCCCTTCTGAGAAATCGTTTTTCTCCTGGCTCACTCGTACCAAAGCGGAGCCCAGCGGCTTAACGCACCAATTAATTACACTCTGCCTTGATGTGCCTGCCAGTTCCTGCGCCTTCCTCCTCTACTGCACTCCATTTTCCCGAGGATAGGAGAGAAATAAATGTCTGGGTGGGGGGTGGGGACTCTGCCTATCCCTTCTCTCTCTGGCTTCTCCTTCTCTTCTTAAGTTTCTGTTTTCCTCCTCATCCCTGACAGACTTTGGGCAAAATAGAAAAGCACCAGTGACCCAAGTCCCTTGGGGGCACAGGAGAAAACACGGGCAGAGGGAGCCCACCATCCTTTCCCCCAGGAAAGAGCACTCAGGATAGAGCTGCTGCCTGTAAACAGCCCCTGCTGAAACCGGCTACAGGTGTCCCTGGCAGAGCAGGTGGGCACCGCCTTGGCCTTAGCCCCGGGGAGCACCTCTCCTTTGGATGGGTGGGATGACAGGGCTCCCAGTGGCTGGTGGCTGGGAGCCCACGCCCCGTGCCCGCCTCTCAGGATATAAGGTGGAGTATGTGCACACCGGCCGAGGCTGGCAGCTTGGCTTAGCCTCAGCCTGGGCTTGGAAACCATAGCCTCCAGGGGCGTGGGCATGGAGGCAGGTGGGTTTCTGCCAGCACTCTGCCTGCTGGGGGCCCTTGCACTGCGGGCTGGAGGGCTAGGGGACCTGGGCATTCATCGGGCAGGTGGATTTCTTCCCACTCTACCCCTCACCCCCAGTGTGTTGTGGGGGGAGGGTGTATGGGAGTGTGTGTGTGTGCGTGCTGGCTTGTCCCTTGGATTTTTCTTATTTGTCATTTTGGGCAGGGGGTGGCTGGGAGGGGTTCAGCTGTTGGAGGTTTCAAATAGAGCTTGTTTCAGGCTGGGCACAGCTGCTGTGGGACTGCCACATTCCTTGTCGAAATCCAGCCGCAAAGACCTAGGAGGTGCTGATCGGATTTCCCTCATTACTAGCCTCTCTCTCCAGCAGGGCATGGGTAGACCTGTCAGGCCACCTGAGTGGTCAGCACCAAGACTTCCTTCCAAGCGGAGAGGGTCTCCCAAGGGCCTGGCTGCTCAGGGGAGGCTGCCCCAGGAGAGGGTAGCCCCTGGAAGCCTCCTGCATCTGAATAGTGCCAGGATTTGAGCCCCTCAGAGAGCAGAAGTGAGCGGGGTTTCCCCGGGAATAGCAGCTCACTTAGTCATCCCTGAAGCCAGCCTCTGAGCCTGCTGCTGCTCCCTTGGGCTGCCTCTCTTGCTGGTGCTTGGGCGGGGGGGGGGGCATGGAGGGGCTGGCACCCTCAGCATAGCCCTGGCACCCTCCGGCCACCTATGGGGACCAGGAGCTCACAGCCAGGGAGACTGAGAAAGGCGCAAGTGCTAGGGGGCAAGGGGAAGGGGGGAGGCCAGCACCCCAGTGGCCCCCATGGTCAGAGCTCTTGAGGGAATGGCTTCTTCTGGGGATGGGCCCCAGCATGGGGTGGGTCAGTGTACCTTGGTCATGATGCCAGGGGAGGGTTGTTGCTGGCAGGGAAGGGTCTGGAGCAGGTGCTATTCCTATGGAGTATTCCGGGAGGGGACCTGACCTGGAGCCAGGGAAAGCAGACTGCAGTGTAAAGGAAGAATGACGTGGTCCTCAGGGCTGGGTGTCCGAGTGTCTAGGTTGCTGAGCCCCATGGTAGCCTGAGGGGTCATGATCGGGAAGGTTCTGCTTGCCCCTGGGATGGCATGGTTTGTGATCAGCAGGGCTCACTGTGACCTCCCCCCAGCCTTTCTGTCAGCCCACCTGTGCGTTGAGTCCCTCAGGGACTGGCACTTTTGGGGTGTCTCCTATGTCAGGCCCTCAGGACCCAGAAGGGGTAAGGCAGCTCTCCCTCTCTGCTCCCACACAAACGGGATCATTTTAAAAAATCAGAGTGGAGTTTGAATCCCAGCTCTGCTGCTTCCAGAGCTGTGATCGTGGACAACCCGGGTAACTTCTGTGAGCCTGTCTCCCCAGCTGTCAGTGGGGCGAGCGAATCTGATAAGTGTAAGGCTCCAACATGGGCCCATTGTCATTGTTATTAATAGTGGTGATGAGAGGAGAGACGTCTTCCTCCAGCTCTGGCTCCTCCACCAGCTGGGCCCTCGCAGGTTGGGACTAACACTTGTTGCCTGCAGGAGAAATTGCATCCTCTTGGGGAGAAGTTCTGACAAGGGTGGGTCTTCTGCCTGGAAATGGCCTCTAATCTCGGTCCCATTTTCTGGGAGAGTACATCAGGCTCTACCGTGGTGAGAGGGTTTCAGTGAGGACGGAGGATCGTCTACCGGGCCCTGGGCTGGCAGCACGGTCTTCTGCTGAACTCTGTGTGTCGGGTTGGCTTTGCGACCTGCATGGAGGTGGCTTTGGCGGATTGGGTAGCTCTGCGTTGATGATGGTGTGTCCCACACAGAGGCCCTTGGGACGGGGGCACGCTTTCTCTGCAAGCAATGGAAGGCCACTGGCTCGTGCCAGAGCGGCTGCTTTCTGGAATTCTCTGCTTTCTTCCACGGGGCTGCAGACTCCTGTTGGCATCTTTGGCTGATATCTGTTGCCAGGGAGGAACTGGCTGTGTGGGCCTGGTTCCCCTGAGAAGGAACAGAACATGCCCTGAGCCTGTTCAGAGTTCATGCATGAGGCAGCCAGTGCGAGGAGGTAAGAAGTTGGCGAGAAGCCAGGAAGAGTGGCTCTTGGTTCCCTCCTCACAAGCCCCAGGGGATGGCAGGGGAGGCAGCTGGGCTGAACCTGGGCCTGGATGCCAGGAGAGCCCAGGCCATGAGGCTCCTTGCAGAGAAGGGCCACAGGTGGCCCTTGCGGGCACCCACTAGTACAGGGCTGCCCCTGACCCGAACAGGGAGAGCATCTTTGGGGAATCCTCCCTGGCCTTCCATGTCTCTCCAAAGCTGCTTGGAGGTATACCCACTTTGTTGCCTTGAGCTGCCTGCTGCACTCATTCACTGGGTCAAGGGGAAGCTGGGGCCGGCCTCCCTCCTCCCCGGCCTGCAGACTCCCCAGGCCCAGCCTGCCACCTCACTGTGGCTCAGTTTCTCTGACTCCCTGTGGGTCTATTTCTCAGGGACCTCTGGTGTCAGTCTGGAAATTACTGGAACAGGGGCAGCTCTCTTTTACCTGGTTTGTGCTCAGCCTCACAGTACCCCAGGCTCATTCTCTGACTGAGTCTCATGTCCTTCTGCCCCTACTGTCCACACCTGCCTGCCTCACCAGCTTCTCCTGCAAGGGGACCCTCCACCCCTCTGCTCGTCCCACTAGCCCTGCCTGGCCTTGTTGCTGGGCTCGCCCTGGCCATGGGTGGGAGTTGGAGGGACGGTCCTTCTTCCCTCACCCCAGATGCTCTTTCTTGAACAGAACAGCTCGCGGGAGGCTGTCTTGCAAATGGCAGGCCCTTCAGCATGCCCAGCAGATCCTGGTCATTTCCTGTTCAAAGAAAATGGGGTCTCTTAGGGTAACTTGTTGTGTGTCTTTGCTGACCTCACAGGGGTCAGGGAGTCCACCCTCAGCCTCCAGCCTGAGTGATGGAGTCTCAGCTGTCTATGCCCTTGCCCTCCCTGGTCATGAGGACCTTGTGTGCAGAGGAGCAGAGCAGCAGGTGGGCTTGGTTGGCAGACTGGGCCGCACCTCCTGCCAGACCTGGGAGCCCTCTGGGGTTGGTGGGTGGCTGTCGGGACAACCTGATGTTTGGGAGGAGATGTATCAGGGTACCCGTGTCAGTGGTTGTAAGAATGTCAGCAGCGCTGAATGGGATTGACCCCATGTGGACTGTCCCTGCATGAGGACCTGGAGGACAGGGTTGCAGGAGGTGGGAGAGTCTGAGTGTCCTGAGGTCACACTGTCACCTGGAGTGTCCTGGCCCAGGGAGGGCAAGAGAGGCCCTGAGAGTGTGGAGGCCAGGTTGTGCTCCCATACCAGGTGCTGGTGACCCTGTTTACAACATTTGCGGATAGCCCACATGTGAGTCAAACATGTGTAACTAACCGCAGAGGGGCGACTCAGCAGTGCATGCTTGTCCTCGGTGCATCATCACCCTGTTTATAGTGGTCCAGGGTGCTTGCCGACACCCCTTCCTCCTGGCATGGCGTGGCCCTGGGTGTGTGGCCCTGGCGGGCTGATTGGGAGGCTGGGAGACTGCCTCGTGCGGCCCTTACTGGGCTTTCAGGGAGGGGCACTGGCTAGGCCATGGGCCAAAGATCTGCTTTGAAAAATAGAAGGTAAAGAAACATAAAATGAAAAGAAATTCGAGTCACCTCTGTAGAGACACTGCAGCCTGGCTAGAGCTGCAGAATCAGCAGAGAGCATTGGTTTTGTGGCCGTTATTTGTACCGCACGTTTGGGGGAGAATGTGTGATGGAGCCAGGGTGTGAGGGTGTCGGAGCTCAGTGCCAGTCAGCCCTTCCGCTCTGTCGGACCTGTTTTTCTCCTCTTTCTTTTAAAACCCCAAAGGGAGAGAGAGAAACAAGAAAATCAGCTATTCCTCTTTAAATAATGAGGGTGGGGTATTCTGAGACCACACTGCTCTCAGGAGCCACAGGGAGGAAGTTCTGTGCCTTTTCTTCTACTGAACAAAGTCCGGAGGAGGCTGATGGGTTCTGAGGGGCCCTGGGCACGCCCTGCCCCCCAGGAGCTCAGCTGGAGCTGCTGGAGGAGGGAAGTGGGGAGGAGGACTGGGGGGAAGGATGGCCGGCAGGTGGGGCAAGGGGAGGAGGGCAGGGCGGGGGGCAGCACTGCCTGTGAGCACCAAGACGGGAGAGGGGCTGCTCTGCAGTATGGGGGTGGGGGGTGTCAGGGTTGTGGGGGCGTCTTGCCCTGGGAGCGGATGGGGTCTTATACCCTTGTCCCCTGTCTCCAGGCCAAGCTGCACTGTGAGCGGCTGGGGTGAGAACCTAACTTCCAGTGGAGGCCTCTTCCCTTTCTTGCTGCTGCCTGAGAAGCTGCTTGTGGTTCCTAGAAGAGGCAGATGGAGGCTGATGGGCTGGAGCCCCAGGATGCTGGATACTGGGCCAGATACTGAGGATACTGGGCCAGGAGGGACTTTATCCAGGATGACAGGAAGGTGGGAGCCCATGCAGGTGCCCCAAGTGCTGTGTCTTGGGAGGTGCCAGTGCAGGGTGCTGGGGTAGCCTGGGTCCAGGGCGAGATGGTACCCAGACCCAGGGGCAGTGCTGGAGGGCTGCCAATGCTGACCTGGGGCCCTGCTGGCGGCACTTGGGGGGGGGGATGGTGTCCAACGCCTTCAGCCTGCCTGATGCCTGCCCTCTGCAGCTGGCAGAACTCCCTCCCTCCCTGGGGTGCCTCTTCTGCCCCTGTACTGGCTGCAGGGCTCCTCCTGGGGCAACCCGCTGGGCTCAGCACATAGGGCGCATGCGGAATTTCCATGCTTGCCAATCCTTGCGACCCCAGCATGGCCACAGGGTTCCTGCAAGCAGCTGTGGCTCCCAGGTGGAAAGCTGAGCTGCAGAGGGGTGTGTGGTTGCACCTGCTGCCCCCTCAGGAGCAATGGTTCTAAAGCCAGAGCCTGAGTCTCTAGCGCCTGCTTGTTCCAAACCCTGCCATGGATGATTTGAATGAGGGAAGCTCTAAATGTTTCTCCGTCCCTGGTTCTAGAGTTTTCTTCTTCATCCACAAGTCCTCGTTGCCTCCTTCCTGGTGTGAGGCTGTGTTTGGCTCTGTCAGGTATAATGTTAAAGACCTATCTGCTTCCCCTCTTGCTTCTGTCTTGCTGTGTGGCCATTGTCGAGGCCCTTTGCCTCTCTGGGCCTCTGTTTCTTTGGTTCAAAAATGAGGGCAGGGCTCTCACTCATTTCCCCCCCACCCTGCTCCAGCACCCTCTGGCCTACCACATGTGTTTGCTCTACTGCAGAGACCACAGGCCGCAGTCCTCACGCTCTGTCTTGGGGAACGGGGGCAGGCCTGAACCCAGGTGCCACCCACATGGGCTGACTGCAGCATCTGCTGGTGGTGTTGGGGGCACGGAAGAGAGAGGCAGCACGTTGTGGTGTTGGGGGCTCCTTGTGGACAGTGGTTGCCCCCCCCAACCCCCCAAGATTAACCAGAATGGAATGGGAGGATTAAAGGCAGGGACCTTTCTGAGAGTGAGGACGTCAGACAGGAGTGGGGCCAAGGGGCAGAGCAGTGGAAGGGGTCTGGAGCCAGGTCTCACCCTGGAGGTTCTCTGAAGGGTGTAGGGTGCTCGTGCCAAGGACGAGGGCACAAAGGCGATTTAAGGTTCAGTTGGTATCTGTAGTTTGCAGGAACTCAGCATCCCACATTAAAGACCCACTGCTTTTCTTTTCTGAGAGTTGATATGATCTGGCGCAGCCAGGCTGGCATGGTGGTCAGTTAAGGACGTGGGCTCTGGGTTTGAGTTCAGACTCGGTGGCATAGGGGGTGGGTCTCCAGGGAGTGTCTTGAATTTGAAGCCCATTTCTCAGACGTCAAGAGGGAATCAGAGCCTCTGGCTGCAGCCTAGCACCTGGCACAGAGTCAGGCACACGCTGAGCCTTGACGTCTACCAGTTGTTGCTTTTAGGAGCCCACTGCTCAGAAGATTCTCTTGTTAACCCACAACTACCCAGGGGACCGTGGAGGGGCATGAGTGCACATGTCGCCCTCCACCCTGGAAGAGGCGAGCATATGTGGTCGGTGCTCCCTCCTCATCTAACCGATGGCCTCCCCTTGGATGACAGGCCACCCCATCATGGTCTGGATGGGTCCCCATGGGTGTGTCTAGACAAGTGAGGGGAAGCAGGATGTTCCCGGAAAGCAAGGCTGTAGTGATGGCTTGGCCTGGGCTTCTGGAGCCTTCTTGCCTCAGGGGACCTGGCTGTCCTAACTCGTGGTCAGCAATCTGTGGCCTGGGCACAGCTAACTGGGTGTGTCCACGCAAACAGGACAGGTGGAGAGAGAACAAAAATAAGCCCATGGAGTCAAGCCAGGCCAGAGCCTGAGAGTCCAGGAGGAAGGTCAGGGGGATGCATGATGACCGGGCAGAATGAAGTGGAGAACATGGGGTGGCAGGGGCAGGGCCAGCCAGTAGGCTGTCCTGGGACAGAACCAGGGGGCCCAGGAAACTCGGGGGCTTTCTCATATGTCTTTGAGATGACAGGCTTTCCTTGGAGACATGTGATAGGGAATGCAGGGTTGTGGGGCTGCTGGACCAAGTCCTTTCTTGGCTTCCTGTGGCGGCCACTGGTAGCTCCCCTAGCCTGGGTGGTGAGGGACATGCCAGGGGTCAGGGCCTGCCCTGTGTGGAGGACACTTCTACAGGGCCTGCCTGGCTGCAAGGTAACGAGAGTTGTGTTCTGAGCAGAGCCGTGGTGGCACTAAATGAACAACATGCAAATGATGTGTGAAATAATATGCAAATTGGCATCTGTTGTGTTTGAGTCAGCTCATTGGGCATTTTCCTTAAGGGACAGGCGTGATGTCAGTGTCAGATGAGCAGGAAAGCTGTCCTAGGGCCAGTCCCACAGGGGCTGAGCTGCTGACATCTACCCCTGAGAGCTCGCGGGCCCCGGACCTGCCAGTGGCATCTCTAGGAACCGTGCTTTGCTGAACTTATGGATAGAGAAACCCACAAAGGTGGGAGCCTGCCAGGGGCAGAAGGGAAGGAGTCCCTGTGTGCAGAGCCAGTCTGGTTGGGGGGGCCATAAGGCCAGTGGCGCTGGCACCCCAAGTCTCAATTTCCCGCTTGTGTGTGGAGGGAGGGCTGCTCGGCAGCCTGGCGAGAACTGAATGTGCTGTGGTGGGTAAGTGGCCAGCTGCTGGCAGGCACACCCCCGGCTGCCAACAAGGGGAGTCCTTCCCAGCGCCTTTGCCTGACTTGGCAACTGCCGGCGTCCACACAGGGATTTTGCAGAGCTTTTCTCCTTTTTAAGAAGATTCCTGATTTTCACAAATTGGGGCTTAGCCATTTTCTCACTTTTCTGGCTTCCACTGGGTCAGACGCTGGCTTGCTCTGCCAGGGTCTGCATAGCTCCTACACGTGGGAGCACTGGGAGTCACTGCCGTACGTGATGTCACCTTCCTCCAAGACGAGGGCTTGGACTGCGTGTGTCAGTCAGTTGGGCTCCTGCCTTTGGAGGGGCTCAGAGCTGATGGCCTGAAGGGGTGGCCTTCTCTAGGGGAGCTGGTGGCACACCTGGCCAGGCATGGAATCACACCTCTGCACTGAGCCGCCAGGTCCCATGGGCCCAGCAGGTGTGAGGAAGGCAGGGCAGTGGCTCGGAGAAGTTATGTGATTTGTTCAGGGCCACTCAGCATTGCGAGTGGCAAGTACAGCGGGAATCTGGGAAATCCAGGTGTTGTCCCACTGAACACGTCCACATGGTGGGCCGTATGCTGGTTCTAGGCCTGCAAAGGTCTGTGTCCTTAAGAACGCGAGTCAGCCACAGGGGTGTCTCCTTGATGGGATGTGTGGCTCCCTGCAGACTCTTCCTAAGACAGCTCAGGCTTTTGACATAGACCAGGATTAGATCCTGACTGTCCTATTTAGCTGTGGGGCCTTGAGCAGGGGCCTCTTTGTCTGGAAATGGGACCATCGTCCCTGTGGCTAAGGGTGAGGATGGAGGATTGTGTGTGGCACAGACCTGGCCCCAGGGTCCCATCTCCAAGGCTTTTCCTCCCAGAGCCCAGTGGCCATGGGATCCCAGGGGCTCCTTCAGCAGGTTCTGTGACTCCTGCCCGTCTGGCTCTGGGCAGGACCTAGTGTTTTCCCCGTTCCTAGGGGGATGATGGTGCTGAGCTGGACAGGACAGTGTCTGGCACAAGACAGACTGTCTGCCAGCGAGGGAGGATCCGTCATGCGTGAGATGACACAGGGGCAGGGTGGAGGTGGGGCTGTGAGGGTGTCCTCCGTGGGTGAACAGGTTGTATATAATGCTCCTGTCCTCAGCTGCTGGGAGAAGGCACTACTTGCATAAAATGGAAATGTCTTAGCCTTCCATAAAAGTGGCTTCAGAGCAACAGGGAATCTTATTCAGCAGTGAAGATGAGGATAGATCGGGGAGGAGAAGAAAGTGAACGTGACCAAGGGCCTCCCTCATCCGCATGGGTGTCCCTGCCCGAGGCTCAGAGAAGTCAGGGAGTGTGCCCAGGGCCTCACAGCATGGAGGAACAGAGTTGTGATTTGAACCCAGGCATGTCCCCAAAGCCTGTGCCTTGTGTGGCCATCTCCTGGCCTGGCCCTTTGAAGCCCCAGAGCTGTACTTGCTCCTTGAAGCTGCCCACCCAGCCCGTCAATCCCCTTACTCTGCCTGCCTTGTGGCCTCAGCAGGGGATTGGAGTTCTGTGCTGCAGAGGTTTGTGGGTCCTCCAGGAAGCTCGGTGTGCGACATGACGGGCTGGGCTCTGGGCGGAGGTCCCCTGAGGCTCCATGGGGTCAGCCAGGCTGCCACAGCCTTGTATGAGGTGTTCTTGCCCTTGCCCTGCAGGATCCTGACTACGCAACCCCGGTGAGAAAATCAGCCTCCAGCCCTGTGAGCCCGGACATCACAGTTCTGCCCCCAGCTTCGCAGGGACGTGGGGATGCAGGCACACGGTCACATGGGGACAGGCTGTCCGTGCCTGCTGCTGCCCTTGTAGTTTGCCCCAGTATCACCTGAAGACTCCACTCACAGATGTACCCACCCAAACCCAAAGGACCAGCCTGAGCCCTGACCGTGTGCCCCGGCTGCTGCCGGGCCATGAAGCCTATCCTACAGTGACCCCTCCCCATGGTGGGTCCTTCCTGCATCACCCTGGGGACCCACCCACTCCACCTCCTCAGCACCTCTATGCTCAGAAGGTTGGCAGGTGCCAGGTGCCCTGCTTTGCTCTGGGGTCCAACACCGAGTGAGACTTGGGCTCGTGTGGGAGAGGTGACCGCATTGAGGGGACAGAAGCGGGCACATGCAGCCCGGGTCTGACCTACAGCTGGAGGCTGGGGCTCCCACTCACCCAACTCCCTCTCTGTCCATATCCCTGCCTGTCCCCCCTCTGTCCATGTCCTTGCCTGTCCCTCTCTGTCCACATCCTTGCCTATACCCCCCTCTGTCCATGTCCTTGCTTGTCCCCCGTCTCTGTCCGCGCCTGGCGTCCGCCCCCAGCCAGCTCTGCTGCTCCCACGCCCCCAGGAGAGCCCAGCCTTGGCCTCTGCAAACACAGCTGACTTGGGTCCAGATCCGGCCTCCGTCACTTAGTGCCTGAGTGGTTTGGGGCGAGCTGCCTTAATGCTTCTGTTCTGTCTCCTTGGGGGTTAATGATAACCCCATTTCCAGGGCAGCTGTGGGGGTTGAACCAGCCACTGCTGCGGGCAAAGCACGTGATGTAGTTCTTGGCTCATGCTGAGATGCGGGTGCAGAGCGAGGCCTTGGACTAGGGTGTGGAGGCTTGGCTTCTGGCCTCAGTTTTGTCATCTGGAAAATGGGAGAAGTGAGGTTGTGGATGGAAGAGCTCCCCCAGGAGGGAGGCGAGGGCCAGAGGGGGCCAGGGCGTGAGGGTGGGGGGCGGCTGGGGGAGGGTTAGCCTCTTGTCCTGGGAGGAGAGACTGCCCAGGCATTGAGGCTAAGTGGGTTTCGTCATGCTCAGGCCCTTCTGGCCAGCCTCCCTCCCCACAGGCCAGCCCTTGGCATGGGGCCTGTGCACTCCTGAGCCCTCCTAGCAGCAGGGATTTAATTACTATAATGTAAGTAGCCGTGGCTTGAGGCCTTTTGGCGGAAGGGAAACAGATTTGTCTTCTTCTCACTGGGAGAATAAAAATCGATGGGAAGGAAAGGAAATGTCCCTTCCCCTAAAGTATCCAAGGCTGCCACTGGGCAGCTTTCCTGGGGGCATGGGGAGGAGGTGCTGTGTCCGATGGAAAGACCCTTGGTACTTGCTTTTCCTTCCATGTTGTGACTCAGTGAGGCTGCCTCTGTTTCCCCAGTGATCATGGTGACAGGCCAACCTACCATACAAGTGCCCACTATGTGCCTGGCACTGCCCCTGAGGCATTTCTAGTTGTGTAGGGAGCCCAGGCGGGAAAGTCAGTAACTGCCAATGGTTTGTAGGACATCTATTACGACCCACGGTTTTCAAGGTACTGCCAGGATCGTAGGAAGAACCCCGGCAGACAGAAACCCCAGCCCCCAGGACAGGGTCGCAGGTACACCTGACACTAACTGTGATGCTGTTATACACTCTGCTGGAAGATATTAAATGCTATCAAGAGAAACAAAGCTAGGCGGGAAGGCAGGGGAGGGTCCTGATTTTGACCACATTGCTGGGCAAGAGCTCCCGGGAGGTGGCATGTGTTGAAGGGTCATGGGGAGGTGATGGAGAAGGAAGTAGGAGAGGGGGGGCCGGGTCAGAAGGTGCTGGAAGATGCCGGCATATCCGGTGGCTCTGCCCCAACACATGGAATGCACGCGCGGGGCCTTATGTTCCCAGGAAGTGAGAGTGTTAATATGGAAGTGAAGAGAGAGACGTGAAATTTCTGTTAATGATATTTTTTATTGAACCCAATATAGTAAAAATATTCCATTTCAACATGTCTTCAATGGAGGGAATTATGGAGAGCTTACGTTCTGTTTTTCATACTGAGTCCTTGAAAATAATTTTTTTTGATTTGGAGAGAGAGAGAGAGAGAGAGAGAGAGCATGTGAACAGGGGAAGGGGCAGAGGGAGAGACTCCCAAGCAGACCCCCTGCCGAGTGGGGAGCCCAATGTCATGACAGGTACCCCCAACTATCAATTTTTAAATGTAAATTATTGGAAATGAAATACATGTAAAAATCCTGTTGTACTGTCTACATTGCAGGGCCAGTGGTCACGTAGCCAGTGCCCACTGTATTGGGCAATGAGGTCTCAGACTGTAAGGGTCTGTAAGGCCAACTCACTGAGGGTGCATGGAAGGCACTGTGGGCTCTGTGGGGTGTTTGAGGAATCCGGCTTTTACTGGATGAAGCAGTTGGAGGCCTCTGAGGGGAGTCACAAGGTCTAACTTAAGTTTTATTTATTTTTATTTTTTATTTTTTAAAGATTTTATTTATTCATAGAGACAGAGAAAGAGAGAGAGGCAGAGACACAGGCAGAGGCAGAAGCAGGCTCCGTGCAGGGAGCCTGACGCAGGACTCGATCCCCTGACTCCAGGATCACACCCTGGGCTGAAGGCAGGCACTCAACCGTTGAGCCACCCAGGGATCCCCCAGCAACTTAGGTTTTATTTTTTATTTTTTATTTTTTAATGAAGTATTTTCTTATTTTGTGCTGTCTTTATTTATTTTTTTTAAATTTATTTATTCATGATAGACACACACACACACACACACACACACGCACACACACAGAGAGAGAGAGGCAGAAGCAGGCTCCATGCAGGGAGCCCGATGTGGGACTCGATCCTGGGACACCAGGATCATGCCCTAGGCCAAAGGCAGGCGTTAAACCACTGAGCCACCCAGGGATCCCCGCAACTTAGGTTTTAATAGGACCTCTCTGGCTGCAGAGTTGGGAAGGAGTGTTGGGGCCAAGGAGCCTCAGTAAGCTGACTGGCCAGGTGAGGGCCGGGTGGTTGGGCCTGGGGTGGCATGGTGGGACAGTGACAAGTGGTTAGATACTTGGGATACTAGGGAGGACGTCATCCCTGGCAGACAGGTGTGGGGTGGTAGTGCTGGGGAGGTGGGGAGGGAAGACAGGAGTTGGGAGGATGCCGAGTGAGTACAAGGATGGGGTTTCCATTACCCAGCATGGAGAAGACTGTGGGAGAGATAGTTCTGGGGGGAAGGTGGAATTCGGGGTTGGACTGTGGTGGAGGTGTGTTGGGGGGTAGCATGTGCCCCAGGGACAGTGGGAGGTCAGCGGACAGTGCCTGGGGCATGGGAGGCTCTGCCCAGGCCCCTGCCCTGATGGATTGCCCCCCCCGCCCCCACCGCCCCCATTCTAGAGGACAGTTTGTGGCATCTCTGCCTCCAACACCACCAGGCTCATTACTCCGAAGCCACTGGAGGTTGCCGAGGTCTTTCTGGGTCAGAGCCGCATTTTAGGGTCAGGTTTTCCTGCTCCAGGCTGACTCCAGAGCAGGTGGATGAATGAGGGTTGAAAGCTCCCCAGCATGACTGGGAGGCCTGACTTTATGAGCAGTTACCGAAACAATACAAAACCCTAGAGACCTGTGTTCCTAATTTCCCAGCACGTCCATGCTGGGTGTGGGGCAGGAGCAAGGGGAGGCGGTGCCAGCTCCCCAGGTCCTGCCAGCCTCATGCTCGCCCGCTGCATAGCTGAGGGTCCAGGGCTCAGCAGTCACGCCTGGCCCCTCATGGCCAGGAGGGGAGGCAGGAAAGGGCCCATGATGAGGGGCTCCATCTGTCTCCTGATGTTGGTTCCTGGGCCTGGAGGGCACATGTCTCGGGACCTGTGGACCATGGCCCCTGGTTCTGACAGCCCAGGCCCGCAGGCCAGATCTGCACGTTGACCCCCACTGGCCATGGCACTTTGGTGATTTAATGTTTGAGCCCATTTGCCCGTCTGGTGAAGGGTGTGGTGGTGCCTGCTGTGCAGTTTTGCGAATTGGTGTTAATGCAGGGGCTTGGCCCAGTGACTGGACACTTAGTCAGCTGGCTCATGGCACCTGTGGATTCCCCTTCTTTGTCCGTGGGCCCAAGGAGGGCCTGTGCGCAGGGAGGGGATGGAGCAGAGGAGGCCATCTGATGTGGTGCAAGAAAGGGGGAGAGAGAACATGGGGATCCCCGCACCGTGACACCAGGGACCTGACTCTGTGCCTCTAGATCAGGGCTTCTCAGCTGGGGGGACTCTGGTCCACAGAGGGGCACTTAGCGATGCCCACCCACATTGCTGGTCCTCACAGGAGGCCGATGTTGTGGAGGGGGGTGCTGGTGCTGGTACACAGCCCGCAGGGCGTTCCCAGTGTGAAGAATCACCTGGCCCCCAATGTCCCTGAGGTTGGGAGACCCTGCGCTGGAGGACTCACTGTCACAGGCTCTCGGGTAAGTAAGAGCTGGTCAGTGCTTTCTCAGCCCAGCTCCCCCGCTTTGCTCAGGAGCAGCCCTTGTCACCAGGCTCTGGGCCAGGAGTGCAAGGCCTAGGTCAAGACTGGACTTGGACATTTCCTTGTTTCTCTGGTCTGTGTCTGCCTCCCTGCTGGGCTGGTTGGTCTGTCAGTCATTGGTGATCCATGATGTGTGGCACCATCTCTGCAGCCACTCAAGGCCTGGGGGCTGCCCAGGGGGCTGTGCCCTGCTGACAGTGACAGCCAGTGGGATCCTAGACTTTCTATTGCAGCCCTGATGAGACTTCTGGGGGAGGGAGAGCCCAGGATGCCCTCTGCCCCTGCAAGGTCACCCACCTGGTGCCCTCCCAGATCTGTCCCATCTGGCCTCTTAAGCTGTGTCTCCGGGAACAGGTAGAGCTGGTCTCCATTTGGGGGAGATGGAATTTTTAGGACAATGCAGGGCTGTTCATTCTGCTGTGTGAGTGGGGACAGAGCTGGGTGAGCAGCAGTGGGTGTGGACCCCCCCTGTTTCCTGGCAGGGGGAACAGCTGAGTGTGCCAGCCTGGGCATTGCTAAGATCCATCTGGGGTGAGTGGGCCAGAGTTCCTCAGTGGCCACCTCAGGAACTCAGTGTTTGTTCTGAGCTCAAGACTGGCCCTGGGGATGACAGGACCCACTGTTGGCGAAGGGTCTACACCAGGGTGCTGAGGCTCTGAGGATACTCTGTTGGGCAGGTGTTCGCTGATGCCCCTTCTCTGCTAGGCGCTGGCCTGGAATTAGGGGGCATGGAGGTGGACAATTCATGGTAGAGAGGGGTCAGGCTGCCACCTGTCCTGAGGTGAAGCAGCCTGGGGCAGGTGCAGCATGGTGTTGAGGGCACGCCTGTGACTCTTCATGTCTGGAGGCTTCTCGGAGGAGGTAACACTGGGAGGAGGTTGCACTGGGCCATGAAGGATGGTAGGGCTTTGTGAGGCAAAAGAGAGGAGTGTTCCAAGCTGAAAGGAGTGTCTGGCCAAGGCCCAAGGTTGAACAGTGCCAGGTGTTCTCAGGGAGAGATGGAGGAGAAAGGCTTTCCTGGAAGTGTTGAGAACACAAGATGGTCATGGGGGCCTTGCCAGGCAGGGCAAGAGTTGGCATTTGGGTATAAGGACACAGAGAGTGATGGGAGGCCTGTGAGCAGTGCAGTGGTCAGGCCACTGCAGGGGCCAAGTTGTGGGGAGGTTGAGGCAGGGAGGCTGGCTGGAAGGGTATTGTGGTAGTGCCAGAGAAGGGGTGGAGGGAGGGGTGGGGTGGGCGCCAGTCGTGTCTGCCCTGGGTAGCCAGGCTGTGTGTGAGGGTTGAGGCTGGGCCTGTGGTCTGACTCCCTCCTTGCTCTGCCCAAAGCCCGGCCCTTTCTTGGAGGAGCTGTGAGGCCCCCGCAGCCTGCCTGACCCAGAGAGTGGCCACGCCAGCTCAGGGCCCCTCAGGACGGGGTCACCCCTCTCCTGCTGGTGTGCAGAGACTGGGAGGAGTCCCAGCAGGCTGTGTGACAGAGCCGGCTCTGGTGCTGGTGGGCCAGCCGCCAGTCCCCCTGAAGCTCAGTCTCTGTGTGTGAACTGCGGTCGGATGCTTGGCCCACAGGGGGGCTGTGTGAGGGAGTTAATGAGAACATAGGTGAGCTGTTCTTCACTCCCCCAATGAGCAGTATATTTTCCTGATGAGAACGGCTGGGGGGTGGGGGGTGACTGGGGCAGGGCCCTGCTGCCTTTTGAAGAGACAGAGATTGGGAAGTGGTGGCGATACTGAGTTTGGGCATGGATGTGTTGGCTTTGAGGGGCTCGGGCTCCCAGGAGAATGCCCTGTGGGTGTCCGGCCACACTAGAGTCTTCTGCTAGTGTGTTCACATGACTGACTGACCCTTCCTAGGTCCCCAGGACACCCAGCGCGCTCTCAGGAGTGAGGGCAGTGTGGCAGCCCAGCCTCGGTCCAGAGGTTGGCTCAGCTCAGGCTCCAGAGGGGCAGGAGGCCTGGATTTGGGATCCATGACCTATATTCCCGCTGGCTCTGCCCCTTTCTATCAGGAGGATCTGGGCAGGTGCCTGGGTTCCCTGAAGGGCAGTGTCTCTTATGAGGTGAGAGGTGTGGGTCCCCCCAGTGCCAGGCACTGAGGGGCTCTGGGCAAATGTCTGTGAAGGGATGAAAGAGGGGAGGCAGGTGGGCAAGGCGAGCCCAGGGCACAGGGTAGGCAATGAGGGTATCTGCCTCAGTAGCCATGTGTGTGGGCAGTTGTGGGGTTGGGGCTGGGGCTGGGGGCTGCTGTGGTGCCTGCCTCATGGCTCCGCGACGGGTCTAGATAGATAGGCAGCACTAGGGACAGCAGAGCACCTAACTTACACGCATCTCTCCTCTGTAAGCACAGTAAGCTGAGGGGAGAATTGCCCCGAAGGGCTCTCTGCAGAGAGCTGGGCTTCCTCTCAGGTCTGTGGCCTGGCAAGCCCTCCTCGGCCGCCTGTCCACCCGGTGCCTGGCTGTATGTGGAGAGGTAGCTGCTATCTGCAGGCAGGGGTGCCCGGGGTGGGGTGGGGCTGTGGTCTGCTTGGGGGCAACACAAGGGGCACGTTGTATGCAGAGAGTGTAGAAAAATAAATACAACTGAGTAAAAAAGTCAGTCTGCTTCTCATTATCAGCCTACAGCAGCTCTTCTCAGTAAGTCCGAGATAAGATTCTCCTGAGGAGGCGCTAACCCTGGGCCTGGGGTGTGGAGAGGTCTTTCCCATAGCAGAGGCAGCAGGGGATGTGGGGAAGGACATTTCAGGCTTGCGGCGCCTGGGGGTCTGGGGCCTGGAGACCCCTGCAGGGAAGGGGAAAGAGGGCAGGGTAGGGATGAGGCATGTGGGCAGTGGCTGTGGAGGCCTGGCCAGGCCCTTAGGATGTGGGCAGGAAGAGGGCATGTCCTGCGTTGGCAGACTGGCCCTCCCCTTCCAGAAGGAAAGCCCTTGGCCTGGGAGGCTGGTGTGGGGGGCTCCCCAGGATGCATGGTACGAGATGGACTGTGATTCACATTTCTCCATGTTGCATGGCAAGGATGTGCATGAGGATCAAAACGAGCATTTTCAGGGTTTTATTACTGAGATTGAAGCAGGTTGTGGGAGGGCCCACATGGAGGATTGTGGGAGCATCTCTCTCTGGGCTGGAAGGCTCAGCAGCGGCCAAGGCGGGCAGTGTACCCGGGGCTCGGTGAGGCTCTGTGCCCAGGATGGCATTTTGGGCCCCCTTCCCACCTGACCCCTTGGAGGGCTCTTTGCCTGAGGGCAGCAAGGTCCAGGTCTGCTCTGGAGCCAGACACCTGTGGTCGGCTGTCTGTGAAGGGATGAGTGCTTGTCAGCACAGGCCTCAGTGTACCTGGGTGGGGACCCCCACAGGCAGGGGAGCAGAGACCTTGGGAAGTCTGGGGGTGGCGTCCCTCTTGTGATCTGCTCCCCAAGGCAGGTGCGTCTGCTTCCAACCAGGGGCGGGCTGGCATGTGGCTGGGCTGAGCCCTGGGGAGCCCTGGGGCCCTTCCTGGAAGCTAGGGGCACACGGTGGCGTCAGTGGGATGTGGGGTGTTGGCAGGGCGCAATGCCAGAAGGAGCAGGCAGTTTTTGTCTGGGTGTGTGTCAACCCTGAACAGCTGGTTCTGACCACCAGGAGGATTCCCAGGTACAGTCTGGGCCTGATGGGGAGAGTGGGGACAGTGCCGGGGCTGACCCGTGATGCCTGCCCTGGGCACGGAGAGCTGTTTGCCTGCCCGCCCTGACTGCGCCGTGGTGGAAGGCATGTGAGGGCCCATGCTTGATGCCCCGTGGGCAGCTGCTGCCCTCTGCCCTGGGGCCTCATCTCTATTTTTTTTAAAATTTTTATTTATTTACGATAGTCACAGAGAGAGAGAGAGAGAGAGGCAGAGACATAGGCAGAGGGAGAAGCAGGCTCCATGCACCAGGAGCCCGATGTGGGATTCGATCCCGGGTCTCCAGGATCGCGCCCTGAGCCAAAGGCAGGCGCCAAACCGCTGCGCCACCCAGGGATCCTGGGCCTCATCTCTAGAATGAGGCTAAGGATATTGCCTTCCGACGGGACTGGCTTATTGTGGGGCCAAGGGGGGGGGAGGTGAGAACACTTCGAACAATATGAGAAGCTACAAGCGTGGACAGAGGACCTCGGACCCGCCAGCCAGGGACCCAGAGTGCCCTGAAGGTGTCCTGCCTGCAGCCTCTGCCTCCACTGACCCCTAGGGACTGGCCTGCCTGCTACCAGGCTCTCCCCACCTCAGCCAACTACCCCCACACAACACGTCCCAGGGTCCTGTCACCTGCACAGTCCCTGACCCAACATTCTGGGACTATCTTTGTGTTGAATGAGGAAAGGATAGGAGATGTCTCTCCTCTTGGGTCTTACTCTCCATTAAAGGGAGAAAAATTGCTTTATGAAGTCTTGTCAGAACACGTTAGTTTAATAACGCATGGATCACGCAAACCTGTGCAGTCCCCAGGGTTCATCCTGGGGTGCCTGAAGGAGTGTGTGGGGTGCCTCCTCTCTCCTGGCCAGCCTTGCTGGCCTACTGTCTGACCCCTGCCCTTGGCTGAGAGCTGCCTTCGGCTGGGAGCTGACCTCACAGGTGGAACTGGGAGTCCTCAATGGCCATGGCGCTTGAGAGCGTGTCTGTCTTATGGGGCGCCATCTGGAATGTCCTTAGGTGCCACAGGAAGTGTGGCCTCCCCGGCTGCCCTCTGCCCACTCCAGGCATTGCTTGCCAGGATCTCAGCCTCTGGCTGCCAAGCAGGCCCCACGCTCTGCAGGTCCCTCCCTGCCTCCCTGGTCTCTCACCTGCTGAGAGCTTCCGACCTCATGGGGGCTGAGGTCGAGAGAAGGGAGTGTGAGGCCTGATGCCTGGAAAGCTGGGGACGCGTCTCTATACAAGGGGGGATGGGCTGCATGGTGGCTGCAGGGGCGAGCCCAGCTCTGGGGGAGGCATCCAACCCCATGGAGGCTGAGCGGACCACCAGGACTGCAGGTGGGTAGGCCTTCAGTGGAGTTCCTCCTGGAGATCGGGGGCTGCGCTGAGGGCCAGGACTCACGGGGGCTGTGGATGGTTCAGATGGAGCAGCATGCAGGGCTGTTGGTTACTGAGCCCCCCGCCCCCAAGGGCAGGCCCCGTGCTGAGCCACTTGACACACGCATCTCATTCCATGTTCATGGCACTTTGTGAGGCCAGTGCTCAAAAGTATACATCTGTGAGTGCAGGCTTGGTGTCCCTGCCCCTGAGTAGCCAGGTGGGGTTAAGCCAGACCTCCTGACCACCATGCTTTGTGCCTCTGCTGACACCAACCCAGGCCCTTAGCTCAAGGGTCTTGTGGTAACAGGGGTGAGAGCAGATGGTGTGTGAGGAGGGAGGTGTGGACCAGGAACAAAGTAATTACGGGAGGGCAGGAAGGCTCACAGAGGGGTGGCCCTGACCATCCCCCAGGCCAGATTCTGTGTGGCACCTGGGAAGACACCAGTATGGGCTGCAGGTCAGTGGGTTGGGGCAGGGGTGGGGGGCTTCCAGATGGCAGGGTGACTCCAGATATTGTCAGCTCCATCCTGTCCTCCTCGAGGGGTGGTCCTGGGTGGGGTACTGGTCCTGCTCCAGGGGTCGTGGTTGGGATGGGCAGGTGTGGCAGGTGTGGCTGTGATTTCAGAAGCTAGGAGACGAGCCCACTGACATCTCCAGCCTGGCCAGGCTCCCTGTGTGTTCCCACACCCACACTTTCTCAGACCCAAGGATAGGAGGTCTGGGGATCAGAGAGGGGAAGGCACTCACTGCCACATGTGGACTTCTGAATGTTTCCCTTGTGCCTCACCATGCTCTCAGGGTCCTCTCATGCCAGGGCTTTGTTTTGGAGAGAACTGAAACGGGGTCATCAGAGGAGGAAGGCGCCAAGCTCACAGGGTTCTTGTCTGGGGGTGCTTGGATAGGTGGGAGGGGTGGGGGCCAAGTGGGAGAGCAAGACCTGGTAGATCAAAAAGATTTTTCTGGGACTCACAGGTATGGACCGGGATGCTGACCCCATGGCTTCTGTGCAGTATGACTAGAGGCAAGGACTTGGCTGCTCTGAGGATCGGTTTCCTTGGTCACAATAGCACATACCTCGGTGATTCCCAAACTTTGCTACATTTTGGGATCACCTGGGGATCTCTAAGCTGCTTCCACCTGGCTCCTGGCTCCTGCCCCCTGCTGTCAAAGGCCCATGGGCCACCCGGGTGTCAGGGTCTTTAGAAACTCCCCAGGGGACACCGATGATCAGCACAGTTTGGAGCCGCCATCACGGGTCTGTGGGATGAAGGGGGGACCTGGGCTCGATTTGTGGCCTGCTCTCGGGGACTTGGGCAGGGTGTCCATGGGGACACAGTGCCGGAAGGGTCTGGGCGGCTTGAGGCTCTGCAGACCTGAGCCGTCCGGTGGAGGTCGTGCGTCGGCTGGGCTGACCTGCAGGAGGAGAGGGTTCTGCCGCCAGGCTGGGGTCTTTCTCCCTCAGGCAGTCGCTCCTTGCTCATTTTCCTTGAATGGCAGAGATTAGATTTAGCAGATGGGTGCAATGAGGGGAAACAAGAAGGGGGTCCCCGCTCCAGGCAGGGGGCTGCGTAGCTTTCTGTGAGTCATACACCACTTTTCCACTTTCTCCTCCATCCACAAATCCTTCCTGGGCAAACGTCTTTGACTTCTTTTTACTGCCCCCGAAACACGGTGGATCTTCTAATAGCACAGGCTCTTTGGATCTCTAACCAGCCGGTCACCAAATCCTACCCAAAGTGTACTCAGAACAGATGCCTTTAATAAAATATATTACCTTTAAGCCAGTGTAAACCTGTGGAATTTGTACATTTCTTTTAGAGCATCTCTACAAATTTTACAATATTGAAATCGCCACCCAGTGACCTTTTGGGAAATACTAGATAAATTACAAGAGACAAATAGATAAACCAAACAGGGAAGTACAGTTTCTAATGCTGGTCCTGCTCGGTTCTTAAGCTGCGTCTAGAAACCCCCGACTACCAAGGAGCCCTCCACAGCCTCTGCCGGTGCTGGCAGGAGCAGGTGGCCGCCGACAGGTCTGTGAGGCAGCTCCAGACAGCTCCCCGCTCCGAGTCCTGTCTGCTTCTGTTCTCCATCAGCCCAAACACTTCCTCTGGTAGCCAGGGCCCTGCAAATGCTCTCGGGGTGGCCAGGACTGCTTTGTCTGCTGTGGGTCTGCCCCGGGCATGTGGCCAGGACCCCTTGGCCTTGCAGGTGACAGCTGAGCCTGGCTGAGCCCAGTGACCCTCCGTGGAACATTCTTGAGGTCTGGGCCAGCCCTCGGTCACCCATGTGTGGACTGCCCACTTTGTGTGCATCCTTCCCCCCCGCGGGTTAGGTCCTGGGACCCTCTTGCCCATGGGGCACCTTGCTCCCTACCAGCTGGCGACGGTCAGGTGTGATATCCTATTCATACTCTGGGTGGGGAAAAGAAATTTTGAAGGGAAATGGTCTATAAAACCACATCTCTGAGAGCGTGGGGGTCTTCTGGGGACTCACTGCTCCTTCCCGTCATGGGAGCTGCTCATCTTGCAAGTGCACACGCAGAGCCTTGGATGGGGTGGGGGCGGTGGGCAATGCATCACCCTGCTTCCCCAGGGCTGCTAATTGCACTTCCTTGCTGGCAGCGGCCATGTGTGGATGGGCTCATTTCACGGGTAGGTGAGCTCAGTGGCCAGCCCAGCTGTGTTGCTGTCGCCGTTCTGTGACCTGCACCTACATTGACCAGAGGCACTGCCCACGTCTGCGGGGCCTCTGCTGCCATGTTCCCCACACAGACCCCACCACACTGACCCTTGGCTGTGGCCCAAGACCCCGTCACCCTCATGTTGGGGGAGGAAGGGAGGGGAGAAAGAAAATTGGGGGTTGAAGGGTGTCCTGAGGCTACAGGCCCTTCTGTAGGTGGGCAGCTCTGTTAGGAATGGAAAGAAGCCCTTCCCATGCTGCCCAGGGGCTACTCAGGTCTCCATGACTATCAACTCTACGCGCATTAATGGAGGTTTTTCTCACATATGGGGCAGCTTGCTAGGTGCTAAGGGTTGAGGAGAAGCCCCAGGATGACCTGGTTCCTACACTCCAGGAGCTCAGAGCCTGGTAAACAGACTGCACTCTGATGCTCTCCTGGGGGGCTGCCACTCTGCTCCAGCTCCCAGTGGAGGAAGCAGAGGGCCACTGTGGGGGCTACTGGCAGCCACAGGCCCACAGATGGGTCTGGTATGCTGCCTGCGGAACATCGGGCCGGGAGGGCTGTGCTGTGAGCGGGGTTGGGTGGTGAGCAGGTGCCTTGCTTGGGGGTCCGGCTCAATCCTGCAGACCCTGGAGCCCCAGGGGGATTTAGGCCATTGGGAGGCACACTTTGCACCTTCTGTGACCTGGGGTGGAATCCACATGGCTTTCAGGAGTGCAGGGTGAAGGTCCATGTTCGGACCCACAGCTGGCTGATTGCACTAATCTGGGCGCATCTGATGGGCAGACCATAGCACTGACGTCCTCCAGACCTGAGACCACCGCTCCGTGAGGCCCCCACACCCTCTATTCCCTACTTGTTTGTGCACCTCTGGCCACCTGACCCGTGTCTCCAGCTATCCCCCCACGTTCACAGCTGGTGGCAGCTGGAGGGAGCAGGGTGAGTTCCTCAGGAAGGATGTGTCCTCCTGACCCTGGGGCTCAGGCTGCCTGGCCTCCTCCAGCCCTGCAGGAACGCCCACCTGGCTCCCCACAGCCCAAGGCCAGCCGGGCCCCATCAGGGAGACAAGTCTCCTGGGGCCCCCTGTCTCCCTGACCCCAAGTGACACAAACAGCTAAAGTGGAGTGGCTGCCTGGAGGTGTGGACCTGCTGCTTCTCTGTGCTAATGGGGTTCAGGTTCGGGGTGCCACTGTCTGTGCTGGGTGCTCAAGAGCCTGGCACCCCCCACCCCACCCCAGCCTCTGGCACCTGCAGGGAATGGCTAGGGGTGGGAGGGACAGGCTCTCCTCCATGAGCACCACTTCTCCCACTGCCTTGTCGGCCTTGGTGCTGGGTCCCAGATCTTCTCCAGGGTGGGGAGCCTGGTGGGGGCTGCTTGGGATTTCTGTTTTCCTAGTCTTTGCTCACAGCTGTTATATGTAAAGGCTTAAACAATGTGTTCTAAGCAAGGAAACAAGTCGGTGGGATGAGGAAGGTGATGGTGGCACTGCCCACCTGCCCACGCACCCTCTGTGCAGTTCACTGCCCAGAGGGCGAACCTACCCATTTGTTTGTTCACCATGTACTTGTCGAGTACCAGGTAATGGGGACAGAGACACAAGGAGAATCCAGACCCTGAACAGAGTAGCCTGGAGTCTGGGGTGACTACCCATGGAGTTCAGAGGCTGCGGGATCTCAGCTATTGCCAGCCCTGTTCTTGGGAAACAAGAAGGTACCTGTGGTGCAGGAAGGAAGCTATGTGGGTGAGGAGCACGAGGCGGGGCAGGAGAGGGGACACAGCAGAGGGGAGGCAGCCAGCACCCCAGCACCTGGCTCCCTGCTGCAGCTCCAGCCATGGCCAGTGAGGCCCCCATGGCGTGAAGGTGGGCTCTGCCCTGGCAAGCTGTGTCCCCCAGTGCCTTGTGTCCCATCTATGTGGTGAGGCTTGGGGCTACGGGAAGATTTTTTTTTTTTTTTTTTTTTGCTGCTACGGGAGGATCTTGGTGATTGGCTCTGAGCTAAGGTTCTATGTCCAGCGCAGGGCACAGTAGAGCTGGGGCATGAGCTCCTTGGGTGGCAGGTGTCCCTGTCTCACCCAGATGGGGCCCTAGGGGTCCTGTGGTGGCCTTGCCAGCACAGGGCTTCTGGGTCTCCTCCTGCCATGGACTCAGGCAGCCTGAGCCCCAGGGTCAGGAGGACACATCCTTCCTGTGCTCTCCTGGGGGTTCCTGGGAAAGGGTCAGGTATAGGCTGACTCTTCGTGGACTGAGTCCATGGCAGGCCTCAGAGGCTGTCCCTTCTGTTCTGCCCCAAAACCTGAGGTCACTTTCAGGGGTCACATTCACAGGTCTGTGAAGAAGACAATGCTTTGGCAGGACGGTGTTAGAAGATTTGGGGTCCTGAGCTGTGTGACCCTGGGTCATTGTGGGAGTACCCCAAGTCTCAGTTTTCCTATCTGTGAGATGGGAATGCCTGTCCCTATCTCCCAGAAATGCTTTGTAAACAGGAAGACCCTCAGCTAATATCCGGGACACAGTGATCCGGTAGCAAATATATTCTGATATTTGGGCCTCTCCATCACCATGGCCTCTTCTGTGCTGAGAAGGTTGGCAAGGGAAGGCAGGAGAGGCATGTGATTATCCACGACAGACATAACAGGAAAGCATGATGGAGAATCACTCTGAACACAGGCACTGCACTCATGAGCGCCGGGTCCACTCATGAGGCTTGTCTAGAAGATGATGTCTGTCCACGAGCCTGGGAGCAGGAACCGTGGCCAGGGGTCTGCTCATGGCCACCAGGAAGCCTGCCCTCCCATTGCTGGTGGTGGGTGTGGACACTGGGGTGTGTGGGGCAGAAGGGCAGGGCTGGGCCCTCTGGCCTCTTAGACCCTCTGGCTGCAGATGCTCTGTACGTATGTAGTGAAATGGTACAATTCACGGTCTAGACCAGGAAACTCTGTGGAGTAGTTACTATTCATATTGATAGTTATGCCAGGCAGCAAGTGTACACTGGCCTCCAGGGCCACTGGGGGGCACGGCCACCCCTTTAGAATCCTGGACCCAGTGGTAGAGCATGTCCGTGTCCACTGTCTGGTCTTCCTCACAGGAGCTCTGGAAGCAAGAGAGGATGCTTCCTCTGTGCTGGTGAACGTTAGCAACAGGGATGCAGCAGGGCTGGCCTGCTCTGGGCTTTGGCCTGGCTTCCCTGTGGCCGGCTGGGGACAAGTGGGACTCAGGGGGAGGGCCTGCATGTTGGGGAGCACGGGGCATGGGCCTCCACTTACCTTGTGACCTCACCAAATTGTACAGTCATTCCATGCCTCAGTTTCCTTATTTGTCAAATGGGGACAGGAGTTCCTTGTGAGGCTTGAGATCCTACGTGAAAATGGGTGAAAATGGGTGTGAGAGGCCACAGGTCTCAGGAAATCCTGGTGGGCTTTGCATCTGGAGGCTGTCTGTTCCCAGAGGAGCATTCTATCAGAGCCATGGGGTCCTGCCTTGGAGCAGCTCCGATGTGAACGCACTTGGGGGTGAGCACCTGCCGTAAGGTTGGGGCCACGTCATATACTTACAGGAAAGAAGCAGGTAGAATAAACTCCTGGTGGAATTGGGACTGATGTGGACGAGTTCTGTCCACGCTGCATGAGGCGGGGCTGCACCCCGGGGACCCTCAGGCCATGCCTGAGGCTTGATGCTCCGCATGGACAGGCAGCCCGGGACCTTGCTCAGACAGGGGCTGGGACGTGGCTCTGGGGTGCTGCTGCTGGAAGGCCGGCACCTGCAGCCATGGTTCGGTGCCAGAGTTGGGAGGGAGGAGGTCAGGAAAGGACGTATTCATGGTCGGCACCACTTCCCCTGATGTGGCCCCGCACTTGCACATGGTTGAGGGGCCGGTGTCAAAGGTGAGGAGGCCACGGAGCTGGGTCTCCACACGGCAGCCCTTCCAGGGCTGGGCTGCCCCCAAGTGCCTGCTCTTCTCTGCCCATGGGTTATTTTTCCAGAACATTTCCCTTTGTTTAGGTTTGAGCTCTGATACTTTTGAGCAAAAATAAGATGGAGAACCTACAGTACGTTCGGACTGTGTCCCCTGCGTTGCCCTGAGCCATGGAGGAAGGGCCCAGGCCCCAGACCTGGTGGAGTGGCGCAGGGGCAGCCTGTCCTGATAGGCGGCCAGGACAGGGATGGGGGACTCAGGGCAGGGTTGGCCTCATGTACTGCTGCTGTATGGCCTGGAGCAGGATGCAAGGACACAGCCCCTCTCTGGGCCTCATCTCCTTGCCAGGAAGGCAGGTGCATGGGGCTAGCTGGCCCTTCCAGGGACGTCTGGGAGGCTCTGGTCAGCCTCGGGGACACCTGTGGAGCCAGCCTGGCTGTAGTTTTCCCACCATATGGGATTCTTGGGCATCCTAAGATTTTCATTTGGCCCAACATTGCCAGGCTCAGGGGACGATGTTGCCCTGTGCAGGGAGAGAAAGGGGCCTGGCTCTGGGCACCAGGCTGGGGTGGGCTGAGAACTCCACAGTGGAGTCTCTGTTGAGGCTGGAAGTACGGATGTCCTTGCATTGCTTCTGCCATCCTGTCCCTGTCGGGGTAGCAGAGATGGGGCTGTGGGCCCAAGAGGGAAGGGAAGGGGAGGGTGAGGGGTGAGGGGCGGGGATGGTCTGCAGGCCCTACCTGAAATCTCTGGAACCAGCATGGGCTTCTCTGCACCTCAGGAGATGCCAAGTTACATCTCTCCAAGGGTAAAACTACCAGATCTGGGCATATGGAGAACACACAAACAGGGAAGACAGGGTGGTGGGAATGCCCCAGCGCTCAGGTTTGAAGCTTTGTTTTGACTGAGGCTGGTCTGGGCAGGTGCTAAGCAGCCTCACTGGGCCTCTGTGTCCTCACACATAGCCTAGCATGTGTGGCTAGCTGATCTCAGGAGACCTCCAGGCCTGGCGTTCTGTGCTGCTGTGAGTGTTTGTCTCGGGGAGTGTCTCACTGATCAAGGACTCTGGCACCAGCGTCTCCGATGCCACATGTCAGAGTGAGGCTTCACAGAAGCATGTGTTTGTTTAGCTTTACTGTGTGCTGCACACCCAAGAAAGCGAATCCAGGTCTTTGAGAAAGTCAGGGCCTTCCAAAGTAGAGATGGGCTGTCTTGATAGGAAGGGAGTTCCCCGTCCCTGGAGGTAATCAAGCAGACTGGGTGACTGCATGCGAGGACTCTCACAGAGTCATGGGGTATTTAACTCATTCCCTTTTCACGCTGAGATTCTGGGGCTCCACAAAGGTGCATGATTGCCTGTTTGACAGTGGCTCTCAGAGGCTGTGGTGGTGATCCCAGCTTTCCAGGATTTTCTTGTGAGCCTGGAGCAGCAGTCCCCATCCCCGTCTGCACATCAGAGTCTCTAAAGTATTTAAAACCTCGGTGCCCGCGCCTCCCCGCAGATGCCGACTGAACTGTTCTGGAGTGGGGCCGAGGTCCCTCCGTTCTGGAATGGCCTGGGCTGGAGGTGCCTGGCCGGCTTCCCTTGCACCGCCAGCCACCTGCTGGGCTTGGGGGACAGACGCCCCTGGATTCATGGCGTGGAGCTCGAGCCAGAGGCCTTCTCACACCCGCTCCCCCAGCGCACGTTTGTAAAGTGCTTCCTTCACGTCCAGAAGAGTCCTTGGTGGGCCAGCTTCTGGTGCTGTGGGAGGGCAAACAGCAAACCGCCGTCTGAAAGACCTCATCGTGCCTATCCTACCTGCCACGTGGCAGGCATGTAATAAAAACTGATTGAATTGCAGGGAGTCTTTGCCAATGTTGAAGTGAGGCAGGAAAGTAAACTATAAATAAGCACGTAGTCGAGAATTCATGATGTGCCAGCTCCCCTCTGCTCAGACCTTGTAAAGGAAACCATCTCCTTAATTGGAATTACATGTGTGGCCTTGGGGGTGGCCTATCTGACTTGATATTTTGGTACCACAGTCTCCTCAATGACCTTTTTTACTTCCTTGGGGCATCAGGCAGCAGGAGATCCAGGGCTTGCGGTGGGTTGTGTCCTCCTAATTGGTGTCCTGGCCGTCACGCCAGCTTCACTGAGCATCACATGGTCCCCTCTGCTTAGACCCGAGTGTCCTTGTTATTAACTGTGTGGTGTCCCTCAGACATCAGGTTCTGTCTCCTTCTGGGAATGACAAAGGGGAGGCCACAGAGAAATGCCCCAGGCCAATTTAGCTTGATGGGTTTTTTTTTGGGGGGGGGGGAGACCACTGGATTCCTTCACTCCACACACATCCCCGCCTGCCCTCCCCACAGTGGGCCTGGCCCTGGCTGCGCATGTGTGGGGATGATACAGACCCCAGCCCTGACCTGAGGCTCTTTCTGGTCTGTGGTGCCAGTGACAGAGCTTCAGCAGTGACATGATGGGAGCCTTGTCAGGGGGCAGGTGATACAGGGGATTGGTCCCACTGGGGAGGCTGGCCTGAGACCCACTGGGTGGAGGGAGCACAGACCTGTGGGTCCAGCTCCCTTTGAGGCCTGGAATCCAGTCCCTGGCTTCTCATTGCTCAGGATTGGTGGGCACGTGACTGAGCATCCCCAGGCCCCATGGGGTGGCTGGGAGGGTTGAAAGCAGTGGCCACAGTGCCTGGCCGCAGTGAGCACACAGTCCGTGTCGGCCGCTGCCTTCACTCTACGCCTCTAGTTTCCACATCTGGAAAGTCAAGATGGAAGTGTCCACCTGCGTCACACTTCTCAAAAACGCACCAACTGCATTCAAATAGGTAACATTTAACTAGTATTTATTGACCTACTATGTGCCTGATGACACCCTATGCACGGGGATGTGGAAGTGGAAGGATTGGAAACCCCTGTCCTTCTGGGGCTTCCACCATGGCACTTGAGCCAGTGCACATAGTGGGCAGATCTGGCACCCTTGGTGGTGGGAGCTGGCCATCCTGGCAGAGGTGCGGCTGCCCTGGCGAGGTGGGGAGGTCTGCTGCTCCATGTAAGGCCACCCTGCAGAGCACCCAGGTCAGGATCAGAGCTCCCAGCTCAGTACCCAGAGACTGGGGAAGGGGTGAGTGGCTGTCTTCCCATGGGCATAGGTCAGGGCCCTGCTCCTGGCCCCTGTCAGGTAGCTCTCATGGTGTCCCTGCCGGCATTTGGGCCAGAGAGGAGGGTGGCCACTTAGCCTCACTCTGTGCTGAGAATATGCCTCACACACCGCAGGCTCAGTGGGGCAGTGAGTGGAGCAGGAACTTGTCTAGGGAGAGGTGCTGTCTGCATCCCTATCTCACATTTGGGATGGATGGTCAGGAGCCCCTCCTCTGGTACACATCATGCCTGGTCACCTAAGGGCTGCCTATAGGCCTTCTCTCTCCACTGGGCTTCTTAGCCATCTCTGACCATCCCAGCCCAGCTTCTCCAGGCCCTACTCACCTGCCCCTTCATCTGCCTGGTGGGATTCAGGCTCAGCAGGCGGGGTGGGGGGTTGGGGAGGTGGAGGAGGTGAGGAATCCTTGGTATTGCATGAGTACTCGGCACAGGGCCTGGCCATGGCTATGTGTGCAGTAAACACGCATAGGGTGAATGGGTCAGTGAATGAATGGCCCACTGAGGGCAGCCACAGGTGCTTTTCTGAAATGTCTGGGGAGCATCTTTGTAAATTGCTGCAACCTTAAACCACTGGTATGGGAAACACGGGAGAGTCGGGGGTGCGGTGGGGGCAGAAAGCAGCACCAAGGAAGGCCTCCTTCCTGTGTGGAGTCCATTAGCAAGCGTCTGGTTAGGATGGCCATTCTGGAGCTGGAGGATTAGGCTGAGGCTGAATATCAGCCAAGTTTGGAGCCTCTCCATGAAATAAGGAAAAGTTGACCTTATCCGATAGAAAACATTTCTAAATCTATGATGTCCCAGATTGCATGCACAACATGCAGATCTTAGTTCAGGAAATGAAGACTTTGGGTAACATCGTCTCTTCCCTCCCAGGAGTTCAGGCCCGTGGCGGAGACCACGAATGGAGCACAGGTGCATGCATGTGTGCAGGTACACACCTGGGGGGCATTGCTTGGTTGGGGGGCACCCACACACCCCTACCTTGGTTAAGCTTCTCTTCATCCCCACAGGCCTAATGTCCCAATGAGCCAAACACGTTTTGGACTTGGGCATCTCTGGGAAGATCTACCGTAATCATTACAAGTCAGGCCTATCTTTGGAAGCTACGAGTCTGATGCAGAAGCAGGGAACACACTTCTCCGTGCTCCACACAGCCTCGGGGAAGTACAGCCTCAGGGGAGGACATACCTGTGGCCCTGAGTCCTCACAGCAGGGCAGGGTGGGCAGGGGTGCTGGTGCATGACTGCGGCTCGGGATCTGGAGTAATCCTGGGTTCTCGAGTCCTGCCTTGCTGGATTGGGTAACGTCATGGATCTTCTGCTTCCTCCTCTGTAAAAGTGGCTCAACGATGCCCACCTTACACGGCAGGCCCCTATGTGGTGCTGTAGTACAGGTGGATGTTGACCCTGAGAGGTCAGCCCCAGGGGACGGCTGTGGCCACCTCTGCCAGGATGACTGTACAGTCTCAGTCAGCGGGGGAGGAATGGCATATAGGAAAATTCTGGTATATAGCTGAAATCAGGGTTAGCTGTGTGACTTGGAAAAGTCACTTTGTCTCTCTGATTCTTGGCTTCTTTATCAGTAAAATGGAGACATTGTGGACTTGTATGTAGGATGAGCATGTGAGAAGCCTCGTCTGGGACCTGGTACACAGTCGGTACTCAATAAGCATTGGGTAAAAGCAATTTGTTATTAAGTAATTTCAAGAAGCACCTATGAAGCACCTGTTGTACACAGAGCTTGGATGTAGCACAGTGTCACGTAGTGTCTGTGGGGCTACAGATTTCCCTGGCTGGTTATACAGCCACATGCTGCAGGTTGTGTGCTAGGACGCTTTAAATAGTGTGATACTATATTCTCAGTCTTTTTTATGTTAAAAAAGTACAACATTTAAAAATAATTGGAAATACTGTATATGCAGCTTTGGTGTCTGGGCATTTCAGTTGATATATCATGAGTCTTTTCTCTTCACGTATTCTCTACAGAAATGGTTTTAAGTGGCTGCCTAGTGCTCCATCACTGGCTATTCTCAAATTTACTTAAGCACTCTCATAGTGTTGGGCATTTAGGAATAAATGGCTTTTAAAAATGACTCATCTGCGGGGATGTAGTTCCTAAGCATTCCTGCATATTAAGGTCACTACTCTGTTGTTGATCCTTTGACTGGAACCCCCCCCCCCCAGTCTTTCTGCCCCTCTGGCCCTTCGGATGGGAGCCTGGGGGCAGAGCAAGGTGGCAGGTACCCCCATGTGGTGTTTGGCATCTAATTAGTGGGCTTCTGTTCCCCAGATGAACCATCTCAATTTCAAGCTTCTTTGGAGCTGAGGCAGCAAAGAAAAGATGATAATTCAACATTTTAACAAATAGAAAACATTTCTAGCCCAGCCAGACTTGTGATGTGTTTTCCAGCTCTTAAAAATTGTTAATGGTTTATTTTTCATTGACACGTAGTAGAATGCAAGGAAGTCTGCAAGGAGGCAAGGGTCCTGCTGCTCCAGGGCAGAGCTTGTCTCCCTGTGGGCTGGAGCTGACCCAAACCAAGAAGCAGGTGGAAGTTGCCTCTTATGTAAAAGCTTTGAGTTTTAGAACAAAAGGAAGAGGCTCAAAGGAGGGGAGACAGCACCTGGCCCCTTTCCCTTTACCTCTTCCTCTAAAATGTTGGAAATAGACTTGGATTCTGATTTTAGTTCATTTCTGCCAAAAGAAACAAATTAGAGGTTGAAATGTGTAGCTGATCCCAAGCCCTTCCCAGGGGATGTGTGATGCTCCCCAGATGCCTTCAGCTCCTTTGGCGGGAGAAGTTAGGGTCATTTCTGCCTCAAGAACAGTGTGAGCTGTCCCCATTGGCTCCTGGAGGGAGGTTTGTCTTGTTCTGAGATAGTGTGAGTTCAGAGCTTGCTGTCTTCAGCCCTCTGTCGGTCAAACCTCTAGGTCAGGTGGTGTCTCAGGCACGCAGTTGTGCTTCGAAAGACAGAACCTGCATGAAGTCTGCATGTCTGCTCTGTGTGCTCCGTGCCCACAGCCAGAGCTCTGGACACCTCCACACGTGTGTGTGGGGCCAGCAACCACAGGCTGCGCTTCATCACCTGGTGGACTATGGAGGCTCAGCAAAAGCTGGCTCAGGTATAGACTGTTGTGTGCAGAATGGAGACCTCCCTCCCTGCCTTGGATGAATCCGCACACGGGCCACAGAGTTGGGGCTTGTGCGTGAGCCAGGTGGGAAGCTCCTGGCAGGCAGGGCACTCTCCAAACATCCTGTAGCTCTAGCACATCCATTGGTGCTCAAGCAGTGAGAAGGGCTTGAAACTTCATGAAAACAATTTCATCCATTGCCCCTTGGGCCCCAGCACAATTTTGTCTGGCACAAAGGGGACCTCGCCCAGGAATTGTATCATATAAATGAATGTTGGATTGACAGACCCCAGGGAGAGGCTCTTCCTTGTCTCCACCTGGGGGGGGGGTAGGGGGTGGAGCATGGGGTCGGGTATCTGCAGGTCCAAGCCCTCCCCTCACTCCAGAGCTAGCCTTGCTGGATCCCACCACCTAACCCTTCTGACCTGAGCCTCCTATCACTCTGCCCTGAGTGCTTTCGGGGACTCCTTCCATCCAGCCCTCCCCCGCCCTGCTGTTGGCGTCACTTGGCAATTCATCGCATCCTGCCTTGGAAATACTTTCCATTACTGTCCTGAGCTGTCATTCAGATCTGCTTAAGTGGGTACGACCTTCGCAGAGCAAGCCTGAGGGCTTCTGGGCAAGGCTCGCGTCAGAGACCTTGGCTTTGAACTCTGGCACAGGCCACCTGCCCCAGAGCCTTGTCCCGTAAAGTCTGTGAGGTTGGGATAGAGGCCAAGGGCTGTTGTGAGGGTGGATGAGAGCAACTATGTGAAACCTCGTAAGCTATAAGGTGCTTTACAGAAATCAGGTGTGATTATGAGCAGCAGTGCGTGAGCACGGGGTGTTGCTTGTATGCGTGCCTCTCTGGGGAGTGAGTGCTCAGGAGTTCAGGCTGCATTCTCATCTTCCCTTGGGCCCTGAGTCGTCCCAACTTCCTGGCTTCCAAACGCCCAGCAGGGCACCGTGTCCTGGTCTGGACACCCTGAACCTGCAGAGGATGCCAAGTGAGTGACGGAAGCAGCCATGCCTCCCATGGCCAAGCCCTGGTCTAGGGACTTGGCCTTGATTTTTCCCGGCAACCCTCTGAGGCAGGCACTGGTGTTACCCCCTCCCCCGGACACATTAGACAGTTGAGGCAGAGAGAGAGAGATGTGGAGCAAGCAGCCTAAGGTCACATAGCCAGGAGCCCCGGAGGTTCTCTGTGCTGCACTGGGGCTGGAAGATGCAGGGAACCCTGGGGGCTCCCCCGCCTGCCCTCCCTCCACAGGGGGGACCCCCTTGCTCCCCAGCAGCTCTTCTGCTGCCCTGATCCCTCCCTGTTCTTGACCTAAAATGGGGGATGAGTGCACCTGCCAGGACGTTCGAATTCATGCCTAAGAAAACCCTGCACTGGCAGAGATGGAAGGATCCGCTGGGTCAGGTCTGTTCAGGGAAAGACAGGCCCATGCTCGCGCGATACTGATGCCCTAACCATATAATAGCAGCACAAAAAGGAATTATGTTCATATGACGTATGAGCACGGAGGCAAAGTCCTATACGCTCCATCAACAAATAGCCACGGAGAGCGAATGCGAGGTGTCCTGCCCAGCAGCCTCCATCCCAGGAACGCAAATAAGCTTTAACTCTAGAAAACAGAGGCTGAGGGGGCTGCTTGGGCCCAGGCCCAGCCCAAAAGAGGGCTGGTGACCCCAAGGGAGGGCTGGTAACTGCGCCCCTGTCTCCCTCCCCCTTGGCAGAGCCCCTTGCTGGCCCCATTCCTGGCTGTCCTAATTCCCTTTCCGTTTCTCCTGCAGGATTCCATGTTTTCCTTGGCCCTGAAATGCCTTATCAGTCTGTCTACCATCATCCTTCTGGGTTTGATCATCGCCTACCATACACGGGAAGTCCAGGTAGGTGCTGGCCCCTCCCCTCCTGGTGCAGTGCCCATGCCTGCCCCTGGGAGGTGGCTTGCATGAGTGTGCAGGAGGTCTGATCATGGCTCTTCCCTTCCAGTTTGGACCCTCATGAAGAGGGGATCTGGGGCTGCCCTGTGGCTTTAGAACGGCTGTGACAGCCTCTTTGTTTGGAGGTCGCAGAAGCAAACATGGCTTCGTGATTTGGCGGGCAGTCCTCGCCAGGATCCTTACCCAGCACCCCTGCACTATGAGAAGGCCTCAGGAGTTCCTTTGCTTTTTCTGCCTCTTGCTGGACCTTTTCAGAGCTTGAGCCACTGACCCCCATTGAGGCAGACCTGTCCCGTGTCCCCTTGCATGCACCTATACTCTCACAATGCACCAAATCCTACCAACAGTCTGTAGTTCTGAGTGGTGTAGACTTTACCCCCATTGAACCCTGAAGGCGGGGAAGGAGTCATTTTCTAGGTAGAATACAAGTCTGATGTGGGCGAGGGGGCTGCCATTTCCTCCGCTCAGAGGTGACTCAGCTCCCAGAGAGATTTTGGGTGCCCTTCCAGTCTGGTGGACGGGGGCAGGGGCCCTCTGGGCTGGGAAGGGCAGGCAGGAGTCCATAGATCTGCATCCTCTTCCTGGGACACCGGGGTCCCCCCATTGCCCTGCCCTGCCGACTGACCTGCTCCAGATGCTTTTCCTCACATGCATGTGAGTCTGGATATAATCCCGGTCCCTTGGCTGGAGGAGGGCTGCTAGATCCACATCTGGGCTGCAGGCGACACATTGACAAAGACCAGAGCTCGGTCAGAAAAACTGGGTTGAGTCTCAGCCAGGACCTCTTCCCACAGCATGTCTTTGGCCAGCCCTGCAACCTTTCTCTGTCTGGAGCACCTTTGCTGGGAGGACAAGATGGGGAGTACTCTGTGAGCCGGAAACACTAATCTCCTCTCTGTTGTTATGGGGCTTTCTGGGGCTTTCTGGGTGGGGTGGCTTCAGAGGCAGGGGTGGAGGTGTCAGGGGCCCTGGGGTGGGCCTGGATGGCTCCAGGCTGTTGATGACCAGAGCACTCTCTAGTCTCCGGGGGTTGCAGGCTTTCAGACAGAATGTGTGCTCAGAGGGCTGTGTCAGACTCTACCAGACAGCTTCCTTCACAGGGCTGGATCTACGTGGAACTGGTGGCTTTTGATCCAGACTGCTGTCCATCCAGCCCCAGGCAGGACCCAGCACAGGCAGGAGGGACAGGCTTAGGAACCGACGGAGGCCAAGAGTCACCATCCAGGCCCCAGGCCAGGTCCCACCCTGCCCCAAACCAGCCATGGGGCCCGGGATGCCCTACATCCTCATCTGGAGGGAGCCCATTTGCTATGTATGCCCCTGCTCTGGGGGAAGATGTTGCCCAAGCCCAAGAGGAAAGGCAGGACCTGGCCTGGCCCAGCCCAGCCTGGGGCAGTGCCACCATGTCCTTCAGCACCCTTGGGCCCGGCTCACACCCAGTATCTATGGCGCCCTGGTTACGGGTAGCAGAGGACACTGCTTCCTTTGGCCACTCATCATGGCCCGGAACTCACAGTTTGGAGAAACTATGTGAAAGCAGTAGCATCGAGTCCTGGCTCAGACCGTTCAGCCTGCATGACCCTGGGTTAGTGACAGCTTCTCCAGGCTCAGTTTCTCCATGTGAAGGATGGAAGTCACATCACCCACTTTGCTAGACTCTGAGAGTCCAGGTTAGGTGTTTGAGAAATGGAAACTGGTGGCCTTCCTGTGACCTTTGCTCCCCTCACTTCCAGCTGGGCTCATCCGTGCACCAGGCGGGTCCACCAGGTGGGCACCTAGTCCTGCAGGAGGCTGGACCCCCCTTGCCCTGCCCTGGCTTGGGGTTTGCCTGCACCCTCAGCCTGTTGGAGCTGTGCCTTGTGGCCTTGGGGCCCTGTCACGCGGGGAGTCAGCGGTCCCTGGCTCCCACTGTCCCCTTACCTTTCCAGTAGGGTTATTTCCACCCAGAGCTGGGCCTTCTCCTGCCTGAGGGATGTGGGAACAGCTTAGGTCCCCATAGTCAGTGTGGGAGGCTTGTTCCTACAGGCAGGTCCCTCGGATGTATCCGGCCCAGCTATATTGCCGTTCTTGTTTTTTTTTTTTTTTTTTTAAAGATTTTATTTATTTATTCATGATAGTCACACAGAGAGAGACAGAGAGGCAGAGACACAGGCAGAGGGAGAAGCAGGCTCCATGCAGGGAGCCCGACGTGGGATTCGATCCTGGGACTCCAGAATCGCGCCCCGGGCCAAAGGCAGGCGCCAAACCACTGCACCACCCAGGGATCCCGCCGTTCTTGGTTCTGTGTCTTTCTCCTGAAACTTAGGGAAGGCAATGTCATTAACCTTTGCATTTCCCCAGACCCACAGTGTCTGACAGAGAGCAGGGGACTGTGGTGCCCATTTTGAATATAAGGGTGCTGATTCAAGATGTCCAGTGTCCAAGCACTTGGGACTGCTCCTTGGCCCTGTGATCTTGGCCTCGGTTCCTCGGGGATCCTAAGCTTCCCAAGTTCTAACCTCCTGGTTTAGTTCTGGGCCTGCAGCAACTGGGGGACCTGCTGGCGAGTGTCTAGAGGGCAGTGCTGGGGCACCTGCAGGGGTGGGGCCGGGCAGCCAGCTTCTTCTCATCTGGGGGGACTGGGGTGGGGTACATCTCCTCCATGGGCTTGGTGGCAGGGTCTTGTGTGGAGGATGCACTTACCACTGACTTGGCTCAGTTTTAGCAGAGACCCAATTAACTGTGTCTGTACCTCTTATCTGCCCCCCCCCCCCCCCACTCTCACACACCTGAGGCTGGGTATCTTCTGGAATAGTATTCTTACTGTCATTTTGGATGGCTAATGTTCTTGAGGCAGAATCCTGAAATTGGGTAGCTCTTCAGCAAACTCTAGCTTCCTGTAGTAGGACCTCAGGCTTGGAAGGCTCCCAGAGGTGCCTTCACCTTCTCAGGCTTGGAAGGTCCAGAGGTGACCTGTGCTGGATCACCTGTAGCTCTGAGGACACTGCCTGTGACAGGGAGCCACTGCCTCTTAAGGGGGCTCCTCCCCTGGTTGAGGGGGGCTCCTCCCTTGGTCGAGGTGGGGGTCCTTCCCGGGTCGAGGGGGGCTCTCCTTTGATGAACAGCATGGGTTTTTGGAAAGTCTGCCCTCCCCTGAAAGGAAGTGGGCCTCCCCAGAACGTCCACCCAGCCCTGGTGCCCACACTCCCCACAAGGCGGCCTCTGTCGTTTGAAGATGGCTGCCCCATTTCTCCTCAGGTTTTCCTGCTTGGGTCTTTGTAGCATGGAGATTTCAAAGGCTCAGGCATCTGTTATCCCCAGGCCAGTGTGACCTGGAAAGAAATGAAAACACAAAAACAATACATTTCATTTATTTACCAAAACTTCGAAAATGGTGTTCTTCCTAGGAGAGTCCCAGTAACCGTGCAGTCTAGTGTCACCACCCACCCTGGTGGTCAGGCTGGCCTCCTGTCCCTAGGCTGCAGAGCCTCATGTTGGAAGCTGCTAACGAGGACACAAGGTTGAGTTCCTTGTCCCTCGCTCTTGCACTGGCCACACCTGTGGTGGGGTCCACGGTGTGCGGAACTGGCCTGGGAGCCCTGTGCTCTGCCCTGGAAACCCGAAATCACCTGTGCTTCCCCATGGTTGTCACTCTTGAGCAAAGGTGGCTCTGACTCATGTCTGTGGTTCCATCCCAGAAGGCAGGATAGCAGGGGGTGGAGAATGAGGACTTCAGGGTAGCTGGGTTTGGGTTCAGATTATGCTCTTTGTCCATTTCAGTGCCTCTGGTGGTCTTTAGCAAGTTACTTAATCCCCCTTAGTCAATTTCCTCCCTGCAAAATGGGGCTGGTCATGGTCCCTACCACAAAGGGTTGTCGTGTGTTAGAGAATTCACACAAAACACCTGAGCTTAACCAAGGACGTGTTCCATGGCAGGCAGGGTGATTAAGACACCTCAAAAGAAAGCAAGACCCTGAGCTGGGAGTTTGCAGAGTGTGTCCCAGCTGCACTCTGCACATGGTCCTGGGCAAGAGGACACGGATCCATGGAGTACGGGCAGCAGCAGTGGGAACTGTGGAAGAATTTCAAGCTTGGTGATGCTTTGAATGAGGGTAAGACAAGAGCCAGGACAGGAGGGGCTGTGCACGAGGGATGTTGAACAAGTGAAATGGACCAGACTTGGTCATCTATTAGGATGGAGGTCCTGTGTGTAGAAGCGGAGGGGTCTCCTTGCTGCTTGGGTAGCTTGGGGGTTGGGACTGCCATTCAGATTGAAGCCACAGAAGGAGGGTCAGTGGGAGTGATAACCAGGTCAGTGTGAGGCGGCTGAGTCTGAAGTCTGGCAGGGTGGGGCAGGGAGGAACCTAGCCATCTCCAGGCTGGGGCTGCAGAGGCCGGGAGAGGGGGTTGTGAGAGGAGAGACAGGGCCAACCCCTGCAGGAGAAGGGACAGTCAGGGAGGCCAGAGGAGACCCAGGAGGTGGAAGTGTTGGTTATGCCACAGGGAGGTCAAGGTGCTGGGGACACTGGTCATTTGCATTGGGTGTGGCAGGGTCCATGTGCCCCTCATCTGCGCAGCCCCTGGGAATGGCAGTCACAGGGCAGTGGTAGGAGGCTAGACAGTGAATGCAAGCCAGTCTTCTAAGAGGTTTGGCTGTGAGTGTAGGGAAGCCAGAGTGGCAGCTGGAGAGGACACAGTGCTAAGGGAGGGGTGTTTGATCCATTTTTATAGAGACTGCATGTGTACATCAGCTGCCAGGAAGGGGCCAGTTGGCAGTGAGAGGAAATAATGGGCCAGGTTCTGGTCCAGGAGCCTGCAGGAGGGGGAGGGGCTCTCTCACTGGGGAGGAGCCTGCAGGAGGGGGTGTTCGTGCCCGCCCTAGGGAGGAGGTGCCTGTGGCTCAGAGCCTGGCGCCATCCCAGAGCAGCATACCTTCTGGAGGCAGGAGTGGAGCCTGGTGAAGCCTGGATGCAGGAGCTGCAGGGCACAGAACAGGGCAGAAAGTTCACCCTGCCCAGTGGTGCAGGGGAGCTTCAGAGATGGTTCATGGGTTTGCAATGACTGGTCATATTCAAAGTAAAAATGGGGAGGTAGCCACTCTTGTGTGTGGGGGTTGATCTTCTCGAGACCTGATGCTGGTTTCTGGAGGCTTCTCCCAATGCTACTGAGATCTGGGCCTCCCAGCACGTGGACTGAAACATGGATGCCGAGGACTTGGGACACTTGTGATGTATTCAGTGTGTATAAGTGGGTGTTTTTATTAAATGCCAGTGAGTTCTCAGCCGATAGAGAGATGGCTTCAAACTCTAGGACATAAATTATGTTCCTGAGGGCTCACCTCCCATAGCGGGATGGGCCACAGGCTGGAGCATGTGTGTGTGTAACACACGGCTACAAGGATGCGGGCATCTTGGGGGCAGGAGGCGTTCCTGTCCAGATGCCTCGAAGCCCCGCTGCTGAATGCGTTGCTGGTGTCTTCCCACTGGGGAGTGACAGGACAGCTCAGGCGGAGTCTGGCTCTGGGCCTCGCCCTCCCTACTCCTGGGGAACTAGGTCCCTCTGAACTGCACCCTCCAGGACTACCTGGTGTCAGGCACTGGGGACCCAGAAATAATTCAGGCCAATCCCTGCCTTGGGGGCCACTTGTCCTTGACCTTGATGCCCTGGGACCAGGCTGAGAAGTGGCCACAGGGGTCAGGGCAAGTGTCACAGGGGATGAGGCTCCAGCTGAGCCCTGTGTTCACTGGGAGCAGAGACCTTGTATGTTTGGATGAAACTGGCCCGGAGCATTTGGGGCTGTGGAGAAAGAAGAGAAAGAAGGGATATCTGTCTTCCAAGGGAGCTGGGGCCAGGTGTCTGTCCTTGAAGGCCTCTAGTAGACGTTTCCTCAGGTAGGTGTCCCTGGCTGGCTGGCTGATGGACTTCACCTGCCTTCACTGGCTCAGAGCTGGGGTGGTGGCCCAGGCATGCTCTGGACAGATAGATCAGGGACCCCTGTGATCCCAAGACCTCCAGGAGCGTCCCTGGCTTCCCCACTCCGCCGGTTGGGAGCTGGCCTGCCACTGGCTCAGACCCCTGCATCGAGTGTCTGATGTCGAACTGTAACCTGCATTTCTGGCCCACACTGGCTCCCTGCTGTGTGTCCGTGCGGTGGGGACGACGTGATGCTGTTGTGTCCCGGAGCGCCTAACAGAGCAGGTGTCCAGTGAGAATAGACAAAGGAATGAGGACAAGCGTGGGGGCGGGTGGGCAGACGTATACTCCCCTCACTCAGTAGGGGAGGCAAGAGCCTCTGTGTGGCTGGCTGACCTCATGGCCACGGCCCTGTTCTGGCCTCTGGGGTGGCAGCATGTGGTGCCTGGGGCCTCCTGGCCGCCCTTGCAAGCTGGCCCGCCTGGGAGCCTCCTTCCCTGCCACCCTCACGTGTGTCTGCCTTTTCCTGGTGCTGCCGGCCATTGATTGCCATGGTTACCACACTAGCCCTGGCAGTCTCTGTGTGACATTTTGGGTTTATTTGCTAAATATTTAAACACTTGGGTTTAACCCTTTCTGCCTCAAAGAGGGCTTTCCTGCCCTGCAGCCCTCCCAGAGCCCATGGGGCCTGCGCGGGGTTTCTCAGATGCCTGAACTGACTTTCTATTTTGTCACTTGGAAATGTCACCCTGTCTCGTGCTCCTTGATGAGGGGTGTGCAGCGTCTGTTAGCAGGTAGAAAAACCGCAGCACTGGGCATGTTAGGATTTGCTTGGCCAGGACAGACGGTGCTGACCTGCAGAGTCAGCCCGCCCGAGCTCTGCAGACTTCTTCTTGCCCAGGCGTCTGAGGTGGCAGGGGTGTCCTCCGCCCTTGAGCCCTGGAACGGAGCCAGGGGAAGCTGGTTTGGGGAGGAGGCAGTGTTTGTGAATGGGAAGCTGGCTCCCAGCTGACTTGGGACCTGGTGGCACTGCCCACCCCCCAGGCCCTGTGTTGCCTTGGGAACCACACAGTGTCTGTGCCCTGGGCCCATGAAGTGAGGGGGAGAGGCACGCTCCTGCTGAAATTCCAGGGTGTGAGACGTCGCCGTCTGTCCCAACACAGGCAGCTGAATGAATGGCAGGTCTGAGGACAGAGTCCACCTGTCTGCTCCCTGCCCAGGGCTTCCCTACCATAGACCTTTGTCTCTTGTCCATGGCACGAGGGGCCTGATCTGTGTGTGAGCTCAGATGAGAGCCTAAGGCAGCACCTTTGTCAACTGCAGCACTGTTCTCTGAGGAGTGAGCACACTGGATAGGTGACCTCTGGGGCCTCTGATGGCATCCAGGATTCCATGATCAAGGCTGCCCAGCAGCCAGGAGAGAAAGACCAGGGCAAGGGGCTGTGAGTGGGTCTGGTAACAGGTAGGCCCAGGTGCGGGGCTGTCTGGGCAGCCTTGCCCTTCACCTGATCGCCTGGCCTCTGCCCAGAAAGGGAGCTGGCTCTCCTCAGAATAGCCTCCAACCTGAAATAAGAATCTCAGACAGTTCTTTGGCACGAAGGTCTTAGAGTTTAAAGGTGACTCCTCTTATGTCTCTTACAAGCATGAACTGGTCAGACATCTGAAAGCTTTTAGGATAATTGAAGTCAGTGACCAACCTCCCTCCCCAGTGCCAAGTCCCAGTCTCCTTCCATGAGGACAGATGCCCTCCTTCCATGAGGACGGCGTCTCTGGGTGCCAGCACTGGGTGGCACAGAATATCTCACATCCCTGTGGGGGCGCTTGTTTGCCACCCATGCCTTTTCCAGAGTTAATCTATCCCATTTCGTGTCGTGGTTGCTTCTGACTTCAAATGATGGTCTCCCCACCCCACCCCCCAACATGGCCATTGTCCATCAGGCATGGGTGTGGAGCCCCTGTGCTCTGCCTGGGCCCCCAAAGCCAGTGAGCCCCACTGCCTGGGGCTGTGTGTTTTGAGAACCCCTGCCTTCTCCTAGCCACCCCTGTGGCTGTTCCTGCTGTGCCAGTCAGTGTGTGGGACATTGTAGAGATGCAATGATTCTAAAGGTAGCTGACTCTCTAAGGATTTGGGGAGTTGAGGGCACCGTGGAATTTCTAGTGTTCCTTACCATTGTCACTGCATTGGACCACCAAGAAAATAATGAGAATTCTAGTGCCCCAAGCAGCAGGACACTAGAAAAAGATGGTAAAATCACCACTGATCAAATTCTCCAAAACCCAATAACTAGAGAAGACATGAAGTGTGCTTGGTTTATCTTTGAATTAAAGATTCAGGACAATCGAGTCAAGCAGAGCTCTGCTTCCTCTGAACATGTGGCTGATATAGACGTGCTGGGCCTATGGTCAGTACACCCAGGGTCATGTTGTGACTCTGTCATTTCAGTGCGTTTTTAAAAACTTGATAAAGCGTACATAACATTTACCACTTTAACGGTTTCTAAGTGTGTATACAGTTCTGTGGCAGCGAGTCCCCAGCGTCTACTGCCCCTCAGGCTGACTTATGCCATTTGATGGCCCACTGACGTGGGTGCCCCTCCAAGGCAGGAGGTGCACTTTCTCTGGCACCTGCTTCCTGCCAGCTTGGCCTGTGTCCTGACGCCCTCAGGTCACAGGCCTGGGTTTTGATCCCACATTTAGGTTAGGAAGACGGTTTATAAACCCACAGATGAAAGTAGCAGCTCACCATTTGCTGATCTCTTGTGTGCTGGGATCTGTACGACCTCAGGGAGTCCCTGTGACAGCCCTGGAGGCAGGTTCTGTTAGCCTCTCTGTTGGTAGGTAAGGCGCTGAAGCCTAGTGGTGGGTGATACACCCAGCGTCCTATGGCAGGGAGAGGCCAGGCTTCAGGCCTTGGGGAGAGAGCCCCATCCTGGCTGTGTTTACTGTCCCTGCTCCCGCAGGGCCCCAAAGCAGCCTGGAAGGTGGGCTGAGCCATGTGGACTCCCCTCCAAAACAGAGCGAGTGTTACCATGACAAAGCCTAGGGCAGGACAGGGAGCAGACCAGCTGGGGTGGCAATATAGGTGGGCCTATGCCCCCGACACCCCTCCAGGAGGGACCCTAGCCACCATTCTGCCCCACAGAGGCTCCTCTGCTATTAGAAACCCTTTCCTTATCCCCTTGGGCCCAGACCTGCCTCAGGGTGAGGTCTAGCACCCTCGCAGTAGCAGTCCCAGCCGTCTGAGCTGGGATGCTGCCTCCCCTCCTGGAAGTCCTGGCTGCCTGGCTGGGATGTGCTGGGTCTTATCCTTTCCTGCCCCTGCCCTCTGAGGGCCTGCTTGCTGCCCCCCTGGAGGTACCATGTCCTCACCTATCCCTGGCCCTCAGAATCACACCGGGCACTGCCCCCGAGCCCGGGCCTGCTTGGGGTGCATATGGCCGTCCCTTCAGACCCCAAGCCTTGGCCTATCAGTGGCCTGGGAGTCAGGTTCCAGTAGTTTTGTCTTTCCCACCCATACTTCTGTCCTCCTAGTTGTCCCATGCTAAGGGGTCAGCACCCTCAGGCCCCCTGCCCTCCCGGCCTCCTTGGTTACACTTCTTGGGTCTTCTCCTCCCAGAGGAAACATTCCCCACTTTCCCGGTGTGGTTAGGGGCTTGTCTTTGCTGTGATCTTGCTGCTCTGCCCCTGCCAAGGTGTGTGACCTGGTCAGCACAGAGGGCCCCACCCCCGCTTTCTTACTCTGCTCCTGATGCCAAAGACAGTTGGCACCGGTGACTTGCATCCAGCCGGTCAGTGGATGTCAAATCTCACGTTTGTGAACGTACTGTCAGTCACAGAGCTGCTACACCACGGGCTCCGCACCCCTGGCTCTGGGCCCCTTCCCTTGTTTATATAATTGGCTTTTTGGGGCAAAAGCCTCATCTTTGGTTTGCTGGTTAGGCAACCGCTTCCTTTGCCCAGCTTGTCGCTCTAGTTGTCAGCGTCTTGTCCATGTGTTCGGGGCTCTTCCCATTTCTGTCCTCTTATATCCCGCGGGCCCGATCTGATCGTTTCATCCATGCCGTTGGGACAAAGGTGGAACCAGAAATGGAACCTGAGGAGATAATCTTCCTTGTGTTGCATTAAAAACAGAAGGAATGGAGAAAAAGGAATTTGAATGTTTGCAGGTCTTTCTTGTCCTCTCATCTGTAGGCTCCCCTCAGGCTGTGGTTTTATGCTCCTCCTTGGCCTACCCTCCCAAATAAGGCCTGCTCTGGGCACAGAGCTGAGCCACAGGCTGGATGCCGCCTCTGTGCTGCCCCCGTGCGTGGACCCAGCCACCAATAGAACTGGGTGGTCATGGTGTGGCCCAGACTGGCTGTGGCACAGCCTCCAGTCCCCAACGGTCCCGAAGCCATGTTCAGCCACAGCAGCTGGGCTGGGCTGGGCTGTGCCTGCTGACATGCTTCTGCTGGCCCTGGCCCCACACTGGAGGTCAGCACCAGCCGTGGCGGATCCACCTGCCAGGTGCAGGGCAGCCACAGCCGCTGGACTGGGCACCGTGAGGCCGCTCCCAGGCCCCGCCCTGCCCTCAGCCCCTCATTTGTGTGGCCGGGGTGGGGGCTACCTTCTCCCCGAGGTACCCCTGGCCTTTTCTGTGACTCTTGCTAGAACGTGCTAGAAGCCTTATTGGTTTGAGAGCAGAGAGAAGTGACCGCCACTTCGTGGGGACTGGCGGGAGGTGGTGGGCAGGGCACTATTTGTCTTCCTGCTGCCGTTAGAAATAGCAACTGTTCTCTGCCTCCCCTGAGGCCTGGACAAAAGGTGATTATTTTATTTAACACAGAGCTATTGAAGGTCTGTTGTGAGCCGGGCACCGTGGGACGGCAAGGGCCCTGCCTGAAACAGGCTTGTGATCTAACGGGGAGATAAGCACTCAACTCTCACCCCTGCCGTGCTGCCGGGCGCCAGGACTACTGCTGACAGAGGGTGTGGGGGGCACAGCAAGGACCCTGGCTGCCATGGGGCCATCTGCCAGGGACCTGTGGGGCCGGGCAGGGCTCCCGGGGCCCGTGAAGTGAGGGTGCTCCAGGGAAGGGGCTGCTCAGGCAGGTGTATGCAGGGAATGGGGGGTGTGGGTGCCGTGTGGCAGGAGTGAGAAGTGGGGGTGCGATGGGCAGGTGAGCAGGTGTGGTTGTCGTCAAGCACCCAGGTGCCGGACCACAGTAGCCCCTGTCTGTCAGGAGGGGCTCAGGGGCAGGAAGCTCAACCCCCAGCCGCATCAGCAAAGCATTTTGTGTGAGATTGGGAACCTCACTCCCAGTGCCGAGGCCCAGGAGTGGGAGGATTGGTGATTGGTGGAGCCCCCTCCCTGGGACCCCTGGCAGCAAGCCGGACCCTGCACCAACACACACAGGCCAGAGGACACAGTGATGAATCTTCCTCTTGAGGAATACAGGTGGCAGCTCCCTGGTGCTCGGGCTCCCAGGAGAAAGCAGTGGGGAAGTGCCTCCTGGCCTCAGAATCCTCCCTGGGAGCCAAGGCCTCTTGGGGCTTTTGCTCCATAGGACCCTCTTTTGTGTGGAGCAGGGACTGAGTGGGTGAGGCTTTGTGAGAACCTTAGGGTTTTGCAATGTTACTCTTCCCTTGTTCCTAACCTCAGCTGCTGCCTCAGCAGACAGCGTTCCGTGTGGCTCGGACACTGAGCTCCCCTAAGGCCGGCGCTCGCATCCTTGCTTTCTCCGCAGCATCGCACCTGCGGGCTTGAGGATGTGCTGGGGCCATGGGCCACCCTCCCAGAGAGCTGGCTGATAGGGCTCTGTCCCTGAGGACTGGCCGTCGCCCACCGGGTCAGTGACATCACCCAACCTGATGTGGGGGCTTCTCAGTTTGTAGTGGAGTGAACGCAGGAGATAGCTTGTAAAGGAATTTTTTCCCGCTGGTGGCAGCTGCCCAGACACAGGCTTCCTCTCCTTCCTCCCCTCTAACCCTCTTGTGGGCATTGTCTACACCTACACTATTCCAGTCCTGCCCTCTCCTGCTGGCTCTCCCTTGAGCTGTACCCCTCTTTCCTGTCTGAATACGTGGTATCTGTCACTGTGGCCTGGCTTCATGTGTGTGCTTTTCAAGCCCAATTGAAAGGGCTAAGCTCTACAGCCGACACTGCCTGGCTCTGGAATCAGAACGAGGAGGACACCCAGGGCAGGATTGTGTAGCAGAGAACATTCTGATCTGGGTATCCCTTCGGGGTAAATTTAGTTCCCGGGGCTGGTGCAACATTCCCGTGCGGTGAGAGTCCATGTGCGTGGGGCGGGGAGGGAACGCATCTTCCCTTGCCTGCTGGTTGGCGCAGGGGCCACTGGAAGCCCGAGGCATCTGACTGGTGCACGGACCTGGGATTATTGCCACTGGAACCTGCGTTAAGTTTCCTCATCTGGCCCCAAATTTCCCTTGGGCTTGTCTCTAGTCTGGTTGTGTGTGGTTCTTAAGGCTTCCCTGTTTTCATGGCCAGTACATTTCGAGGTAGAAATAAAGATTAATAGTCTGTGCTAGCTGTGTCCTCATGCTGCCAGGATCAAATCAATAATGACTGAAATATTAATTGGATCTTTGTGAACAGAAATGAAATATGGGAGAGCAGGGCATTTTGGGTCTGGAATCGAGTTTGAACCTCAGCTCTGCTGCTAATGACACGATGGGCAAGGTGCTGAGCTGCCCCGTGTCCATGTCCCTCTATGGAATGGGATCATATTGGCCACACAGGAGGGTGGAGAGCACCAGCTACAGAACTGGGCGAAATGGTGCCAGCGAGCCTGGCCCAGATGGGGTGATGAACGTGTAGCTTTGGGTCCTCCTTGCCACAAGATCATGACGGCAGACCCGGGCCCTCTGCATGCAGGATGGGGGTCCAGTTCCTGCCTGCCCTTGGCAGCTCCTGAGTCCTGGCCCATTGGATGGAGTCTCTGAGGCTATTGCTGATTGTTCCCGGGGCTTCCTCAGCTGGTGGTTGAGACTGCTCCCTGGGGGCTCTTTTTGCACCCCTTCCCCTTGGTTCCCAGGACTGGAATCAGGAAGCAGAAACAGTCCATGGCATGTTAACAGGCCTCATGGGGCTCGAGAAAGCTGCTCACCCTCTCCCAGAAGGATGGCCCCGTCAGAAAAGCCAAGCTCAGTGCTGACACCAGGGCCTCTTGGCCTACACAGGAGCTGGGGTGCAGCATGGGGGAACCCCCTGATCGTTTGGAAGCACTGAGAGCGGAGCTATGTGTTTTTTAGACTTTATCTCACTTAATCTTCACACTGGGTCCAGTTTGTTGTCACTTGTCCTGGGTCAGCCTCCTGTGGCTTCTGTAAACAAATTAGTATCAGTTTGGTGGCTGAAAACATGCATTTATAGTCGTGTAGTTGTGGAGGTCTTGCTGGGCTAAGTCCAAGGTCGTGGTAGGGTGGCAGGCCTCCCGGGGGCTCAAAGGGACTCTGTCTGCTTGCCTCTTGCCACTCCCAGAGGCCGGGCCTTTCCATCAGATCCCTGAGCGATCCCTCTTGCCTCTCTTTTTGGGATCCCCACCTTTATATTGTGCCCACCCGGATAATCCAGGATAGTCTCCTGATTTTGTAGTCAACAGATGACCATGCCAATTCCATCCATGTCCATGATTCCTCTTTGCCTGTGGTATTAACAAGTTCACAGCTTCTGGGGATTAGGATGTGGACGTTTAGGGGCCTTTATCCTTCCCTTGTTGGATGACACGCCCAAAGCCTCCAGGCTGGAGTTGGGACTGGAGCGGCAGGGTCTTCAACCTGCCAGCTCTCTTTGAGGCTCCCAGAAAACTAGAGGAAACACATTCCCCTGGCATGGCCCCAAATGTCCGGGGCAGGAAGATGGAAGGAGCTTTCCCAGGTTGAGTGTCCACACTCCAGTTAATCCCCAGCGGGAGAGCTGCTTCTCTGCTGAGTCACGGTGCAGGCTCTGGACCAGTGGTCCTCAAATTTGGCTGTATCACCCAGCAGTCACCTTTTATTTAATTATTTTTAAAGTATTTATTTATAGGGGATCCCTGGGTGGCTCAGCGGTTTCGTGCCTGCCTTTGGCCCAGGGCGCGATCCTGGAGTCCCGGGATCGAGTCCCGTGTCGGGCTCCTGGATTGGAGCTTGCTTCTCCCTCTGCCTGTGTCTCTGCCTCTCTCTCTCTCTCTGTGTCTATCATAAATAAATAAAAAATAAATCTTTAAAAAATTTTTATTTATTTACTTAGAGAGGAAGAGATAGAGAAACCATGTCATGGGGGCAGGGGCAGAGGGAGAGAGAACCCCAGGTAGACTCCCCCTGAGCAGGGCTCACGTGGGGCTCAATCCTATGACCCTGATATCCTGGTCTGAGGTGAAATCAGGACTTGAATGCTTAATCACTGAGCAACCCGGGGGGCCCTGAGCAGTCACCCTTTAACACAATGCTGGGGCCCAAGTCCTGTCCCCAGAGACTGGATTTAACCTCTGGAGAGACACTGAGTGTAGGGATTTCCACACTCTCCAGGTGATTCCAAAGTGCAGCAGAATGTGGGTGATTGCCCCAAGCTAGTCCCTGGCCTGCCCGCCCTGCAGGTGCTGTCTTAGCTGACCATGTGGACACTTGTTCTCACCCGGACTGTGCTCTGGGGCTGTGTCTGCCCAGCTGCATCCTTGTAGCCTGGCTCTGCACAGAGGACCCTCCCTGCGAGAGCCTGTGTCCCTCTGGTCCCTCTCAGATTCCCTCTGCGGGGTTGTCTGCAGAATTGAGGTTTATTAATTTCTTCTTTGCTCATTATATTTCTATGAAGGGTCTCTCCTAGAAAATATAATAAACTGGTTTTTAGGGCATCCTCACTGATGTGGAAATGCTGGGGTTTGGAGCCGATGGCCAAGAAAGAATTCTTGAGACATCTTTGATGCAAAAGTGTGGTTTTATTAAAGCCTGGGGATGGGACCATGGGCAGGACAGCTGCACCGGGGTCACAAGGAGTCACCAGGGTCACAAGGAGTGGCCCATCGCATACTTTCAAGTTGGGAGGGGGTCAGGGAGCGCATCAGCCTCCCAGGTGTTTTGGAAACAGGGTTTCCAGGATCCTGAGGGGACTAGCTGTTGTTGGGAAATGTCATTTATTACTGTTTTGTAAAAACTCAGTCATGAGACCCTTTGGACGTTCATCCGTGGGTCATATGCTTGGGGGATGATCACCAACATGTATCTTGGGGGGTAGAGATAAAGCAGGTTTCTAAAGGAATTTTTATATGTTAGAAAAGACTTACAGGGTCCTGGGGGTCAGGCTAAGACTACCTGTCGCCCTCAGCAATGTATTAACATCCAGGCAGCTGAATTCCTATAGGAAGGTCGCTCTGCCTGTTTCAAGAACTTGTCAATGGGCTATAAATAGAAAGGAAATTTAATATATTTTTTTCTGCCTTTGTTTGCCATGTTGCTTGCCCACTCAACTTGAGAGGTGACATGTGTGCTGTCTGCCTGGGGGTCAGACTCTGAGCAGGCGGCCGGGGCTCAGATCCCAGCCTTGCCTGTGAACTTAGGACAAGTTACTACACCTCTCCGGGTGCTTGCCGAGGGTTGTGGGACAATTAATGGTTTTGTCCGTGTAGAAGGGATGAGACTGTGTATGAATATCGCTACTATTTCTTCTCTTAACTAATCTCTGTTGGATTCAGTTGAACATGGCAAACCCTGGTTACTTCCTTGGTGCCAGGATGGGGACGAGCATACTGTGCCCCCAGCCCTCAAACAGCCTATGGTCCTGAGAGGGGCGTTGAGAAGGGGAAGGAGGGGAGCCAGCAGGTACCTAGTAGCAGCAGTGTGGACAGTTTGAACCCCACTGCTATGGGGTTGTGACCAGAGGGACACCCATGATGTGAGTGTGGATAAGAAGGCACATCATGAATCCTAAGCACCAATAAAATCTTCCTGGTTTCCTGTCCACGCTTCTGACTAGTTCTATGAACTGTAGGCTCAGGTGGACCAAGCTAGTGCTTGCTGGCTAGCGCATCGATATGCACGGTGTGAGTGGTGCCCACTTCATGCCGGAAATGCCCCAGCACAGAAGCAGAGCTGGCTCCCTGCAAGGACAGGTGCACAGCCACCTTGCAGCATGTCCCTGGCTGCAGCGCAGGTCCAAAGCCTTGGGAGGGAGGACAGGCTGTGCAGGTGAGGGGCCATCGCAGCAATTAGCAGGCAGGGTGGTAGGCCTTAATCACTGCCAGGGACAGGGCCAGCCATGGCCATGTGGGGAGTTTGGCCATGAGGTGGGTGGGGGGAGAGGGCCCACCCCTAGTGGGGGAGGTGCCACAGGGTGGAGTCCTTCTGTCCCTTCCACCATGGGGCTCCTGTGCCCAGCGCTGGCCTGTGTGGCCAGCAGTTGTAGCAGATCGGCCTGCTGTGGGTGCAGCTGTGCACTGCCGAGGGCCCTGTTCCCCCTGGCACACTTCCCAGCCTGCTCAGTCGAGCACATTTAACAACAGACTTAATACTGTAAAACATGAGCTCAGAGAACAAAACTCCTGTTGGCCCCCAGGAGGACAGTGGGGCAGACACTGGACAGGGTTGTAGGTTTTCTGGTGTTGAAGAAAATCACCTGTGTGAGGATGGACAGACGTTGATGAGTGGGTTATAAGGGCTGTTGTGGGAGCCAAGAATAGTACCAGGTCGTTACCGAAATGACAGGTGTGGATTCTGGCCTGTGGCTCAGAGGGTTTTACTGTTGGAAACATTCAGGTTCACGTCTGTTGGAGCAGCCCGGCTTTTCAGCTGCATCCCTGCTGTGACTTGTGACCACATGTGTGCAGTCTCCTGGGGCCTGTCTGGAGGCTCCACCTACCTCCTAATTGCACCTTGTAGGTGGACGCAAGTGTCTCCCTTCTTCTCTGAACTCTGCATGAGGACGGAGAGCTCTCAGGCTTATGGGCGGGAACGGCCTCAGCGGATGGGCTGAGCAACCTCACAGGCCCAGGGGAGACCAAAGCCCAGTGCCCACAGCTGGAGCAGAGGCAGGGTGACCCAGAGCTCCATCCCCAGCAAAGGGCACTGGGCGTGGCCCGGGTGAGCCTTGGCAGCCCCAACCTGTCATGTGCAGCAAGGAAGGGACTGTCACAGTGCAGGGGGCTGGGGGGCTCTCCCTCACAACCAGCAGAACTACGCCTGCTCCAGAGGGCAAAGGCACTGGAGAGGAAGGCCCGAGAGCAAGGAGGCGCCCCCCAGTGACAGTTGGGGGCCTGGGTGCTGGGTCCAGCAGGTAGGCCAAGTGGGTAGAGTCAGGTTTCCTTGGGTTGAATCTGGTGCCTGGCTCTGGCTGCAGGGTTTCAGTAAACGGATACCATTTTTTCTATCATATTCTAGGTATTATGTTTTGCCTTCTGTGCTTGGGTCATAAATATTCATCTGTGGCTGACAGTCTTCTGGAAATATGACTGTCCCCACACTGTCACCTCTGGTGATGTCTAGGTGAAGCCACTTCCCTGAGCCTGGACTGTGGGCCCTGTGGTCACTAAACACGGACTAGCGCTTAGCCACACCCTCCCTGCATCTCTGCAAAGTCTTGCCCCTTGCCCGGAGCCAGCCTGGACACGGACAGTGTGCAGGCTCCTCTGGGTGGGTGTGCCTGAGTGGAGGGCAGTATCTGCCTGTAAAGCAGGGTCACGTCAGGTCCTTCTTTTTTTTTTTTTTTTTTTTTTTAAGATTTTATTTATTTATTCATGAGAGACAGAGAGAGAGGCAGAGACACAGGCAGAGGGAGAAGCAGGCACCATCCAAGGAGCCTGACGTGGGACTCAATCCTGGGTCTCCAGGATCAGGTGCTGGGTTGAAGGCTGCGCTAAACCACTGAGCCACCCAGGCTGCCCACGTCAGGTCCTTCTTTGCGGGTCACTGCCCCTGTGGGATGCCGTGGTGCACAAAGCATCTGGCCCAGCACCTGTCGGATCACTACCATGTGCACCCCTGCAGCACCCACATGTGGTGGGGCAGGCGCTGGTTCTGGAAGCCACCAGGGGCAGGGGAGCTGATGCTGAGCTCTGCCCCTGCCCCTGCCCTGCTCTGGCAGGTGTGGCCCCTTCCTCTCCAGACACCTGTGTGTCACCCTCCCCATGCCCACAGGGCCCTAGAGGCTAACGGCTGAGGTTGCATACACTTGTGTGTGGGGGGGCTGGCCATTAGACCTTCCAGGAGGCAGGCCCTCTCCCCCACCACCCTGGGTTCACATGGAGGCCACCAGCAGCTGTGCCTCAGGCATCCCATCCCTGTCCCCATGTTTGCTCCCGTGCACGCAGGCAGGTGTACTTGAAAATGTCACGAAAGTGGCACTCGTTTGAAGCAGAAGAGATGTCGCTCAGAAAGAGGTTTTGTGTTTCCTGTATAAAAGATAAGAAATAGCTATTGAGTTAAAGAACTTTTTTGGTCAGCTCCTCTTTCAGGGAGTGGGAGCGGGCGTCCTCTGTCCTTTCGGCGGGGCTTCAGGGAAGGATGACCGTGAGCTTCAGAGCCTCCATGGGCTGGGCTTTCTCATTGATCTATTTCCCTCGAGTGAATGGGCTCCACAGAAGCTGCAGAGAGATTTCCCCTAATGATCAAGGGTAGAACAGAATAAAACGTGACTCTGGGGGTATCTTGGGACCTTAGGTGCCACCGCATGCTGACACTTCATTTCAGAACACAAAGGGCCTTCCCTTTCTCCCAAGATGAACGGATGTCTTTAGTTGGGAATCATGAGGGAAGAAGCAAGGCTTCCACATGAAACTGAGGGGCTGCCCCTGGGTATGAGGAGAGTCTTCCCCTACCCTGTCCCTGGCTCCCCCAGAGTCTCAAGCTGAGGAGGCTGGAGTCCCCTTGCCAGCTCAGTGGATGGAGTTATCATCTGGTCCTTGGGGAAGCCTGGAGTCTCAGGGAGGAATTCCTACTTCCTGGGCCCCTGGGAAGACCCCCTTCTCAGACCGGCTGGCTCCAGAACTGGTGCCTGGGGATGAGGTGCTGGCAGTGGTCCTTGAAGGGCTGGGTGATGTTTGCTTTCCCTGTGGGTCCTGAATCCCGGCCAGCTGTTGACAGGCCCACTCCAGAATCTGAGCCCAATCCCACAGCAAGCTCTGGCCCTTGGCATTCATCTCCTGATTGAGGGTTTGGTTCAGAACATGCCCCGGCCCAGCTCTGGCTTTCTCCTGCGTCCTGTGGTAGAGCCATAGCTCCTGAGGACAGCGCTGCCATAGTGTGCCAGTGTTGGCACACAGGGCCTGCCCCAGTCGGGGCCCATGGTTCCCACCCACAGTGAGTGGAGGATGGATGCAAGGACCCACATCTTGTCCTGCAGGGCTGGGTGGTTCCTCATGGCTCCAGGCTGTGGCCTGGTTGCTGGGCTGGGTCAGGGCCATGGGGAGGGACAGGCCCTCCTTTTATTTCAGAGTGAGCTGTGTATGTGATCTGTTCTGTAAGAGACAGCCAATGAAACCATCCCAGATAGCCCAGCAACAAACTCCCTATGGCCACAGTTCTGCTGCTTCCCACTTAAGAGTCACATGACCAGACTGGGTATTGGCCTCTGAGGTAGCTGAAGGGCCAAGGGGTCAAGGGACATGCCCAGGACTGTCCAGACGGTAAAAGGCAGGGTGGCTGTGTCCTGATCTGGGGTGAAGAGCCCTAGACAGCCCAGCACTCAGAGCTGTTTCAAGTCTAGTTGTACAAGGGACCTTGGGGACCTTCCCGGGGTCCTGCACTCTGTCCAGCTTGCTGTCTCCAGGGCACTTATGTGTTCCAGAGAGGGCCTTGGGGGCTCTCCTGGACCTCCTGGTTGCTAAGCCTGTCACTCTTCAGGGCATTTCCAGCTGAATTCCTAGGCGACCCTGTGCAAGGAAGGGGACAGGCCCCCTGGCAGCATCACTGTGTGGGCCTGGAGTCTCTGGTGGCTCTGACCCCTGGTTCGCAGGAGCTGTCTGCAGTGGGGCCCTGAACTCTCCAGGAGAGGGCAGATTCCTGGCCCCGCTGGGCAATCACCTAATGAGTAGCAGTGACCTTGAGCCTTTGACCCTATCACAGAGAAAGACCCAGGCTGTCTGGTGAAAGTGCTAAGTGCAAAACATGTGCCTCTTTTCATCTCTTGAATGGTATGCAACGTCCTGTGATGGTAAAAACCAGTGTGCACTGTATGCTTTGTGCATGTGTATGTGAAGTTGTATATTAATGGCAAAGAAATACGGTGTGTGTGGGAGTCACATACTTCAGCGCTGGTCTGCTGAGCACCTGCAGGAGGATGCCAGGGTTTGAGCTCTGGCTCTGCCCCATCCATCTGTGTGGCCTCTGACAAGGATGGTGCCCTGGGCTCCTGGCCCCTGCTTGCTCTTTTTTTTGGCAGCAGTGGCAGCCGCAGCGGGTGTTCAGGCAGGGGCTCCATCCCTTCCTCATGGGGATGACACCACCTCCAGAGGTGGCTCCCGAACTAGCTGTGTTTCTGTGCTTTGATTTACACTTGGGGTGAATCCTGAGTACGGGGCCCATGGGTCAAATGCCTGCTGGGGTCTTGTGCGTGTGAGGCATCCGGCAGAAGGCTCCGCCTTGTATCCTGGTCTGTGACCAGCTGCTTCTCGGTATTACTAGCGCCCTCCTGTCTGTGAATGGGGATGATGACCCTGCCAGGCTGCGGTCAGGACCCACCCAGCCAGGCCATGCTTAGGACCTGGCCTAGCCCATGCCCACCTGTCTCCTTCCTCCCCTTACCTCCCTCTCTCCCTCACTTCCTCACCTTTTCCCTTCCTTCCTGGGTTTTTCCAGCCAGGTCCAAGGCTAAGAGCTGAGCTCCCCAAACCCGGTAGGTGTTGGTGAGTCCCCCAGGTCTGGTGCTGGGCAGCAAGGCTGAGGGAACAGGGGCGTGGGGCTCTGGGTGGCTGCTGGCTGCTCCCACACCCACCTCTTCCCAGCGCTTGTACCCGGGCCTCTGGTTTCTTTTGCATGGAGATTGTGGCGCTGAGGGTTACACACGTAGGTCCTGTCCGGCAGTCCTGTCTGGTCCAGAGCCCAGGTGGAGCAGAGAATGCCGGAGAGGGCCTCAGGGATCATCTTCAGACCATCTTCCTCACTAAACAGAGGAGAGGACTGAGGCCTCACGCAGAGGACCCTCACCCAAGTCCACATGATTACAAAGTTACAAAGACACGACCCAGACCACACGATCCAGGCTTCTGGCTCTGAGTATGAGGCCTCTAGGTGTCCAGGGGGACTGATCACCTTCCCGTGAGCATCTGCTGCGTGCTAGGTGGCCTGTCCCCATTTAGCTCATTTGCCAAACATGGACAGGGCACACACTCATTTGCAGGCACCGTGGATATGGTACTGAACATGCAGGTGCAAGCCCAGCCCTCAAGCTTCCAGCCTCAGGGGAGGGACAGGGACAGGGACAGGCCACCGCGAGAGTCAGGGGAGGACAGTGAGTGAAACTGGGTAGTGGTGGAGAGCAGAGGACAGGTCTGGGTTGGGCTTTATGGAGGGCCTCTCTGAGATGCTGATTTGGTTGTGAGACTTCTTTCTATCCACAAACCTCCTTGCCTGTGTACGGCAATGCCACCTCCTTGGGAGATTGAGGCTTAGGCAAGTTTGTTAACATTCCCAGGTCACCCGCCAGTTCGTGGAGGAGCCCTGCTCTGGGCACCTCAGAGCCTGAGCTCTTCTCGTTGCCTCTGAGGGACCCCAGGACTCGGCGCAGCCCTGCTGCCTGTGCCTGCTAACATGTGACCATTCATATGAGTGTTAGAGGCCCCAAGGTGAGGCTGTCTCTGCCTCTGGTTCTTGGGGGAAGGATGTGGTGGACCCTCGGGGGGCCTCTCCCTCTTCTCTGGAGCCTGGCCTCCTTGGGGTGAGAAAGCCCTGTGCACAGAGCAGGTTTTTTCACGTCACAGCTTGTCCCAGGCTGTTCACGGAGCCAGGCCCAGCAGCCCTGGCTTGGCCCACACACCAGCTTGACGCGTGCGTCCCCAGCTCCCAGATGCCTCTTTCATTTCCTGGTTTAGTCACTGTTTCGACTCCACCAGCTTCGTCTGAAAAATGCTTTCATTCATCGCAAAAGCAAACCAGTCAGAAAAGCTGCATCCTGTCCTCTGGGTGCCACTTCCTTTCCTGCCTATGACCAGTAAGCACCTCGAGTGGCCTGCATGCCTGGGCCGATCGGTATGGTGGCCATGGGCAGGGGTCTCGTCTGCTCCATGGGGCACCCTTGTTCGGACACGGCTGACACTGTTGGTTTATGGCAGCAGTTCTTGAAACAGAAGTGGTCGGCCAGATTGCACACTTGTCACTTGTTCACCAGGAGTCCTTGTGGACGAATAATTAGAGCCTGGGCATGAGTGCACCTGAATTTTCCCCTCAGTTAAAAATTATATCGAAACATCTCCCCGCCCCCCCGCCAAAAAAAAAAAAAAAAAAAAAGAAACATCTCTGTGCACATGAACACATGTGGATGCGGTGGGGTGTCAACCATGGGATAGGGCTAGGCTGGTGGAGGGAGCACAGAGATGTGGGGAAGGCCTACTCGGCCCTCTGCCTGCCCACACACAGGACACATGGTGCTCCGGACTGTGGTTCCAGGGACACAGGCTGATGACAGAGCCATGGAGGCCCAGGTGGGCTGAGATTTAGATGGGAGGTGAGACCAACAGGGTCCCAGAACTCTCCAGAATGTACGGCTCCCTGGGCTGCTGAGCAAGTAGCTTCAGGACAGGACACCTGGTGTCCCTGCAGTGGGCCTCGGCTCAGGCTGCCTATCCTCACCTTGCCCTCCTCATCTTGCCCTCCTTACCTTGCCTGTCCTTGCCTTGCCCTCCTCGCCTTGTCCCTCCTTGCCCTGCCCATCCTCACCTTACCCCTCCTCACCCTGCCCCTCCTCGCCTTGCCCATCTTCACCTTGCCCATCTTCACCTTGCCCTCCTTACCTTGCCCACCAGCTGGGCAGGTGAACACCTGCTCTTGCTCAGCCTCAGTGCCCTCAGGTCCACAGCCCCGACTTGCTGTACCCTTCTGCAGCTGTAAAGCCGTTCATCCTGGGGAGCTCCTTGGGCCTTTGAGGCTCCTGCTTCCCTGGCACCTGCCTCGGTCACTGAAGTGAGGGCTACAGCTGCAGCCATCTAGCTGTGGGGACCAGCTGTGACCACTAACCAGGGGGCGGCCTCCCCTGTGGCCCCAGCACATGTCAGCAGAGACTGGGCAGGAAGCAGCCCTCTAGATCCTGGGCAGCTCTCCTGTGTCCTCAGGGCAGATCTGGCCCACCCTGGACAGGCCTGCCTCCAGGATAGGCTCCACACCCACAGCAGACATGACTAATGGATCCCAGCATTCTTTCTAGATGAGCTCAGACATTTTCCCAGAGTTCCTGTCACAGAGTCCTGGGGACAGTGGCCTTGCCTGGTCGGGGGCCAGCAGGAGAGAGGAGTTGGTGGTCAGCTCCCGAGCTGGTGCTCCCTCGTCCTGCTGCTTCTCCTTGCCCGGCGCCCAGCCTCCTGCCCACCGCCCCTGGCTGGCTCAGACCTGGCCCAAGTGCCCACCCCATATGGGCCTCCATGATGCAGAGTGGCCTGAGGTCTGGATAGATGGCCAGGTGGCCCCCCTCCACCATCAGAGCCTTTCCTGTCAGCAGGCCCAACACGGTTCCTCACTCGACAAACGGGTTGTGCAGGGGAGGCCTGATGGCCAGAGTCCCTGATAAGGAGGGCCATGGAGGCCCCACGTGGGCGTGAGCTCTGGGAGGTGTGCTGCCCTGTTCCGGGCATCGGTTCCTTATGAAGCTCCTGGTATTGTGGGCAGGCTCTGGCGGCAGTGGGGGGCAGCCGACGTGGCCTCCGCCCTCCTACCGGGCCAACCTTGGTGGGGTAACTGTATACGTGACTATAGGACCACAGGCATAGGAAGTGCCACAGGGGACCCAGGGGGATGCTGGGAGAGTGGATGGGCAGAGCACCCGGAGGAGCGTTCTAAGCTGAGGGACAACATGCACAGAAGCCAAGTGTCAATGTGCCAGGAAGGGGAGGTGGACAGCCTGAAGGCTGATCAGTTGTGGCTGGGAATTTTATGTGGGAATTCTGTTTCTCCCCATCATTCCCCTGAACAGTTCAGGTAAGAGTTCCCAAGCTCTTGAGTAAGTCACAAGACTTAGCACTGATTTGGCGTTTACTGTCTTTATTTTAAGTATTATTGATGATTTATTAAAAATTTCTAGTTTGGGGCAGCCCCGGTGGCGCAGCGGTTTGGTGCCTCCTGCAGCCCAGGGCGTGATCCTGGAGTCCCGTGATCGAGTCCCATGTCAGGCTCTCTGCATGGAGCCTGCTTCTCCCTCTGCCTGTGTCTCTGCCTCTCTCTCTCTCTCTCTCTCTCTGCATCTCTATGAATAAATAAATAAAATCTTAAAAAAAAAATTCTAGTTTGCATTAGCAGGCATCGTTGATGGTAATCCTTTTACCACATGGAGTCTGCCTGTGGGTTGCCTGCCTCATCTCATGCCCCACAGCCTCCTCCCCCTCTGCTGTAGGTGCAGGGACAGAAATCCAGGGGTGACCTTAGTGATGCGCCCTCTCTCTGGGGAGAAGACATCAAGGCCCCCTGGCCCTGGACCTTGGCCACGGGCAGAAAGAACCAGGCCACTGCCAGCTACCGAAAACCTCACTCTGTTTGCAATTCTAACTTTTCATTCACTGGTTTGCATGTCTGACACCTCCACTGGCACGTGATTTACTGTAGCTTTTTAAATAGCCCCTTGTTTCTGGATTGGACTGTCCGGATCCGTTTGGGACAGGCAGGCTGCTTCTAGGTGCTTGTACTGACTCTGTTCCTGTGTGGGGTGTTTCTGGGGTGGGGGCTCCCTGCTCCTGCAGCAGAGCCCAGGACTGCACTCGGGAACTGTTCTTGATGTGGCTGGAAATGGAAGAGATTGGGGGCAGGGGACACAGAGGTCTCTTGAGACCCAGCTGGTGGGGGAGGGGCATCAGAGAAGCCTTTTAGCTTTGCCAACACATTCAGGGACAGAGAAGCATCAAAATTCTACCTGGATCACAGGCAAGGAAAAGGCTTTCTTTCCCAGCTGGATGGGGGGGGGGGGGGGGGAGGGGGGGAGGGAGGGATTGGGGGGAGTGGGTGTGCGGGGCGTGGGGTGGGGGCAGGGTCTGGATTCTATTTAGAAAATACTTCCCTGGAGGGACTGTCTCTAATGTTGCTCCCTCCCTCTCCTCTCCCTCTGTTCAGTTTGGCCATGTCTGTAACCAAAATCTTACTGTGGTTGAAGCCTCTCAGGGATCAGTTAAACTGGAATAAAGGATGGATATAACAAAACATGCAAATTTCCTTTCCTTTTAAAGAGAACTGTGTCTCATGGATATTACCTGAATAAACTCATCAGTTTGCTATTGCCGTTCTGGGATTGTAATTGGGAAGGATGCTTGCAGAAATCCCTGTGAAAATCTTCCATGCTCTGTGTGGGGAGGGCAGGTCCTACCGGTTTCCTGTGGAACATTCTGGTTCCTATTGTTACCTTGTATTTATAGACTGGGCTCCTCTAAGAACCTACCTCCTTCTGTCGCTGGATGAAAGGCTATTTAATACAATTCTCTGGTAAGGGAAGAGGATCTGGCTGTAGAAGCAGGACAGGGACAAGAGGGATGTGCCAACCGACCCTCCACCAAGGGACACCTGTTAGCGACATCAGGGGAGTCTCCTTTCCTGGTCCCCATGGTGGAGTCAGGACCTATGCTTGTCTGCCTGCACCTCATTCTCAGTTCTGAACCCCCCGTGGCCCACCTGCATTGATCGCACCCTCCACCTGCTGCTCTGGCCTGGATTTTCTTGCAGTCTCATGGTTCCCTTTGCTACCTGGCCCCAGCCTCACAGAGGATGCTTTTAGGGACAGGATGTTCTTAGATGGGTTGGTATGTTTCTGAGAGGCTGGCACAGTGCCCAGAGGAATGTGAGTTGAGTCTTGGAGTAGATTTGATTCCTCCTGCTGAATTCCTGCAAACAGCAGAAAAGTTTAAAAAATCCTCAGGTACATCAGTGCCTGCATGGCTCCATAGGTGAAGCATCTGCCTGCAGCTCAGGTCACGGTCTTGGGGACCTGGGGTCGAGCCCAACATTGGGGTCCCTGCTCAGGGGGGGAGTCTGCTGCTTCTTCTGCCCCTCTCTCACTCATTCTCTCTCTCTCCCCCCTCCTCTCAAATAAATAAATAAATCTTAAAAAAAAATCCTCAAGTATCTTATAATCCCCCTCACTTGGCAACAAGGAAACACAACTGTCAGAGGGCCGAGTGCTTTAAGCCAGGGGAGAGGCATGGTTCTCGGATATGACCCTGTCCTGCCTGGACTCAGATAAAGCAAGAGTTCCTTTTTAAAAATTTTTGGGGGCAGCCCTGGTGGCTCAGTGGTTTGGCGCCGCCTTCAGCCCAGGGCCTGATCCTGGAGACCCGGGATCGAGTCCCACGTCGGGCTCCCTGCATGGAGCCTGCTTCTCCCTCTGCTTGTGTCTCTGCCTCTCTCTCTCTCTCTCTCTCTCTCTCTCAGGAATAAATAAATAAAATATTAAAATTTTTTTTGTAAAATATACAACATAACATTTAGCATCTTAACCATTTTAAGTGCTCACTTCAGTGGTACTAAATGCATCCACACCATTGTACAACTACCACCGCCACCCGCCTCCAAACAAACTCTGTCCCATTAAAGCCAAGTTGGGGCATCTGGGTGGCTCAGTCAGTTGAGTGTCTGCTTTTGGCTTGGGTTGTGACCCCTAAGTCCTGGGATTGGGCACATTAGGCTCCCTGCTCTGTGGGAAGCCTGTTCCTCCCTCTGCCTGCCACTCTCTCTGCTTGTGCTCATAAGCTCGCTCTCTCTCTGTCAAATCAATCAATCAATCAATCAATCAATCTTTATATATAAAAAAAACAACAACAAAACTCTGAGTCTCGGTTCCTCTTGTCCCTAACACCAGTAACCAGCCCTACTTCAGTCAGCGCCTCCAGGGACTTCATGAGTGGCACTGCTGGCCTGCTGTGTCTTTGTGATGACTTGGTTCCCTCCACATTGAATTTCCCAGACCCATCCATGCTGCAGCACGTAATAGAAGTTCCTTGCTTTTCAAGGCTGAGTCCTATTCTACGGGACATACATCCTCTGTTTCACTCACCCATCTGTCTGTAGTAATAGGCAATTGGGCTGCGTGGATAAAGCCGCCGTGAACACAGGGGCACAAGTACCTCTTCAAGATTTTGCCTTCAAGAGTGAGCATTCTGGATTTTCTGCAGCTGGTCGTATTTCACAGAGGGGTTGAGAGCAAGCATTCTTAACTTGCCATTGGAGAACTCCCCAGAAGGGTCTGCAAGGGCGGGTGTTTCGGTGAACCTTGCAGGGGAGGCACATCCAGGGCCCTCGTCAGGTTTTCTGGGGGCTGGGGTGCCAGAGGTCTCGTCTGCAGTATGACAAAGAAGCACCTGCTTCAAACCCCTGATGTCCCAGCCCCGACCCACTCCAGCCATGGATGCAGGGGCTCAGGAAGGAGCAAGTCCTCCACATCTGTCCTAGCCATGCCATCTGCCACCTGGGTGACCTCTCAGGGATTTGGCCTTCCAATCTGTAGGATGACAACACTTTCCCATATTCAGAAAATTAAGCTCATATAAACATGGGGGTTCAAAGCATGACGTGACGGCTGAATAATGGCCCCCAAAATATCCTGGCACAGTCCCTGAACTCAGTGAATATAACCTTATATGACAAAAGGGACTTTGCAGACATGGTCAAATTTAGGATCCCGAGACATGGAAATAATGCTGGATTTTCCAGGTGGATCCTAGACATAATCACATGTTCTTATGAAAAGGAGTTGGAGGCGATCTGGTGATGGGGAGGAAGTGAGAGGTGTGAGAAGTCACCGGGAAGCCAGTGTGTGGGCAGGGCAGGAAAGGGCCCGAAGCACAACCCCAGGAGGAGCCGGCCCTGCCCACGGCCTCCATGTCCGTCCAGCGAGGCTGATTTCAGACTTCTGACCTCCAGAACTGGAAGAGCAAAGCTTGGGTTGTTTTAAGTCATTAATTTTGTGCTCACTTGTTACAGCAGCAGTGGAGAGCTAACCGACGTGGACTCTGGAGCCAGACAGCCTGGGTTTGGCCCAGTGTCTATCATAGCCCAGCTGCATGACCTTGGGTGACCTTGTGCAAGTCACTAGCTCATCCTGCCTCAGTCTCCTCATCTTTAAATGGATAATACTTGGGTCCACCATGTCGGGTTGTTTTGGGGATTGAAGGAGTTGGTATTTGTGGAGCATTGAGAGCCATGCCTGTGACCTAGTAAGGACTGTGCACTATTGGTTATGGAAACTTCCTACCAAGCATGTGGATGTGCGTGGCTGACAGGAGGCTGGTGCTCAGAACTGCAGTGGCCTGGTCGGTGGGTCCCGTGCATGCACAGCGCCTGCTGAGTGAGGCCGAGTGCATGGCCGCTGCAGGAAGAACGCTACTATCCTCATCCATGGGGATACCGGGGCCTGATGGCACCCCCCCGGCATCTGTTTCAGGGGCACCCCGCACTTCCAAGTCTGCCTTGAATCATGACACCTGTGACCCCAAACAAGAGTCATGGTCACATAGGTAGGAAACTGCGTCTCAGTGGTGAGCAGGTTTCTTTGCTTTGGGAATTCTCAAGCGAGCCCCATGAATCTCCAGGAGACATTCCCAGACGTTGGCCCCTGGCCCTTCCTTTCATGGCTAGTGTCTGCAGAACCCCCTCAGAGCAAGTCTGGAAGCCTGGGGCAGCCACAGAAGGTGGGCAGACATAAGACAGGCCATTAGAGAGGGAGGGGCAGAGTCCTGTTCCCTACCCTGGGAACAATCTAGAGAACACAGCTGCTGCTACTGTATATCTGCCCCCAAACAGTCAGGAAGGATTATGGACAGACCCACATCTCCAGGGCCCGGGGCCAGCCTCAGTGGAAGCCCCCAAGTCCCTAGCCCCGATGCCTTTGCCTGCCTGCCCCTGCCACCTCGGCTCCTGCATCACCCTGAGGACTCCCAGGGCTGCCTCAGCCCTCAGGCCCAAGTGCTACCAGCCCTGCCCACTGCCCCTTGGCCAGCTCTTGGGCTTAGAGCCGTGTGTATGTGCAGCTGTCTGCCTATGGAGAACAGCTGAGGAAGGGGCATAAAGGCTCTGGAAGCAGGCTCAGATAGGGAATTCAGGTCCTGGGTATTTGAAGGGTGGCCTACAAGGTGGGGAGGACCCAGCTCCATGGACCAGAGGAGGAACGGAGCCTGGCTGTCTTTTTGGGGTCCCAGAGTAGGAGCCCCAGGGGTCTAGATCCAGTGTGGTGCCAAGAATGGACACTCAGCTAATAGTGCCCTTTGCCCCTCAATGTCTGGCTGGTCACCTCCATGGCCTGTCTTTGTTTATCCCTGCTGACTTCTGAGCTCCTGGCTGGGTGGGAATATCCATCCTCACAGCCTCCAAGCCCCAGCACATGGTGGCCAAACCCCTACTGGCATCCCCCTTGGTGCCCGAGGCCTCTGTGCCTGTCCCTGCCCTGCCCTCCTGAGTGTGGCCGTGGTGGAGTGAGGGTTTATGTCACTGACAGTCCTTCCCAGGAGCCCAGGCGTCTGGCCTTGTGGGCTGGCAAGCAGGTGGGCTGCTGACTAATGTGGACTTTGTGCCTATGGCCTGAATGTGCGTGAGAACTGAGCCTCAAAAAGGTTTTGTGGAATTCCTTTCCATGGGGTGGCTTTTGGCCAGAAGAGCTATGGGACCAGTGCTGGCTATGGGGGGTGGCCTTTAGAGGGGAGCCCAGCAGGGCTTTGTTCACAGCCTCCTGGAGCCTCAGTGCTCTCTGTGGAGGATGACAGGGAGGGAAAGGCTCTGGGGACCAACGTCCCTCCAGGTACTGCCAGGAATCGTCCCCGTTGGGCTCAACTAGAGCTTCCCCGGGACAGTTCTTCGGAAAAAATACTTCATTGGGTTTTCAAGATTACAGAAGTCCTATAAGACTGTTTTACTCCAAATGCGTTCCAGGGAAATAAGCAGTAGCTTCCCTGGTTCTCACCCTACGTCCTTGGAGGCACCACATTAACGGCTCAGACAGGCTGGACCTGGGGGCCTGCACCACCTCCCTGCATGTGTGGATGTGGGCAGACAGGCTCAGGGAAGCATCACTTCTGCCAGGGTTTGCTTTTTTTTTTTTTTTTTTTATTTAAAGAGAAACACTATACCCACTACACTGAGATTTTCACTTTCTACGTAATAATCCGTCATGACTATTTCTGAAGTTGGTACACATAGATCCGCTTCTAAACACATTTCTTTTTTTTTTTTTTTCTAAACACATTTCTAAACACAGCTGCCTGTGGGTCCTTTGCTGCGAGCACCGCACTCACTCTGCCCCCCACCACCCCGAGGTGTGTTCGGGTTGTTTCCATGTTGGCTTCCTCCTTCTTTTTAATTATTAGCAGTTGTTATTAGCAATTTTCTTTCAACTACTCTGGTTTCTTTATCTTATGCTGTGCCTACGTTGCAGAGGACAATCTTGCCTCAGGACAATTATAGAAATGATCCATTAAAACGTTTTCCTTTAGAGTCACCCTGATGTGGTCTGGAGACTCTAGCCCTCCCCATTTCAGAGACTCTGCCACCATGTCCATGTTCTCTGGGGTGGCCCATGTTCCCTGAGCCATGTGTGAGCCTGGGTGCCAGGCCTCGGGTACGGCAGCTCAGCCAATTCTCTTATAGGTGAGAGTATGGACTCTGGGTTTGAATCCTATCTCTCCTTGCTGAGCGGTCTTTGGGTAGTCAGCTCTTTAAGCGGGGGGCCTCTGTGAGGATGAAGGTGGACTTGGGCCTTGCCCAGCACCATCTCTGTGCCCAGCCAGACTACCCCACTGCACCGAGTGGGACTGCCCCCCTGCACCCAGCCAGATTGCTCCCCTGTGCACCCTGCCTGTGGGAGGAGAGACTTGATCTGCATCTTGGGGGGTGAGAGGAGTTCCCTGGGGAGGAAGTTGACATGAGGGACCTGCTCCCACAGAACTCAGAGGGACAGAGGTTCTAGGATCAGGAGTGATATGGTTTGGCTGGAATGAGATGCCAGGGTGACTGTGGGGCCGCATGGTGCCACGTGGGGTCATGGGGTAAGGGCCCCTTTGCCAAGTACAACTGGAGGTGGACTGGATCCTGACTGTTCTGGGGAGCCACTGAGAGGCTCTCTAAGAAGGGAAATGACTCAGTCTGGGCTTCATTTTAGGTTTAGCAGCAATGGAAGGTGGATGGGGCAAGGTCTATGTGTTAGGGTACCAGGCTGTGGCCACTTTAACCCAGGTGTTGGCCGGGTCCCCTTGCTCTTCAAGTAGAATTGGGCACAAACCTCCACCCCACACAAGGATGTCCCTAGTATCTCTCCAAAGGTCCCTGGTGTCAGACTCCTGCTCCTGCTGAATTCTGCAGCTCCGTTCTGGGTGCAGGGACCCCTGTGGGCACAGTTACCTCCTGGCCCTTCCCCACAGGACCAGTGGGCAGGGTCCTCTCTGTGGCTCCGGAGCAAAGGTGCAGGCTGATGTTGCTGGTGGTACAACAAACAACATGGCATTGAGCTCATGACTGTTTCTGCCTCCAGGCAGTGACAGCTGCTTCTGAGTGGGCTCTGTCTTCCCATGGCCTCAGGTGCTCCTCAGCACCCCCGGCCCTCTCTTCCTGACCCCTCAGCCTGCAACCCCCAAATTCCCGTTCTCCTGTCCATTTCTGGGGCAGGTAGACCTGGTGCAGGTCTGCTCTGAGCCACTCCAGCTGTGCCCAAGAGGAATCCCTTTCATCAGCAAACATACTTGGGGAGGGGGTTCCTCACAAAGATGGTCTCTTCCCATTGGTGGCTCCGCCATCAGATCTACTCACTGGAGGGGCTGAGGAGTCAAGAAAGGTGACATGAGCACATCCTGTGGAAATGAAAGCACCTATCTTAACTCTACAAACGGAGGGAGACCAGTCTGGACTGCTAATCAGCACATGGGTTTCCCAGCATCGTGCTGACCCCAGCCTACTTTAATTGGTTCTGTGGTCACTGATGATTCTCTTTAAAGAAGTAGCCTTGAACTTTTTTTTAAAATATTTTATTTATTTATTCATGAGACACACACATACACACACATACACACACACGCAGAGACAGAGGGAGAAGCAGGCTCCATGCAGGAAGCCCGACATGGGACTCGATCCTGGGTCTCCAGGATCACGCCCTGGCCTGAAGGTGGCACTGGGCCACTGGGGCTGCCCTGAACTTTCTTCACAAGAAACAAGGTAGAGCCCAAGCTGGCTGGTCTCTTACCTGGAGGGCTCTGCTTGGTGGTTGGCGGATGGGCAACGGAGGGCCCGGGGTGACTGGCTCAGGCTCCGTGGGCTCTAGTTTCTCCCTCTGCTCTGTGGGCATGACATTGCTTATTTACAGATTATTGCAAGGTTGCGGTAAGGCAACACGTGCTTCTGGGTAATCTGAACATATGAGAACGTTGGTGTGGGCTGCATTGTGTCCCCCCCAGTCCGTATGTTGAATTCCTAGCCCACAATATGACCGATGTGGGGCCTTCAGGACATAGCTGAGGTCAAATGAAGTCTTAAGAGTGGCCCAAGCTGATAGGACGGCCTGGTGAAAAGGGTGAGCAAGAGCACCTCCTCCTGGTCTCTGCCACCTGAGGACACAGTCTGTGGGGCAGGGGGTGCTCACTGAAGCCTGGCCGGGCTGCTGCTCCAGTCAGGGACACCCAGCGCCCAGGGCTGGGACAGGGCCCAGTCTGTTAGGGCTGCCCGGGCTAACACAGACACGTGTTCCAGCCACAAGCAGTCTGTATTCAAGGAGCAGCTTCAGAGTGCCCACCGCCCTGCTGGGCATGGGCTTGTGGCCTTCTGCCCCTCAATGCAGCTTCTTCTGTGGCTTCTGGGCCCTCATCTACTGATGACTGTGCTTATTTTCCTCGTTGGCCTTCTTTCTTTTTCTCTCAACCTCTCCCGGCCCCACTGTGCCTTTGCACATGCTGTCCCCTCCCTGTGATGCAGGTCTTTGCAGGCTCACCTTTCATAGGTGTGCTCCTCCGAGAGCTTGTCAAAGACGGGGCCCACCTCCACCCCTTCCCATACCACCCGGCTTCTCTCTTGCCTCTGCCCTGAGTCTCCTCCCACCAGGCATCATGCCCTGAAATTCAATGTGTACCTATTTATTATCTATTTGTTCTTCACTGGAATGTAAATGCCCTGAGGAAAGAGGCCTTTTCTCTTGTTCCTGCTCTATCCCTACAGCTTAGCAGAGAGGCTGTCAACCACACTGAATGAATGATCAAATGAATGAATAAGTGAATGAACTGATCTGTGTGAAGTTTCATGCCCAAGCATCCAGCATCTTGTGAACTAGACCCTGAGCACCTTGATTTCCAGCACCTCATGTTATCCCTCATTTTAGCTAGAGGCCAGCTGGCCCTGCCAATGGATTTCCCACAGAAAGGTTGTCACAGGTGAATGGGGTCGCCACTGGGGCTAGGCTGTGGAACGGTCGGCCTCACAGTGCTTTCCCCTACCCTTTCAACTGGAACATCTCTGAATTGATCTGTTCCCCATGTTGGGTTTCTATGATAAGCCCCATTAGAAGAAACGGCTCTACAGCTAAGAGAAGACAGAAAGCTATAAGCAGAACCACCTTCCCCATCCCACATGAGGGACAGGAACTTGCCCACACGTGGACGGTCAGTGGCAAGATGCTCACCTGGTGTGTCATGGCCAGGGATCCAGGAATTCTTGTTATATGTGTGGAACATACTTGCTTTCTCAGATGCCATAAGTGACTTTCATTCTCCAAGGCCTGGGGATAGGGAAGGATTAGTGGTCACCCCTGGTCTCTGGCAGTTCCAAACAAACCCCGGGTGCAGATGTCCCCTGACTCTCATGCTGCAGGAGCCCCGGGGAGGACCCGAGAGCTCCAGTGGGACACTATGCAGGGCACAGTGCTTTCCCATGGGGATGGTTTCTGAGAAGGACACAGAGCTGCCCCTCCCCCATGTCCCCAGCACCCTGACAGTCCAGGTGGCAGTGGAATCACTTTTCTGATGGCTCATTTGCTGCCGTCTCTCAGAGGGACATTTTGTGTACCTTTGCTTTTTCTCCCCTTTCCTCCCTTTCTTCAGAGGATTCTGTGGCACATTTCCTGACTGGAAATTTTGTTAGCCATTGCTGCAAATCCAGATGTACATTTCATCCCTGGCAATCAGCTCTTATCCTTGGGGAAACCTAATTAGGTATTACAGGACTTGTGATGTTGTTTCCATGGAAACCCCCATAGTAATGGTGTACATGCATAATATATGCTCCAGGATTTAAATTATAATATATATATTATATATATATATGTATATATATAATATATATATTATTACTGGATTTTAAGAAAATCTTTAATTTTTTTCTTTTGCTTTTTTTCTGCATATATTTTTTTAAATGATGAGAATCTTCCCTGGAGTTCTTCTCCCACAGAGAGAGAACAGTAGCGAACACAAAAGGCCCTTTTCACTTCCTCTCCTTTAATTTAAAAAAAATCATAGTTGCATGAGAATTAAAGTTTTCAGGTTACTCAGAAAATGTCTAGGCAGGATCTCCCATAACAGCTGAGAACATTTGATGAAAGATGTTGCTTATGTAAAGAACCTGAAAGACCTCAGGCCTTCAAAATTGAACAGGGAAGTTAGCGAATCCAATGAATCAACTCCAAACTTATTTTGCCTAAAAGGAACAAAAAAAAAAAAAAAAAGAAAGAAAGAAAGAAAACAAAAAAAAGAAAAAGGCTGGTTTCCTGGGTGCCTCCAAGAGACATGCAGGCGCTCTGCTATTGTGACCAGGGGGCTGGAGGACTGGCTCCTGTCTGCCTGTCTGGGCCCCACAGCTGATCCCTGTGGGCATGAGATGCTTTGCACTGATGGGGTGCAGGGGGAACCAGGTGGCCTTTGGGTGCCGGGGGTCTCGCAGGGCCGATTTGGGAGAAGCTCAGAGACCTGTGTGTAGGCTGCCTGGCTGAGGCAGGGCCGCAGAAGGGAGGACCCGCCGGCTCCTGGGAGAGAAGCCACTCTGTGCCACGTGCCACAGCTATGATGCAACGGTTTCTGGAGAATTCATAAGTAACTAAATTTAAAAAATGTATATATATATATACCTCTAATTGGCCATTTGACGAAAGAATGCTCACACTGACCTCTTTGCTAGCTGCCAGCTAATCAATTGACCCCCCCCCCCCAAACTTACCAGCAAGTCACAGTCCCCAAACTCCGTGCAGTTCTCCCTCCACACGCGGCAAATTCTGTCTTGCCTTTGTTCTTTGATTCTGTCTAAGGGCTGACTTCTCACCAGTGAGAGGCGCTTAGCATGCGAAATAACCAAACTGCTTGCAAAATAGCTTTGTAAAGGCATCGAGTCATCCTCAGATAAATGAAATGGTGTGTTCCTGGAGGGGGCGGGGTGGAAAGGAGCCCGTGTGCCCTTGTCATGGGCCCTCCTTGATGGTTGCTGACCCACCATGCCTGGGGAGCCCTGCCAGAGCCTCACGGTGGGGGTGGCCGTGCCTCTGGGGGGCTCTGGTGGAGAAGCTACGGGGAAATGTTGGGCTCGGCAGGCAAATTACCCAACTCTCCTAACACGCGCACTAAGTGCATGAACTAGTTTTGTACTGTGTTACTTTTGTTGCATAAGAAAGCACCCCCAAAATTAATGTCTTGCAACGATACTCACTCACTCATGACTGGGTCAGTCATCTGGCTGGGGCTTCCCCGGGGCGAGCGTCTGTCACATGCAGCTGGTGCTGGCTGAAGGCAGGGGCATAGGACAAGCGGGGCCACGTGTCCACAGCAGCCCCATTGCATGACCCTTCCTGGCCTCTGCGACATCACAATTTCTATGTCCCACTGGCCCAAGCAGGGCACACGGCCAAGGTCAGATTCCAGGGGCTGAGCAGTGGATGGCAGCTCTTGCTGGGAAGAGAGGCGAAGCGCTGTGTGAGGAAGCAAGCGAACAGGGTGGGAGCCGCTTGCATGAGCTGCCACACCACGTGTGTCTGATACAGGCCTTCCCAGGCTGCCAAGCCCCGCCGAGCCCCAGAAGCCTCCCAACGTGCCCTTTCCTGTGAAAGCGACTTGAGGTCGCAAGCTGATTCCTGGACATGTATTGGATTCATACTTATGTCCCCACTGTGTCCTCACCTAGCTGGTTCTTTTTTATGAGGAATAATTGACAACTGCGTACGTTCCAAGTCTACATGTGGGTGACAGGCATGGGGCAGTTCGTGAACACACCCCTCACCCCACATTACTTCCTTCTTTCTGGGGGAGAGTGCTTAAGATCTACTCTCTGAGCAACTTTCCAGAGCTGCCTGTGGTGTCCGACTGGCGATGGTCAGATTTACAATTTTTTTACTTTATGATGCCAGGAAAGTGATAAAAGCATACTTTGAATTTTGTTTTTTTAATTTTTTTTTCATACTTTGAATTGAATACAGGCCTCTTCCTGGGCTAGGAATTGGGAGATGGTCATCCGTCATGATACATGGTACTGGCCGTTGCTCCCACGTAGCCTTGTGGTCACTAGGGTCAGCCACCCACACGCTATCCTCCAGTCAGTCCCCACACAGATATTCTGTTTGTCACTTCCAGTCCAGCATTCAAAACATTGTAAAATAGGCTTTGTGGGAGATGATTTTGCCCAACTGTAGGCTAGCATGGGTACACTGAGTCTGGTCCAGGTTGGCCAGGCCGATGTTTGGGAGCTTAGGAACTCTGTTTTAAGTCGAGGAACATCTGTAGTCAGTTGTTACCAATTAATTGATCTGTTGAACTGAGTGGAGTCGCGTTGAGTTTGTCCTTTCTCTCTAATCACAAGTTCCGTGAAGGAGTGTGGGATTGCTCTGTTGCATTAACCCTCCTCCTGAAGCTCCCAGAATGACACCAATAGGCGGAGAACCCTACAGGCTCCCAGGACCAGCAGAAGGATCAGGTGCAGAGCCAGCTAGGTTCAGGGCACCGTCTGAGGAAGGTGAGGCCCTGGCTGGTAGGCCTGGCGCTGGGTGCTGCTCCTTTGGGCTGGACAGACCCACATGAGTGAGATCACCTCTGGAGACTCAGGAGGCTGCAACTCTCAGCAACAGGGACAGCGTGGCATTCCTTCCCCACTGGGGGAGGCCCGCGTTTGAGGGGTGATAGTAGGAAGAGACCCGCTGGTCCACCCAGGCCTGCAGGCTTTTGTGAGCAGAGGCTTGTGGGCTCCCTGTGCTCCCTGCCCCAGGCCAGGCCCATATCACATCAGCGTGCTCCTGCTGTTCTCATGGCAAATGGCTGTTCCAGAACCCAGGCTTCAAGGCTGGGGCCAACGCACTGGGGAGGACAGTCCTTTGTTGTGGTTGCTTCCTCTCTGCCCTCACCCCTCTGCCCAGCGCTGCTTGAGATCCTGGTTCCAGATTAGCTCCAGAACTTTCTGAGACTTGAAGTCACCTGGGACAATGTATTCCAGATCGGACCAGCCCCTGGGAATGGAGGGCACCCTGCCATGGCGGAAGGTGAATCCTTAGGTACTTCATTGGTCACAGGCTCAGAAACGAGTTTTCCATGGGAATTTCCATCCTGGGTGGTGGACAGGGGTGTGACATGGTCATCCAGCTACACCTGTTTATTCACTAAACTTCCTTGACTCCCCACTGTGTGCCTGCCGCCCTCCCAGGAGCTGGAGAGAGAGCACACATGCCAGGAGAACACCAGGAAGGGGGAGGCGCCCAGCCAGAGAGTCCAGGGGGATGGCAGTTTGGGGACCACCTGACCTGCTCCTGGCTCCTCCTCTGAGGAGGACACAGTCCCTGTCCCTCTGGAGTTCGGGCTAGGACCAGTGGCTCCCAGTCTGGGAGACCCTTTAGAGTCAGCTGGGAGCTCAAAGAAAAGTCCCAGTGCCAGGGTCTCACACTCAGAGTTGCAAACCTGCCTGGTCCGTGTTGGCCCGGGGACGGTGTTTTCAGCAAACTCTCCAAGTGACTATAGCGTGCCTGGGGGAGCAAGAACACGGTGGGTATGCACTGAGCTCTGCCACGGGTAAGGGACGCACAAGGCATGAACAAGAAAATGGCAGGCTGGGTCCTGCCTGAGTCTGAGAGGGCGGGGCTGCCCTGTGACTCCCAAGGGCACAGGGCGTCCTCATGCAGGACAGCAGCAGGATCCCTGGGCATGTTGGGCCCCCTTTAGACCCACAGTTCCCTGTGCTAGAGCCCCATCTGGCAGAGGCTCCCAGTGGGCAGCCTGAAATGGTCACCTGCCCATCCCTTGGCCTGCCCCAGACACCCCGCAGACACATTGTGTGATTGCCCCCAGGCCAGCCAGTTTAATAATCCCTCACATTTTTCTAGCAGTTGGTAAAGACAGGCAGGTTCAGGAAGAATAGTTCCATGACAGAGAGGTAGAAGCAGGCCCAGAGAGATGCATGACCCACCTACGGTCATACAGCTAGTGCCTGCGTGTGAGGATCCCCGTGGTGCTCACCAGCCTGGACTCTGCTGCCTCCTGCCCCCACCCCACACCAGGACACAAGGCAGGCAGTGTCACCGCCCAGGGACCAGCATCTTCTGTAATGCTGGGCAGAGCCATGAGGTGCCCCCTCTTTAACATGGACAGTGTACAGTGTCCATCCCCAGCGGGGAGTCAGCGAGGTCTGTGACTTGTTGCTTAGGTTCTTGCCCACAGTGAACCCAGTTATTATAGTAACCTGATGCAATTCTTTATTATAGGATGGATGGTTTTCATTTTGTGTTTGAAGAGTCTGGTCAGTAGTCACATTGCCATGGCTTGGCCCCGTCAGTGGCAGTTAGGAGCAGAGGGGATCCACCCAGCAGCCATTAGGGCTTTTTTGTCTGCAGAGGTAGAAAGCTGTATCTGAAAGTTGTCTCCCACCCCCTCAGCTCAGCAGCACTGCAGAAGGCAGGATGGGAGTCCTGGCTGGGTGCTGGGCTGAGTACCTTTCCTGGCTAGGTATCACACCTTCCTAATTAGAGCCATTGAGCCAGGACTATTTGCACAGTGCCTCCTAGCTCCCCTCGAGGAGGCTGTGCTCAGGGCTGGTTTGTTTAACCTTGAATCCTCAGGCGGATGTCTTTGAGAACAAGGCCTGGGCTTTCCCGATGTGTGAGTCCTAGCGCCAGCCAGGGCTGGGCACCCAGCAGGTGCTCACCTTCATGGCAATGTAGCAGGGACGCCCACTGCAAGGAGGGCCTTCCATCATCCCTGAGCCCATTCCCTCGTAGCTCGGAGTAGTAGCAGCTGGGACTTCCCGGCTGATAGGCAGGATTCTGATCCCCTGTGCACCCGAGTCCAGGGCAGCCTCACAGTCCTGGCCACCAGCAGAAGTAGCCTGAGAGACAGGAAGGCTCACAGTATAGCCAGGATCACAGAGCTAGTTAGTGTTGGGGTCCTGACCCTGACTTACCCAGGATCACAGAGCTAGTTAGTGTTGGAGTCCTGACCCTGACTTACCCAGGATCATGGAGCTAGTTAGTGTTGTGGTCAGGGTCCTGACTTACCTGGAATCCCAGAGCTAGTTAGTCTTAGGGTCAGAGTCCTGACCTGCACACCCTGGCTCCTGGGACCCCACCGTTAACACTCTGTGGCTTGTGGGGGGTCAAAGTCCTGCCAGCACACGGATATCCCTTTTCTGCTTGGGGAGAGGAACCTGCACCAGCGCTGGGGACTTCGCTCATGCAGGAACATGACTCTTTCACCTCCACATCCCCATCCGGGGCCTGGCAGGGGGTGCAGGATGGTGTTTTAACCAGAACGAGCGGCTCTTCCTCCTCTTCATGGAATGGCTAGTTTAGGGGCGCCTTGAGGCAGGAAGGGGCCTGGGAAGCAGTCTGGAGTCTCGAACAGGGCCCTGAGCACACAAGGCAGACCTCCCTGGAGGGCCCCGAGGTGAGCTCTGGCCCCTCTAACAGGCTCTCTGCTCCCGCCAGCTCTTTGTGATCGACAACGGCGCAGACGACTGGCGTATTGCCATGACCTACGAGCGCATCCTTCACATCAGCCTGGAGATGCTGGTGTGTGCCATCCACCCTATCCCCGGTGAGTACAAGTTCTTCTGGACAGCCCGCCTGGCCTTCTCCTACACTCCGTCTCGGGCAGAGGCCGACGTGGACATCATCCTGTCTATCCCCATGTTCCTGCGCCTGTACCTGATTGCCCGCGTCATGCTGCTGCACAGCAAGCTATTCACTGACGCCTCGTCCCGAAGCATCGGGGCACTCAACAAGATCAACTTCAACACCCGCTTCGTCATGAAGACCCTCATGACCATCTGCCCTGGCACCGTGCTGCTTGTGTTCAGCATCTCGCTGTGGATCATCGCTGCCTGGACGGTCCGTGTCTGTGAAAGGTAGGGCTGCGTCTGCACTCCCAGCGGCTGGGCGGGAGGGGGGGGGTGGGAGGCACAGGTGCAGGAGGAGGGGCAGGTGCCTGTACACCTAGGGGAGGGCTGGAAGGGGCATGCGGCCAGGTGTGCTGGGAGCCTGCACCACCATCCTTGGTGGGCGGGTCGTCTGTAAGCCAGTGTGTGCTCATGTTCTGTGCCATCCCTCGCCTTTCTCATGGGTGATACTTTGCAATTCTGTATTATCTTTTCGTCTTGGGCATTAACGATGCTCACCAACATTTTCAAGGCTTTGGGAAGTTGTGCAGTGAGGAAACTGGTTTAATTTTGTTTAATATAGATTTTCTCAAAAGTGTTCACCCAGAAATCCTTTTTGTTGTATGCTATTGATGCCTCACTGCCCACTGTGTGGTACACACAACCAGCAGCAGTGTAGCTAGGAACTCATTAGAATGTGGAACCTCAGGCCTCATCCCAGGGCTGCTGAGTACACATGCATTTCAACAAGTGTACCTGGTGACTGGCAGGCACCTAAAAACTTGAGAAGCATGGTGTGGAGGGAACATACTTTGGGAAACACTGTTTCAGGAGCTGGTGCTGAGCAAAGAGGAGGATGTGGCCTCACGGAGAGACCCACCTGCAATGCAAAGTGCCAGCCCCTCTAAACTGCCATCACTGAGGCTTGAGGGCCAGACAGTGCCACCTCCTCCCACTGTCACCTCAAGCTGCCTGCGAGGACTCCTGTCCCTTTCAGGCTAGCCCTTGATATTCCTTCCAATCTGAGTTCCCATGTGGAGTCTGAACACCTCTGTTAGAAACCTAGATTCTCTAAGTTGCTGTGAGACCTTGGGCAAGTCACTTGACCTCTCTGGGCCTCAGCATTCTTGCTTTATTTTTTATTTATTTTTAAAGATTTTATTTATTTATTCATGAGAGACACAGAGAGAGAGGCAGAGACACAGGCAGAGGGAGAAGCAGGATCCATGCAGGGAGCCTGATGTGGGACTCGATCCCGGGACTCCAAGACAACGCCCTGGACCAGAGGCAGGCGCTAAACCACTGAGCCACCCAGGGATCCCCAGCATTCTTGTTTTAAAATGAGGATCTCTTCATTTTTTAAAAAATGATTTTATTTATTTATTCGTGAGAGACACAGAGAGAAAGAGAGGCAGAGACGCAGGCAGAGGGAGAAGCAGGTTCCATGCAGGGAGCCCGACGTGGGACTCGATCCTGGATCTCCAGGATCATGCCCTGGGCCGAAGGCAGTGCGAAACCACTAAGCCACCGGAGCTGCCTGAGGATCTCTTCAGAAGGAAGGAAGAGAAGTTCACTTGAGAGACGTTATTTTTATTACATGGGGAGGCCCGGGCAGGCACCCTACATAGTCATGTGGACCCTGGCAGTCTCCTTTAACTTGCTCATTGCTGCATCACCAATCTTCCATGCACCTGTGTCCCAGCAGAGACAAGAGGGATGAAGGAGAGTTAGCTGAAAACCTCTCACGTGGGTACATTGAACCAGATTTCCCACCTATTTTAAGATGTTCTGTTTGCAGATATTTCTTCCAGATATTTGGCCAGTAGACTCACTGTCAAGGGCGTTCTTCTGCTGCAGGACAAGGGCCCCCAAGCATGACAGGGTCAGTCCCTGCTGGCAGTGCTGGGTTGGGAGACACTTCTTGTGTACAGAGCCCTGGGGACTAAGAACCCCACCTCAGGGCAGCTGGTGCTGCAGCACCTACTCTAGGAGAGGCTGCATCTCACGCCGCCTGGTGAGCCCTTCCTGGTGAGCACTCTTTGCAGTGGGGAAAGCCTATGCGTGGATCCCAGCCCCACATCCTCTACATGCTCCTGGCTGAGCCACATCCGGCTGGTCATGGCACCTCTCTGGGCCTCAGTTTTGTTACCTGCAAGCTGGGGTAGTGACACCTACTTTCCAGGATTTGTCATTGGAACAAAGCGAGTAGTGTGTGGCCCTGCCAGCTGTAGTACGGCAATGGTGGGAATCCACCGTAACAGTGGAGCGCTCTGGGGAACCCTTGAGAATTCTGTGGCTGCTTTGGATAATGAGAAGCAGCCAGTTCCCACCCCAGGTGGGCCCCTACTTTCCTGTTCTACTTTCCAAACGGTTGGAGCTGAGTCTTTAACAACTGTGACTGAATTTGCAAAGCCCTTTCCGACATTTAAAATGCTCCGCAGCCTGACACCCGGCCCGCTGGGCATGTATGCTCACCTGTGCTCACCCGTGCTCACTTGTTCAGATGAACGAATGAACTGGGCTCAGACAAAGTGTCTGCAAGTGAGATTCATTGTTTATTGAACCTGCCACAAGTCGGTGACTATTTTTACTAGCATGCTCCCAAAGTACTCTGTTGCCTTGTACTTCGCGTGGAAGGGCCTGCAAGGCTCCCGAGTAGCCCGCCAGGCCTCTGCCCAAAGACACAGCTGGCCCAGCTGAAGGCCGCAAAGAGCAAGTCAGAGCCCTCCTGGAGCTGCCCCTTCCCCAGCCACCCCTTGACCAACGGTTTCTGTTCTTATAGACCTGGGGCACACCACCGCCTTGTCCCTTGTGTCCCAGCTGGCTGCCGGTCCTGTGTGACATGCCAGCTGGGTATCACCTCTGTGGCCTTCCAGTAGGCCTGTGGTGGAGGGGCCACCAACATCCCCATTTGAGAGCTGAGGAAACTGCTGGCACCACCGGCCTGAGGTTGCAGAGCCAGAGCTGGAACTCCTGGCTATCTGTCCCTGTCCCTAGCCTGGGGCTCGAGCTCATGGGGAGGCTGTGGCCTGGACTCCCCTGGGGACTCCCCAACATGAAGGGCTCACAGCCACACAGGCTGGTGCTTAGATGCCGGGACTCTGCCGTTTGTGCACTCGCCCTTTCATCACTGTCCTCGGGGTCAATTTCATGGTGAATTCCAGGGTCGCCGTCCTCTGCCCCTGCATGCCCGCCTCGCACCGGCCCCCTTCCCTCCAGCCCCCTTCCCTCTGTGGGGACTGGCCAGTGGTCGAGAGCTGCCCAGGCAGAGGGAGGCTGGTCAGCGTAGGAGTGGAAAGGCCCCTCACCTCGGCTGCCCTGCTTGCTGCACATGCCCAGGCACTAATGCTGAGAGCAGCCCTAGTAGAGCTCCTGCTTGAGACTCTTGCTCAGAAGTCTGGCCTCCGTGAACACATGTACCTATCAGCAGGTTTTCTCCTGCTCCAGGGAAGCACTTCTCTTACGGTGGCTGAGGAGTTCCCTTTAGAATGTGGTGTAGATGACCACTATCCTTTCGCAGCGTCCAGCACTAGGCAAGACAGGCAGAGCCCCTGAGACCGGAGCCTGTCGATCACAGACTGGCAAGTGGACACAGGGCTGCTTGGGGGCACATGCGCAAGATGGCCTTGGTCTCGCTTAGCTGACCCGACGATGGCTCTGTTGCCCCAGACGGCGGAGAGGGCACATGACTCGCCTGGGGTCACATAGCAGTGTGGCAGGAGAAACCACAGGTTCTGGAGAAACCACCGTCTGCCAACGCCTAGAACGGGGCGGCTCTTGCAGGCCAGGCTTATCTCCGCTTGTATACACACACTCCTCGAGTTGCCATGGAAATCCCTCTTCAGCAAGACGCAATTTAGAAGACATTTCTCATTTCTTAGGTTGACTTTTATGTGACAGGAAAGGTTTCTCGTGTTTCCTCCTTCCGAGGAAGGGGAAGTTAGCAGCCCGCCAGCGCAGTCCGCTCCGGTTGCTGGGAGGGCAGGGACAACAGCAGGCTTGTTTTCCTTGGACTCGGCATGGCCTTACATCACGGGCGGCAGGCCCGGCAGCCCGGCACTCCCGTTCCCCAGGATTCTCCTGGCCGCCTGCCCGCCTGCCCGCCTCCCACAGGCCTCCCGGAGCCCATTGGAGGAAGCTCCTCACTAAACACTGTTACACGCACACACAAGCAGCCGAGCAGGTGGAGGGCCCTGGTCCTCGGGCCACAGCTGGACACGCGTGGACAATGGGCTTTCCTGGCCCGCCCCCCCAGATGTCTGCCAGCTTACCCCCGGGTTCATGTCCCTGCGGGCGGCCCCAGGGCCTGCAGAGCGCAGACACGGTAGACTGTTTTGTGATCCCAAGCCAGGGTTTGTAAACCACCTCCAGCCTCCTGAATGGAATCCCTTTGGACGTTTCCTCCTGAAGCTCCAGGCTCTGCAGGCAGCCAGCCTGTCAACAGGTCTTTGTGGGTGATGCTGTGAATTTTTGTCTATTTCTACATATTCGTATTTTTATGAGGAATTTGATTCTGGAGGCCCTGGAACTGGAGAAAACAACTCCTGGCCCAATCTTTCTCTTGTTTGAAGCCACCCTTCCCATGGGAAGATCAGGAGAGGCTTCCTCCTCTACCCTCTGCCTTGTCGGCCACCTGCCCCAGTCTGGTCTGCACCAGAGAACAGCCCCCCCACCTGTGTCTCCTTCCCCCAGATTCCTACCTTGAGCTCCATGAAAGGAGTAGGGACATGGTCTACTGTGAGACCCACACTATGGGCTTGATACCAGCCCTTGTGGGCCGGGCGGAGCTGAGAGCAGGGCCGTGGGTTCTCGTGGGCCCCTCGAGTTTGGGGCCCAGCCACCAGCATGGAACACACACCCAGAGCCCCACTGGGACAGTCAGAACTACTAGTAATAGTTATTGCTATTATAAAACTGAAGTTTTTTTTTAAAGAAAAGATTTATTTATTTTTTTTATGAGAGAGAGAGTGTGAGCGAGGGGAAGGGCAGAGGGAGAGGGAGCAGGAGACAAGCAGAGTTAGGAGTCTCTCATGTTTTGTCACCCTCTCTAATTTTTCCCACTCATTTTCTCTCCTTTCCCCTATAATCCCTTTCATTATGTTTTATCTTCCCCATATGACTGCCTGGTTTTAAAAGCTTGCAAACTGCTGGTGTGGTGAGGACAGGAAAGAACCCACGCATCAGGTGAAGCCTGCCCTCTAGCTGAAGGAAGCAGTCATTGCCCCTGGGAGAAGCGGGGAGCCCAGGGGGCTCACGTGCCAGGGTGTGCCAGGTCGAAGCTGATCCCCCTGGGCCATGGGGAGTTCCTGGGCAGGGCGACGGGGGAGGGTGCAGATCCTCCTGGGGGCCCTGCAAACACACTCGCTAATTAAGAAAGAGGAAGGTCATGGTAGATCATCCTGAGAGCGGCTGGGAGGGAGGAGAGCCTTAGGAGGCTCTCAGGCTCCCCTAATGGTGCAGGAGGCTATGATTTCTGCACAGAGGGTGAGGGAGCAGACATGACAGGGAACTGTGTGTAGTTCATATAAGCACAGAGTTCCAGAAAGCTAAAATTGTTTTAGTATAAAGAACGTTCACATTGGAGGCTACTGGATTTTTTAAAATGTGGAATGTGGAGGACGAGCTTAAAAGTCCTTTTAGAATGTAGGACAGAACAGAGTGATGAGAAGGTGGATGGCAGGTCAGCATCGGAGGCTCTAGACTTAAGGCTAAGCCCAAGGACCAGAGGAAGAAACCAGAACAATCTGGACAACAGCATAATCAAAGACATACGCCAAGAAAACTTTCCTAGACCTGGTGGCCTGAGGGGGAGGGGTGGAGGGACTGGGGTGAGGCAGGTGGGAACAGGCTGTTCTCAGAACCGGGACACAGTCAGGTCCAGAGATATCCTAATCAACTCATTTTCTGGAAAGTTTACTGAAACCTAAGTTTCAGCAATCCTGGCCACGTGGGCAGCACTGAGCAGACTTTCCTCAGGAGCCCTGAATTGCAGACACGAGTGTTGTTCCTGTGGGAGGCAAGAACGGGTCATCCTTGGAGTTTTTTGGGTTCAGAAGGTAAACAAGCTGCGTGTTTTGGGGAAATGAATCACAATTAAGGTCTTAATGCAAGGATGTAAAGTCGGACAGGTAGACAGCACACAAGCCAGGGAACCATGAACTCAAGGTACATTTAACCATGACTGCAAAACCATGTTCTAAAGGAGGTTCTGGAAAGAGTAGATTTATGATAAAAGATTCCATGACATTTAAGACCCTCAGATTATAAAATCTAGAGAAGGCTAAAAATGATTAATAAAAGCATGCTAAGTTCATCATCTTAGGTGGAGAAGAGAACTCTAAAAGCCTTATCACTCGATTTAATAATTAGAGAAATATAGTTTAAATCATTTTTTAAACCTAAAGTTAACCACAGGTAGAATTTTGACAATAGCATACAACAGCATCAACCCAGTATTCAAGTCACCCTCACCCCAGCTCCGTGAGGTGTGGGGGCCACTGTGGTTGCCAATCTCTGTGGGAGGAAACTGAGGCACAGAGAGGTCAAAGCAGTGTGCTGGGTCCCAGAGCCAGGGAGTGGTGGACCCAAGACCTCAGGACCCTGCCCGAGAGCCCCACTTTTCCCTACCTTGAGGATGTGCACTCTCCACATCCCTGGGTGAGTCATATACACGTCAGAAACAGAAAGACCAAAGAAGTAGGAAGAATTTAAAAACAGAGAAAGCATGAAAAAACAAACTTACAATCTATAACATCTAACATAATTGAGTTTCCCTCCCCTGTTAGGAGGCAGTGTCTCTTAGGATAGGATTTAAAAGCAAAATTTGATTTCATGCTGTTTACAGAAGACGTTCCTAAAGCGTAAAGACCTAGAAAAATAAATGAATAACAGAGATTTATTAGGGAGTACAAACCAAAGGGTGATTGAGTAGAAGTCCTCATTTTAAACCAACTTAAATTCAAAGCAAAAAGCATTAAATGCTTTAGAAGGACTGTTTAATATGAATAAAAGTACCATACACAGTAAACTGTGAACTTTTATGCAAAAACAAACAAGGAGATCAAGACCTGAATTAACTGTTTTAATAACCTAAATATTGAATACAAAATACAATACAATACAATAATACATCTTCTTTTTAAACTTTCATGGAACATTTACAAAAAATCAATCAACTTCTTGGCCACATGTTTCAAAATATCAGAAAAAATCTTCAGACATATTCTCTAACCACAAGGCCATAAAAATTCAATTAAAAGAAAACTTTTTAGGGGAACTTTTGAAGTAATCTCCTCAGCTACAACTTGGCCAAAAGAGAATTATTCAAACTACCATTAAAGACTATTTAAAAAATTACAACGATGACTCTGAATAGCCAAACTCAAAGTGTGACCAAAGTTGTACACGCAGGAAAAATATCCTGGAAGTTTTTTATTAAAAAAATAAAGCATGAAAATAAATAGAATAAATTGAAATGCATTAGGAAACTAAAGCCTTGGGAGAACAGATTATAAGACAGGAATTAATAAAGTGAAAAACAGAATTTATATATCCAAAAGATACCAACTTCTAATAAATCTAATCAAGTAAAGCTGGAAAACACAAAAAGGAATTTTAAGGGGTAATAAGTACTGATTCTGAAGATGTTTTAATAAATAAATGAGAATAGCTTAACTTTATTTGAAAGAGAAGACCATTGAGGGGGACTTTGCTGGATATTAAAATATTTATAAAACAAGTAAGTCCCTATGGCATTACTGAAAAATGAGTAATGACAGATCAATGAAACCTACTGGAAAACCCTGAAATAAACCCTAGAATGTAAGAACTCAATGATGAGAAGGAAAACCAGTTAGGAAGCCATAGGTTTTCCAGTAAATGTTCATGGAGAGATTGGAGGTTAGATACCTGGATGAAAAACCAAATCAGAGCCCACTCCTTACCAGCCACCAGCAAAATTCCAGGTGGATTAAAGAGTCAGATGTGAAGAAGAAACCACAAGCAAGCTCCAAAAAACAAAGTGAACATTTAATCAGTCCTGCGATGGGAAAGAACTATCATGCCTAAAATCTCAGAAGAAACATGAAGGAGAAGACTGTTGTATCTGCTTACATCCTACGTATAATTTTAGATTTCTGTCCTCCAAAAAATACACACTTATTTTAAAAGCAAATGTTACACTAGGGAAAATATTTGCAGCAAACATGAGGAGAAGTAAATATCCCTCTTATGCAAAGAAGTCTCAGAAGCTAATCAGAAAAAAATCATCTCAGTTTAAAAAAAAAAAGGCTATACATAACACCAGACAACCACCTTGGAAGAAACACATACATCCAGCTTCACTGGTCACAGAACCACAAATGAAGACTACATAGTGATGGTATCTCCTCTGGAATTGACACAAATTTAAATGAATATGATGCAGTGCTGGATAAAGCTGCTATTGCTGGGGGGGGGGTCCCTCCCACAAGGAGTAGGGTGCAAGAGGAGAAGCTGCCTGGGGAATACAGACAGCAGGTCTGGTGGAGGGGAGGGTGCTTCTGTGGAGTTTGGAACTGCAATCAGTAATTCCCTTCCAGGAAGCTGTTCTAACAGAATAATCAATTGATATTAATGTTCTTTACTATGTCACCTTCTCTGATAGTGGAGAATAAGAAACCACATAAATGGCCAGGATTTGAGTAGTTAAAGGAATGATAGCACATCTGTGAGATGCACAGTTAGGCAACAATGTAAAAAATCAGCCTTTTGAAGCCCATAAGGCAGGAAAGTAGTTATTGTATAGTATTTGAAAAAGGAGGACAGAAATAGTATTACATAGGGTATCTCCAATTTAAAATCAATACCAGATCCATAGAAAATGCTTGGAAACACATAATACTACAGTTTTTCTGTGGGATATTACATGTGATTGATTTACCCATTACATGTATTTTCTACAATGAAAACGCATGACATTGTGCTCGTGTTTATGTTTTGTGGAAAGAGGTAGCAGTTGCTTTTTTCTCCCTCTGTAAAATCCCTCTTCATCTTCCACAGGAACTCAAATTTCATGTGAACAGGGCTTGGAAAGTAAACTAGAATGGCTCAGGTTTTACATATAATTTTTCTCAGAAGAGAGTGAAATTCTTCTGAAGGCTCCCTGCCCGCCTGGCAGCCAGCAGCCTTAGTGGGCAGGGTGGCCTCCATGAGCCACCTGAGTCCTCTCTCCCTGGCAGGTGTGTTGCTTACAGCCCCTTGGTGCCTGTGGAACGTTCCTGGAAGGACCTAGAGCTGGTGTCCAGGCGGGTGGAGTCTGCAGGTGAGGTGTGACCAACGCATGGCTCCAGGGGCTCTTCAGCATTGGCTAGGGGGCTAGGGGCTGGCCGGACTCAGGGCCGCCAACGTGGACAGGTGGTTCCCATGGGGAGGAGCTGCTGTCGGGACGCGCACAGGCAAGGGCCGGAGGGCTGGTGTCTATGCACTCAGGATTCAGGAAGTCAGCAGTGGCTTGGGGCTGGGCCTCTGCTCCAGGGCTGCTCCCCTATACCCGCCCCCGCAGCCTGCCTTCTGGTGCCAGGTGCTCCTCTGACATTCCCCCACCTTTACTCTCCTACAGCCCACTTTCTCTTTCCCAGTGACTGTGATTCAGCAAGTCTTTCCTCTTCTGTATTTGCAGTGATTTATGCTCTTTGACATTTAAACATGAAATGGTTCATCTGTGACCAGTGTATTCATACTTTCATATTAAATAATAATAGGTTACTTATATAATAGGGATGACAGTGCTTAGGAGAAGGAAGAACTGGGGAAATGATGAGTGTCCGTAAAGTCAATGTCCTGAAGCAGGAAGTTTGGGATGCGCAGGTGCCAAGTGAACTCCCTGTTGCCTTAGGTGTGACTTCTCCATCCTTCCCGTCAAGTCAATCCCCGAATTACCCCAGCCTGGGTCCTGCTAAACTCTGGGTTTCCCTAACCTCCCTGCTGGGATGGGGCCAGGGTCCGTTTGCCTTCTAGATGTTGCCTTTGGTGGAGCAGTCTAAGGACCAGCCTTCTTTGTCCAGCTGGGTCATTCCAGCCCTTCCCCACTGGGATATGAGAGACAACAGAGCCCACAGAAACGGCTGGAATGACCATGTTCTCGGTTCTGCCAGGGGCAGCACCCCGCTGTGGGTGCGTGTGTCCCAGGGAAGCCCAAGGGCCTGGGGCCAGCGGGGCAGGGTCACAGTCCCAGGGGACAACAGGACCACACATCCTGTTAGGGCTGGAGTGGTCTGAGTGAGCTAAGGTGAGGAAAGGGAGGAGTTCCTGGAGGCTGCATTAGTTCAGTTACGTGGGGGGCTGGCATGAGTCAAGACAGGAAAACAGCATTCTGTCAACTTTTCCACTTCCAGTTGTTTTTTTGGTCCCTGGTGACCCACTGCACCCTGTGTTGCTGGGCAGGTACCCAGTGGGAGGGACTGGGCCCTCAGCCACAGGCCTTCTCCATGTGTTGCATGGCCCAGATTGGGCCGGGGTGCTCCCTCACCACCCTGGGCTCTGTGTCCCCTCCACGCCACCACCCACCCCGTGGGGCCTACAACCCCGGTTCTCCTAGCACCATGGGGATGGTTTCATGAGATTTTCTCCCTCCATTTAATACAGACTCCACTGCCCCACAGACCCTGGGAGCTGAGCTGGGAAACAATGTGGGCAAGAACAGGTCATGCTCCAAATGGCCCCTGACGGCACCCTCCCCTCAACTCTCCAGTACCTGCCCCCACACTGCCTAAGAGTTTAGGACTAAGTAGTGTCTCTGGGAATCCACAAGCCCTAACACATGTGGTCATGTTCTCTCAGGAGGCTCATGGGAGCTGCCTGCCGACAAGGACCCTGCAGGCCGACCCCAGAATGGGGCACAAAGTGAGTTAGTAAAACTCCTTTTGGCAATTTAAACATGTTTTAACTGAGCCCCACACACAGCAGCGTCAGTGTTCAGAGGTTGAGTCTATAATGGATGTGGCCTGAACTCAGGGCAGGCGACAGTTCGGTTCCTGGTCGTCATGTACTTAACTGGCCAGAGTCGTACAGCTTCCACTGAACACACCCTGGGACGGGAAGCTCACCACTTCAAAAGACCATTCAGTCCGTCTACAGACAGCTCTGACATAGAAATATCTTTCTAATATTGGTTGAAATTAAACTCCGTGTTGTTTGTGACTTAGGTCCTAACTCTGTTTTCTGTTATCAACACCAAAGAAATTCAGGCAACGGGCTGGTAGTTAAGCCATTGCCCTCTGGGCAGGTATGGGCTTGGGCCCTACTTGGGCTCTTAGTGACAGGTGACCATGGACAAGCTAGCCTCAGGACATCTGAGAAATGGGATAATTCATGGGAAGCTCCCAGTGGAGGGCACAATGAGTGGCACACCATGAGCCTCCAGTGAAGCAGGCTGGGGTCCCCCTTCCACCCAAGACCCTCGGTGTTGGAGAACCAGTCTCATCTTCCTGAAATGAATGGTCTCTGCTCCTTGGACAGGTCCTCATGGGACTCTGTTCTGACCAGACTCCCGCTCCTGCTCCTCTTCTCCCTGCTCATCTGTGTCCCCACAGAGTGGGCCCCAGACTGAATCCAGTGCCCACGATGGTAGCAGCCTCTCATTTTCTGGATGTTACCCTCCATAACTATGTTTAATGCAGCTTGAGGGCAGCCTGCAGGGATGGCCCGGGCCTGTGGAATAGGTACAATGTCCTGGGGATGGTGAACAGGTCCCGGGGCCTCTGCTCACGCTTGCTTGGCCTGAGCCCTGTGGCCCGGCATGGCCCACCACCTGATGGGAGCCGCAGCGGAGGCTGAGGCCAGAGGCTGCTCAGAAATCATGTGGGGGTCAGGCAGGGCTCTAAGGTCTAGATGCTCCTGTCCCGCTGCCAGCTTTAGCAAGGGGTGGGGGCCTTTTCTCTGCCTTGGACCTCCCTCTGATAGGATGGAGCACTGAGTGTTGAGGTCCCCTCCCTGGCTCTCTGCACCATCCTTCCAGGCTGTCGTCTACCAACTCCGCTTCCCTGAACTGGGCATGCTGCTCCGTCTGTCATCCCTGTCATCACGCCCGCCCCCAGACAACCATCCACGGACACATGCGTGTGCCGTGCCTCCCAAGCCTCTCCCCTGAGGGGCAATGTTCTATGACAAATAGTTTGCTAAATCATGATGTTATAAATCCTATGGAGTCTAACTATCCAGCAGGCACTGTGTTAGGACATAAATACACCTTAGAAAATAAAACATGACCCTCATGGAGCTTATAGTCCACCAGGGAAAACTGATAATGAGAAACAAATAAGTGATTTCAGATCTATCCTGCAGCCTGTGAAGGAGTTAAAACACATGGTTGCAATGACTTTTTTTTTAAGTAATGGGGTTGGAGAGCAATCCTACTGAGTGGGAACCTGCTCGGAAGGTCGTTCCAGGGAGCATGTGTGTCAGCTGAGACCCGATAAGCCATTTACAGACCAAGGGGGTGAGCTTTCCAGGAAGAGGGAACAACATGACATGTACACCAAAGGTGGCGAAGAGCGAAGAGCGTGGTGAGGAGTAAGCAGGAGGTTGGGGGGCTGAGGGCATGTGGCTGTGGCAGAGCCTGGGCTGCATGGAGGGGGTGGTGCCAAGGGCAGCAGGAAGCCTCCAAAGGTGTACAACTAGAAGAGCCATATACAGTCTGGCTCGTTCTAAGCATGTGGCCAAGGACCCATGTGGAGAATCCACTGGGAGCAGGGAAGAAGCCACTGGGGCAAGGAGATGGGTGGCCACTGCAACCTCTGGGGAGGGGGCAGGAGGTGGGACTGGCCAGCACTCTGAGAGCCGCAGGCTGAATCACGTGCATTTTCTCACACGTTGAGTATCTTGGACATTGAGTTTCTGTTCAGAGTCAGGCCACCTCTAGTTTCTCTCCATCTCTGTTTTCGTTTTTCAGGAGCTTTCTTCCTTAGGGCTAGCTTTTGGCTGCAAGTGACAGGAAACCCCCAAATAATAGTGGCTTAAGCAAAAGAGAAGTTTCTTTATTATGCAAAAGAAGCCTGGAAAGGGTCAGTCATGAGCAGGTATGGAGCTCCAGAGCATCAGGGACCCAGCTCCTTCTCTCTTGTTGCCCTGCCAGCTTTGGGTCATGGTTTCTTCCTCTTACTTCAAGAAGGCTGCAGGAGCTCCAGCCATCCCATTTTTACCTTCTGTCATGCAGGAGGGACGAAGGGAGAAAGTCAGATATGCTTTCTCTCTAAAGACGTTTCCTGGAAATAACACGTCATTTTCATTTGCATTCGTTGGTCGATTACATGGTATGTATCATGGAGAGCCTTGCTCACTCCTAGGTTCTTTTGCTGGGGACAAAAGGGAGAAGAAGGGCTCTTGGGCCGTAAGTACCTCTCAGGCTCGAAACCACACACCATCTTGCACCTGTGCCCACCTCCCTCCAGCTCTATTCAGGCATCAAGCCCTGCGGTTCTCACTCTGTAATCTCTCTAACACGTCTCTTCCTGCCACCTCACACAGGCCTGGCGAAGTAGCTTCTCTGGCTTCAAATCCTACCCCTAGGTATGACCTGCTCCCCTAAAACCTCTCACTGCACCCCTAGGAGATCAGTCCGTATTCCCCATGTTAACGTCCGGGCCCTTGGCAGTCCGAGGCAGTCCTTGTCCACCCCTGATAAAACCAGTTTGGTTCCATTTCAGTAACATTTGCAACAATTATAACACCACCTCACCTTTCTAAACGTGAGGCTTATTGTGTGTGGAGTCGGAAGCAGTGGCACTGAAGTCAGAAAGCCCAGACTCACAGCCTCACGTATCATGGGCCAGGCTGTGTGGTCTTGGCCAAGTCACTTACCTTCCATCACCTGAGACTGGTGCCTGGGCCTGTGGCTGGATCCTGGCGGGCAGTGGGTCCTTTCTGTCCCTGGGTCTCATTCTTCTGATATCTGAGATTGGAGCTACAAGCTGTCTTACCCACGTCCTGGGGCGGGGTGGGAAGGTGGCGGCAGGTGTTGTGAAGCTCCAACAAGAGACGGCGTGAAAAGCCAGGAAGGCCATAAACCACAGGCCTCCTGCTCTTCTCCGGCCCTGGGACAGGCGCAGACAGGGAGAGGTTGAGGCCCATTCAGGAGGAGAGGGCCTGGCAGCTCAGCCATGCTCAGGGACTTGTCCTGTCCCCCGGCTGGCAGGGCGGTGGAGACCTGGCACCTGGGGGCCTGCCTGCCTGCTGCACAGCTCTCAGGGTGTTTGCCAAACTGGAAGGTTGTCTCATGTGACTGTGTTGGGGCCAAGGGAGAAAGAGCAAAATGTGCAAAGAAAATGTAAGGGTTTTTGTTGTTGTATTTTTTTTTTTTTTTTCCAGTTTGGGCTATGAAGTCACTTTACAGTTTGTGTGAGGGCATCTCTCTGGTACCTAGACGGAGACTGTGATTGGTACTGGTTTTTAGTGGAAGCCACTTCCTGTTAGCGGGTGCAGGTAATAAAGCCCATTGTGTTGAATGCCACACGTCGGAGTGGGGGTGGGGGAGTGACTGGCTAGATGGGTTTTGGAAAGTATATGTCAGAATTAATAAAGTAAACACTTATATTGTCAAACTTACAGAGTTAAGTAAACGTGAATATAGTTAACTGGATATGGCTTTATAATTATTTTGTCAAGTTTAACACATGAAAATGTTCCCACTTAGTTACCAGCGTCCTTAATTTGTTTTGTTCCTGTTTATAATTTAAACTGTGGGTTTTATTTAGGGATAAATGCGTCTTGAGGCTTTTCATGATTTTAGAAATTAGACTGTACCCTCCTGAGGTTGCCAGACTGTCTCTGTGGCCAAATCTGGTGAAGCACAAGGGCTGGCAGGGCTGTGGCAGGGCCCGGGGAGCTGGAGGAGGGGGGAGCCATCATATGTTAAGTGCTGCATTCTCTGTACAGCATTCTGCTAAACCCTTGCAGGAACCTTTTATAGTATTTTCTCCATGTCACTGATGGAAACACGGGCCCAGGGCAGTGCAGGCCTCGCTCACTGTGGCGTGAGGTCGCTCATTTGATTGTTTCTCCCCCAGCAGACGGTGAGTCCGTTAGGAAATGCCCACCGGAGTGCCCAGCGCCTGCAGGAGGTGAGTAAGGAAGGAAAACCATCTGTTGCTCACAGGTGGTGCAGGCTGCTGCCCAATTAGGGTGACCCTCCTGCAGGCCCTCCTCTGTGGCCCCTGGCTGCTGGGCACCACCAGCCTGGCCCTCCTGACCCACGCAGGGCTCTGAAGTTTCAGAGCCCTAGGCCACTGGACTAACAAGCAAATGAACCTGTGCTGGGGTGAGCAGGTGACCACGAAGGCCATGGAGATCCTTGTTTCAGGGTAGTTGTGTTTCCTGGAGGGTCTGTGGGGAATTGTGCCGTCGCTCAGGCTGCATTTATTAAAATCACTTACCAGGTAAAAATAGGAGCCAAGAGATGTGTGTTCGCCACGGAACTGTCACTATCAGTGGCCCCGACGCTAATCATGACTAATTTGACCCAAAAATAAATAAAGGAGGCTTCCCTCCATGTCTCCTTCTCTGTCTCCCTCATGCCAGTGAGCAGGTTTTCCTCCCTGTCTGTTTGCTTCCTGGCATGTAGACAACTGTCTGGCTGCGCCTTCGCTCTCCGAAGCTCCGCGCTCCCTCCTCTGCGGGTTTTGTCCAGAGAAGGGTCAGAGGTGGGTTGTAGTTTCCAGGCAGTGTCTGTTGCCTGGCAACGTGTAGAGAGCATCTTCGTGACGCTGCTTCCTGTAAAGCAGAGGGAGGCCGGCGTCCAGATGAAGGAGCCCAGGCCCTGCTGAGCTGCCAGGGGGCAGGAGGGCATAGAGGCAGCCACTGGTATGGTGGCCCGAGCTCAGTCGCCATATCCGCTCACTGTCCCCTGCCCTGTCGTAGGACTCATGCGTGTTCAAGGGCCAACGGTCTCCTCCAGGGGCCAGGAGAGGCTCCATGTAACATGGAAGTCACCTGCTGCAGCTCCTGGCAGCGGGGGGCAAGGGAGGCTGGGTCAAGGCCAGTCCCCCCTGAAGGTATCATGTTCCCCCCCAGGACACCAAAGGCCACCTATCTGTGGAGACCCCTGGTGTCTGTGTTTGTGGTCGGGACCCAGCCACAAGCTCTTCAGAGACAGGGCAGGGGATGCGAGGGAGAGCGTGATCAAAGGAACCTCCACCATGGGGCTGGAAGGGGCTCTGGGGCTCATGTAGCCAAATTCTCCTGTTTTACGGATAAGGAAACCCATGACCAGAGGAGAGAAGTGGTAGAGAATCTGAGCCCCTGGTGGAGGGTCTTGGTCCTGGGCCCAGCCGCTGGCACACATGGCTGGTGCCTCGGGCAGAAGGGGCGGCTGGGTGGCAAGGGGCACAGAGCGCTGGGCCCGCCACTCCCTCTGCAGCCTCACCTCTATCTGGAAGGAGTGAGGCTTGCTGTGCTGGAGGCAGCCCAAGACTCAGTGACTCCTAGGGACAAAGATGACTCAACAGGCAAGGTGCCTCCTGCCATCTCAAGTGTGTGTCCATGTCTTTCCGTCCCTGAGAAAGTCCTGGGCCTCTGCGCCAACAGTCCCTGGGAGGAGCCCATTCTATGGGCAGAGACCCTTGGCGCAGCCACTCCTGTGTTCACAGGACATGGTCACCAGTGGACCGACTCAGGACAGGCCTCCTGGGAATCCGTGTCTTCGCAGATGCGGCCCCTGAAGGCAGCCAGGGTGGGAGCCACAGCGACAAGGGGTGACCTGACCTGTGCCTTCAGGCCCTGCAATGAGAAGGGGCCTCCAGCAGCCACATCCCCTCATTCTGCCCCTTGCCGTCCTCTAGCTCGAGAGGTGGAGGGCAGTCCTGCCCAGCTGCATCCTCTCACGGCTCCCAAGGCCGCAGAAACAGCAGGGAGGGGGGGCGTCTGAGCCCCTTGGCCCGCACCCCAGCACATGAGCCTCTCCTCCCAGCTGTTCTCTGAGATCTCAGGGCATGCCAGGAAACTCCAGGGATCTACGAGTTCCTCCTGGTAGACCCCTTCCCCTGGCGGGAGAGCCGGGTGTGCTGGCCAGCTCCAGTCCTCTCTCCGCGATGCTGAGCTTAAGGATCAGCATGATTCTGATGCATCCCAGGACTTCCCACATGAGGTTTGACAGTGGAGCTGGTGGGCCTGGGCCAGCCCTGGGCTGAGCTTCCCCCAGACTCATCCCCCTGTAGGCAAAGCCCAGCCCCAGAAGGCCAGGGCCTGTGGCACCTACGTGCCTAGGCCTGTGGAAAGAGGTCAGAGATGGCCACACCCTATATGTTGGCAGCAGGTACCCAGGAAGCATCCTGCAGCCCAGGCCATGCAGCCTGGTCCCCTTCTTCCAGGCACCTACTCTCCCCTCTAAAGGTGAGGCTATGCAAGTAGGGCTCGTGTTCCTGACCTGGAAGCCCCACTGCTCTGGGAAACAGCAGCAACAGAACTTCCCAGGGCATTTCTTCTACCCTCCTCTTTGTTCCTGCCCCCAGGGTGGTCCCTGCCTCCCTTCCACACTCACACTGCCCAGGCAAGCCTGCAGCTCTGTGCCCTCCTCAACACTGGCTTGCCTGAGGAGCTGCCTGCCTTTAATTCCCTTTGGAAAGTATAACTGAGTGGGGAAAGACCCCCTTTTTTTCCTTTGAGGCTCCAACCAGGACCACTGCCTACGCAGCATTGCCCTCCAGGAGGCAGTGTTCACATGGACATCTCCGTGAATGGCACTCCCTGGAGTTGCACCCTGCACAACCTACACTGCAGAACAGGGCAGCCCTGGCTCTGGCTTGCTCCCTTGTAAGGCCAGCTCATTGATATACAAATCCAGGATCAGGTGCCCAAGAAAGACAGGCACCCCAGCAGCTTCTGCTGTGGACCTCTCTGGGCCTCCACTTCCTCAAAGGCAGGATCAATGTGGTCGAAGATGGGGCTGTGGAATCAGCCAAAGCC